>NC_080850.1:49786951-50090088 GCF_030435755.1 Ochotona princeps
ACTCTGTTCCTGCTTCACCGCGAAGCCTCACCATACGCTGGTCTCAGGCAGCCAAGGAGGCTGTGGTCTGTACAGGATGCTCCTCTGCTCTGGGACCAAGCCTGCACTGCCCATCACTCAGGGCTTGGTACGCCCCCCCACCACATACCACGTCCAGGGTTTGTGCAGAGGAAGGGCCAGGGTGGCACCTGTTTTGCCATCACAGACTTAACTTTTATCATCTCATTGGTCTGAATCAGCCAGCATTGCTACAAGAGAAACAAAGGATCTTGTTTGCGCATTTCTTAAGGAAAGCTGTGCTGGAGGAATGATTAACAAACAGCGATCTGTGTGGTTCTCTGCCGCTGCAGGCTGCTTCCACACATCAACAGCATCTGTCACTGTTTGGGGAGAAGAAGCGATCTGATCTGGAGGCAGGAGACACAATGATGTCAAACGCAGCCAACAGAACTGTTCCCATCAAAACGATGATCACACAGACATATCTTAGGACAAAATAACAAGCTCGTTTTAGATCACAGGCCTGTGACAACCCCTCCTGCGGGCTGAGAACCCTCTGAGATGGCGGGGCAGCCGTGGAGATGTCTCTGTCCCTGGCAGGGACATCCGACTGCTGCAGGTACACAGCAGCACCAGCACTCAATTCCAAGGACCTCAGGGAGGGCAGGCAGGGACGGAGCTCAGGGAGGGCGGGCAGGGACAGAGCTCAGGGAGGGCGGGCAAGGAGGGACAGAGCTCAGGGAGGGCGGGCAGGGAGGGACAGAGCTCAGGGAGGGCAGGCAGGGACGGAGCTCAGGGAGGGCGGGCAGGGACAGAGCTCAGGGAGGGCGGGCAAGGAGGGACAGAGCTCAGGGAGGGCGGGCAAGGAGGGACGGAGCTCAGGGAGGGCAGGCAGGGACGGAGCTCACTGCCTCCCAAGGCACAGCAACTGGCATGCGGTACTGACAGCCATGTCAGGACTTGTGAATTGGGACTGGCTTGTAAGCAGCGTGAGACAAGATAATGGTCAGCGTCCATCCCCTCCCTGCACTAATCTGTAAGGCAGAGATGTGAGAGAAGCTGAAGAGCAGCTGGAGCCTCAGCCGAGCAGGCAGACTGCTGTCAACCAGCTCTTTGAGGAACAGGTCCCTGTCCCTGGTGCTCTGAGCGGTAGCCGCAGGGAGAGTCTGGCACCGCTCTGCGCCACCCTCTGCTGGGAGATCATCACCTCTCCTTCAACCTTCTCTCAAACTCCTTCCAGGCACCATGAAGCAAGTAAGTGTGATGGCCTCAGGACGTGCCCTAGGACCTGAGACTAAGTGTTCAAGGACCTTCGGGTAGACTCAGCACTGAATGGAATGTATGTGAATATATGAATTAGCTCATCAGCTTCCCTCTGGCAATGCTGGGGACCAGAGGCCTGGGCAGAGCAAGGCTCGCAGCTCCCATGCAAAGACAATGGTGAGATCCCAGCTCCAAGAAACTCACTGTCCATCAGGGCTTCCAGAACTGTGGCCAGGAAGCCAGCTCCTATTCTGGTTCACAGACAAGGTGCTGTGGGTATCAGGAAACCTCAGGCACAGCTGCCACCAATCCATCAGTGCTCGATGGAGGGAGAATGCGCCTGGGCCAGACGCTGGAATGTGGGGTGCGCTTTGTTCCATGAGTTAGACACTAACACTCCATCAGGTGAGCAAGCCTCATGGGGAGGCTGTCACAGACAGTCTCTTCCCATCCACCCCATCTGCCACCCCTGGGCATTCCAGCCTTGGAAAGGTCTGTGAAAAACAGACTGGATGGCTTCTGCCAGCTTGCCCTCTGTGTGTGGCAGCCAATATCCTTGGCCTGTCAGTCTGGTCTCCCATCATCTGGCTCCCTTTTCTAACACCATAAATCCACTGAGTGTTTGTGCTGCCCCCACCCCCTGTGTGTGTGTGTGTGTGTGTGTTGTACGTGCATCACTTTATCTGGTGACAGGGTTTTCAGTTGCCCTTTCTCTTTAATTTAGAGTTACCTATTTACTTTAGCGGATGGGGAGAGAGGCCTTCGTCTGTTGGTTCACTCCCCAGATGACCACAATGGTCAGACTGTCATTTCCTGGTGTTTTTTTTTTTTTCTTCCAGTCACATGCCAAGGACAGAGGTGAACCTGGCTGCAGAAGCCCCAGCCCTGGGACACACCCTCAGTGCGCACTTGGGAAACAGCCTCATTGTTCTCTCGTTCTGTACTCACCAAGCTCTCTGGGCCACACTGAATGCCCAAGGAACAGAGAACCTTCCTGTTCCGCAAAATGAGCTTTTAACTGAAATCACAGATTTCTGTTCCCTGTAATCTATCAATGCTGTTCTGCCAGAGTCTACAGGCGGTACCTTCCACCACACAGCAGCAGCTTGGAAAGTACCCGTGCAGGCACACGGCAGGGCCCGAGTCAAGCATGGCCCCGAGAGCGCCTGCTCCCTCCAATGAGTGTTCCCACGGAGCAGGAGCGGTCACTCACTATCCATCTCATGAAGGAAACAGAAGGGACAAGAGGTCCCAGCTCGCCTTGCCTTCCAACTCCAGACTGAGCCTCCAGGGCATGCTGCAGGGTAGGGACTCCACGGGGCAGTGGCCAAGTGGGACAGGAGTGACCCCCAAATACCCAGACTGAATCCACACAGGCTTGCCAAGGATGAGGAGTCACACTGAGTTCCATCTTCCCTGGGGGTCCGGTGTCACCTCCTGGCCTGGGACTGTGGAGGGGGAAGGGTCATGAACAGGGATCTGACGCCAGGCTTCAGTGAGGTCAGAGTTAACGGAAAGCCCTGTGCCGGAGGGAGGCATCCATCTCCTCCTTGGCATTGGAAACACTGGCCGGGGTCCCTGAGATAATCCAGGTGTGGCAAGATGCAAGGGACACGTGCAGCAGCAGCAGCAGCAGCAATGTAGGACAAGCCCACTTTCCACACACGCTGGAAGGGCATCAAACCCCCACCAAATGAGCCATGTGCATTGATGAGCAGTTATGTCCTCTCCATGCCCACACTGCTGAGCTGCCCCCAGGCAAACAGGCCCAGAATGGACACTGCTGGCCTTGGCCCAGAGGCCTCTGCCAGTGCCAGGCTCTCATCAGAGCCAGCCGGGAAGGACAAAGGACAAGCCCACACAACAGAACCCAGGGACCTGAGAACCCAACCCTCCAAGTGGATAATGTGCAGGAAGGACAGAGATGAGGCCTCCGAGAAAGGAGCTGAGGATGAGGGTGGTCCTTCACACACAGCAAGTGAGACCGCACCAGTGGGCAAGGCAGGCTGCCCAGAGGATGGCGCCCAGCATGGATTCCCTGCCCTTCTGCCCCTCCTGACCTCAGGGGTCACAGGAGTGACATTCTCTCATGCAAGCTGCTGCCATCTCCCTGTCAACGTGGCAATGCTGAAGACGGCTTGGTGGCTTATGGTTTCTTTAAAAAATGATGAGGCATCTTATGATGTTTCTTCTCTGCATGCTGTTCATTATGCAGATGGAAACGGCATCAGAATAAATCCCGCCCCACACGGACCAAATCCACCTACACCACACAGACTATATCCAAACCACAGCGCACAGACCAGATCCCACCCACCCTGCACAGACCAGATCCCACCCACCCTACACACCAGATCCCATCCACCCCACACACCAGATCCCATCCACCCCACAGACCAAATCCTACCCACCCTGCACAGACCAGATCCCACCCACCCCACAGACCAGATCCCACCCACCCTACACACCAGATCCCACCCACCCCACACGGACCAAATCCACCTACACCGCACAGACTATATCCAAACCACAGCGTACAGACCAGATCCCACCCACCCCACACAGACCAGATCCCACCCATCCACCACAGACCAGATCCCACCCACTCCACACAGACCAGATACCACCCCGCACACACCAGATCCCACCCACCCTACACACCAGATCCCACCCACCCCACACGGACCAAATCCACCTACACCGCACAGACTATATCCAAACCACAGCGTACAGACCAGATCCCACCCACCCCACACAGACCAGATCCCACCCACCCCACACGGACCAGATCCCACCCATCCACCACAGACCAGATCCCACCCACTCCACACAGACCAGATACCACCCCGCACACACCAGATCCCACCCACCCTGCCCAGACTAGATCCCACCCCCCACACACCAGATCCCACCAACCCCGCACAGACCAGATCCCACCCCACACACACCAGATCCCACCCACACTAACTGAGCACAGCCTTGCCCACATGGAGGTGCCTCATCGCCAAAGCTGCTTGCTTGATGAACAGGCTATGCTCCTTGGCAGCTACTAACTGCATTCAGTGGAAAAACTGCTACAGAAAAACTACACTGTCCCAACATTTCAGAATGGTAAAGTCCCATGCATGTGCCGGTCACTGCAGACGGACAGCACACAGGGCCGGGAGCCCTGCCTGTCATGCATGTGCCGGTCACTGCAGACGGACAGCACACAGGGCCGGGAGCCCTGCCTGTCATGCATGTGCCGGTCACTGCAGACGGACAGCACACAGGGCCGGGAGCCCTGCCTGTCATGCATGTGCCGGTCACTGCAGACGGACAGCACACAGGGCCGGGAGCCCTGCCTGTCATGCATGTGCCGGTCACTGCAGACGGACAGCACACAGGGCCGGGAGCCCTGCCTGTCATGCATGTGCCGGTCACTGCAGACGGACAGCACACAGGGCCGGGAGCCCTGCCTGTCATGCATGTGCCGGTCACTGCAGACGGACAGCACACAGGGCCGGGAGCCCTGCCTGTCATGCATGTGCCGGTCACTGCAGACGGACAGCACACAGGGCCGGGAGCCCTGCCTGTCATGCATGTGCCGGTCACTGCAGACGGACAGCACACAGGGCCGGGAGCCCTGCCTGTCATGCATGTGCCGGTCACTGCAGACGGACAGCACACAGGGCCGGGAGCCCTGCCTGTCATGCATGTGCCGGTCACTGCAGACGGACAGCACACAGGGCCGGGAGCCCTGCCTGTCATGCATGTGCCGGTCACTGCAGACGGACAGCACACAGGGCCGGGAGCCCTGCCTATCATGCATGTGCCGGTCACTGCAGACGGACAGCAGTCCTTCAGCCACCATGCCATTTTCTGGGGCAGAGGCTCCATGGGTAGGGAGGTGAGCAACTGGCAGGGGGCCATTCTGACACCAGCACCTGGTGCTCAGCTACTCTGTAGGACCCTTGGCCAGGCCCTGGTCAGCAGCACTGAGAAAAGTTGAGAAGATACTCACAGAGAACAAGCTGATGATGGCGGTTGTAAGAGAAAACAGCCAGTTCTCATCCTGCTGATAGAGAAACAGGGAGCACAGCCCCGACACAGCCTGTGGGACTCAGGGAGGACAGCCCCGACACAGCCTGTGGGACTCAGGGAGGACAGCCCCGACACAGCCTGTGGGACTCAGGGAGGACAGCCCCGACACAGCCTGTGGGACTCAGGGAGGACAGCCCTGGGTTTGCTATTACAAATCCAGACAAGAGCCATGCATGTCTGCAAGAGGATGAATGGAGCTCTGGGGAGTGCATTTGCAAGTCTCCCAGCCAGGACTGGCTACAGGCCCCCCAGTGTCCTGCAAGTAGAGGATGGGGTGCTGTGAGAGGCCCAGAAGTGCCCAGGATGCCCCGACTCCCAGAGGAAACCCCTCCTAGAGCTGACAAATCCCAGCTTTGGCAAAGTCTCCTCCAATTCAGAATCAAACAGTTTATGAACCGAGGGCAACAGAACAGAAGGGACATCCGGCTGTACCAAGTCCTCAAACCTTTCACACTTAATGTTCAGTTCCAAAAATGTGGAACAAAGTTCATTTCATCTGTTCTGCACAGAGAGAGGAGAAAAGGGGACTGCATTACAAAGTGAAGGGGTCTCCAAGAAGACCATCGGAAATATGCATCACGAAAAACAGAAGCACGTATTTCAAAAAAAGTTCTGCACCAGAAGTTTGTCTCTCAGTTCCATTTTCCACAACCTTAGTGAAGCAGCCTCGTCCACAGCCAGTAGCCCAACACCGTCCGCTGGGGCAAACCTGTGCCCACCGAGGGTCCCCCACAGGCTGCTGGCCCAGATCAGTCCTGCAGAAATGGCTCCTGGCAGTTCCAGATGGAACAGCCAGCTATGTGCCCACTGAGGGTCCCCCACAGGCTGCTGGCCGAGATCAGTCCTGCAGAAATGGCTCCTGGCAGTTTCAGACCACCTGAGTGTCATTCACTTTTCCTGTATTATTTCATCTACATCCTAGAAGAGCTTTACAAGTCAGCTATTCTCATCTTTATTTGAGAAGCAGAGAAAGAGAAGGACAGAGGAAGAGAGCTCCCACCCACCGGTTCACTCTGTGAAGGCCACAGTCGCTGGGTTGCGCCTAGTGAAGCCAGAGCCGGGAGGTCCGCTGGGAGGGCGCCTCGGCTGCCAGGGTCTGCCCGAGAAGGAAGCTGGTGTCGGGAACCCATGCAGTGTCAGCTCCTACACCACTTCATGGGCACGAGCACCTTGTTCGTACCCACCCCAGCCAGCTGCTGCAACGCTCACGTCACAGGTGAAAAGCTGAAGCCCAGACAGGGACACCTGCTTGCCCACAGAGCTCAAGCACAGTGCTCTGCCACGAGCTTGGGTCAGAGCTGCCACGGCAGTGGCCTTGGGGTCATCCGAGAGGCGCCCAAGCAAGCCCTCCGACAGGCGCCCGAGCAAGCCCTCCGCTCTGGTCGTGGTCCAGGCATCCAGCTGTACATTACAGACACCCCAGCCTGTGACAAAGTAGAGACATTTCCCAGAGTAGACAGGCCTTTGTGTGAAAACCCTCAAGAGAACCACAGCTTGCTTTCTTTACAGAGAAAGGATTAATAAATCCAGGATGGATATCCACTCACGTTTTTTAAGTGTGACTTTCAGCCTGCCATCACACATACACACAGAATGTGCAGCTTTGACCAACCAACCAAAGGGACTAAGACGTAAAGAGCAGCAGCGATGCAGCCCAGAACCCGCTGAGCGCTGCTGCAACGAGCCCGCTGATGACAACCATGCGGCTGCTGTTATGCCACATCTGCAATGTCTGGCTTCGAGAGCTCCCCAGCAGAATCAGGAAAGCCATGGTTTTTCTCTGGGTGTCCCCACTCTGCTGCTCAGAAGGAGAAAGGGGATGGGGGTGGTGGGAAAGGAGGACACTGAAATCCACGAAGCTTTCTCACGGTGCATTCAACGCTACTGGAAGACCACCACTAGAGGGGTGAGTTTCCTTAGGGAAGCCTTGACACGAGTTCACTTCCTAAACGCCTTAAAACAACTGGAGTGAGGCCCAGGCCAGAACCAGGAGTTGGAAACCAAGCCAAGTCTCCAGGGAGAGTGGCGAGCAGCCATCGCCTGCTGCCTACCAAAGTGAGCACCAGCAGGGGCTCATGGCCAGGCCCTGTGACAGAGAGCACCTTCAATGTGAGGACAAGCCCCTGCTTCAGCAATCAGTACTGTTAATGAGAACACAGACCAACTCTCCCCAAGGAGCAGCCTGGACGTGGGGGACAGAACACGATCTGTACATGGAAGTCCTCTGGGACTTCCCTCCAGTCCTGGGCCGACTGTGATTTAAAGATCTGAAGGCACAGTCACCCTCCGTCAGCGTCCTCTCCTGTTCCCAGCAGCTGAACCCACAGCTCAGAAGCCCTGCGCGAACTGAGGGATGCCTCCTTCTAATGTGAAAACCAGGCAACTTGATCGCGCAAGGGAAGTGTAGAGAGGATAAATGGTCGGGAACAGGCAGGCACGCAATCACAGCAGCCTGGGGTTCACTCCTGCCCTAGAGCCGAGTCTACCAGCAGCAGCAAGCTCACATGAAGGGAGCTGCAGTGTCCAGTGAAGCCAGGCCCTAACGGGTCTGCTTAGAAAGCAGCAACATGTCCACAAGAGGCTACTCAGCAGCCTTCCCAGACAGGCACCAACGGGGGAGCCATGTTCATCGAGTCTGGCACAGCTTCATGCTGGCACCCTCCCACCAAGAGAGGAGAAAGAATTAGCCACAGAAGGCCCACTGAGGATTCATAACCCAAGAAAGGGCTTCCAAGTCAGACACAGCTCCTGGGTCACTAGTCAACAACTTCACCAACTCCACATGGACACAAATCAGCAGCCATCACCCCAAAATCAGGTAAGACTCACCTCTGTGTGACTGGCAGCTGACTCCTGCAGATGCGCATGCGCACACACACACACACCCCTAGTAATATGAGACTAATCCAAATGTACACTCACACCCCCTCACCCGGGGCTGACTCAGCAGGGGTGCACACTCACACCCCCTCACCCGGGGCTGACTCAGCAGGGGTGCACACTCACACCCCCTCACCCGGGGCTGACTCAGCAGGGTGCACACTCATACCCCCTCACTTGGGGCTGACTCAGCAGTGGGTACACACTTACAGCCTGTCACCTGGGGCTGACTCAGCATGGGTGCACACTCACACCTCCTCACCCGGGGCTGACTCAGCAGGGGTGCACACTTATAGCCCGTCACCTGGGGCTGACTCAACATGGGTGCACACTCACACCCCCTCACCCGGGGCTGACTCAGCAGGGTGCACACTCATACCCCCTCACCCGGGGCTGACTCAACATGGGTGCACACTCACACCCCCTCACCCGGGGCTGACTCAGCAGTGGGTACACACTTACAGCCTGTCACCTGGGGCTGACTCAGCATGGGTGCACACTCAC
This sequence comes from Ochotona princeps, assembly GCF_030435755.1. Lineage (NCBI taxonomy): Eukaryota > Metazoa > Chordata > Mammalia > Lagomorpha > Ochotonidae > Ochotona > Ochotona princeps. Next base: position 49,795,682 of record NC_080850.1, read on the forward strand.
ACCCCCTCACCCGGGGCTGACTCAGCAGTGGGTACACACTTACAGCCTGTCACCCGGGGCTGACTCAGCAGGGGTGCACACTTACACCCCCTCACTTGGGGCTGACTCAGCAGGGGTGCACACTCACACCCCCTCACTTGGGGTTGACTCAGCAGGGGTGCACACTTATAGCCCGTCACCTGGGGCTGACTCAGCAGTGGGTACACACTTACAGCCTGTCACCTGGGGCTGACTCAGCAGGGGTGCACACTTATAGCCCGTCACCTGGGGCTGACTCAACATGGGTGCACACTCACACCCCCTCACCCGGGGCTGACTCAGCAGGGGTGCACACTCATACCCCCTCACCCGGGGCTGACTCAGCAGGGTGCACACTCACACCCCCTCACTTGGGGCTGACTCAGCAGTGGGTACACACTTACAGCCTGTCACTTGGGGCTGACTCAGCAGGGGTGCACACTCACACCCCCTCACCCGGGGCTGACTCAGCAGTGGGTACACACAGCCTGTCACTCGGGGCTGACTCAGCATGGGTGCACACTCACACCCCCTCACCCGGGGCTGACTCAGCAGGGTGCACACTCATACCCCCTCACTGGGGGCTGACTCAGCAGTGGGTACACACTTACAGCCTGTCACCTGGGGCTGACTCAACATGGGTGCACACTCACACCCCCTCACCCGGGGCTGACTCAGCAGTGGGTACACACTCACACCCCCTCACCCGGGGCTGACTCAGCAGTGGGTACACACTTACAGCCTGTCACTTGGGGCTGACTCAGCAGGGGTGCACACTCACACCCCCTCACCCGGGGCTGACTCAGCAGTGGGTACACACTCACACCCCCTCACCCGGGGCTGACTCAGCAGTGGGTACACACAGCCTGTCACTCGGGGCTGACTCAGCAGGGTGCACACTCATACCCCCTCACCCGGGGCTGACTCAGCAGTGGGTACACACTTACAGCCTGTCACTCGGGGCTGACTCAGCAGGGTGCACACTTACGAACTGAGTAAATGTGGCTACACTCATGACGACCAGTCCCTTTCCTGCATGTCCATGCCTTCTGCAGGGTGCCATCCTCCTTCTGGATGCCTTCTCTTGTCCTTGCTCACCGTGATCCACTCAATTATGACCAGGTCAAGACGGTCCCTGAGGACAGGCAGAACCAAACAGCGTCTGGGATCAGGATGCCCACACCCACACCGCAATGACTGGCATGAATTAAAAGCCAGTGCTCTCCAAGGGCATGATAAACGCTCTCCCATCGTGGGCGTTTCGGCCATGGTCAGTGTGGTCTGCAAGACCTCGTGATGATAAACCACTCCCTTACCTGAATTGTGACCCGAGTCTATTACCACAGAAGATGCTGCTGAACCCATCTGTCTCTCATGGCTTCATTTTCCTCAGAACTACAAACTTTCATGCCTGTGCAATCAAATGAATCAAATTCAAACTCAAGGTGCAATCTTATCTGCAGCCCCCTAAACAAAGTAAAAAGGGATGTTAAGGGGTCAGTGTCCTGATCAAGCAGGTAAAATGTCTCCTACAGTCCCGCCATCCTGTTGGTCCTGGCTGCTCCCCAATGAGCTGAAAAAGCATCAGAAAATGGCCCAGGTACATGGACCCCAGCCATCCATGGGAGAGCCGGAAGGAGCTCCTGGCTTTGGCCCAGCTGAGGGCTGGCTATTCCAGCCACCTGGGGAGTGAACCAGCAGATCAAATATCTCTTTCTCTCCCTTGTAACTTTTTCAAAATAAAGACTTTTTAAAGTACCATTAAGATGACCTCATTTGCTTCTGCTGCAAACACTTATGATTCCTCCTTTTTCCTGAAGTCTCTGTGGAGCTCATTTAAAATTGGTCACCACAATTTAAATGGGGCATTCTTCACAGACACACAAGCATTAGTTGGTCTCAGGGAGGCATGCGGAGGGGTGTAGAGCTCACTTACTCATGATAAAGACAGTTCTGACACTCCTCACGTGGCCATGCGCCGCCGTGGACACCGTATCAAACGTCTCCAGCAGCAAGGGCAGGAGGAGACAGGCATGGAGCCAGCCTGCACAGACTGTAAACCCAGACTGTCCCCAGTGACTCATTCCCACTCACTCACTCTGTGACATGAAGGGCTGTCTTCTCATTCCTGGAGGTTTCTAGAAAGAATACATCACATACCTGACCCTGCGGCCACTCCAGTCACGACCTCTACCTCGTATTTTTCAGTTTTATTAGCATCTTAACTGCCCCCAGGACTGTAAGACAGCAACCTGATGGGGTGCAAGGGGTGGGCCAGGCCGCCTCTCCCCACCTTCCAAGTCCTACTTGGTGAGGTGCAAGGGGGGCTACGCTACCTCTCCCCCCTTCCAGGTCTTGCTTGAGGGGGTAGACCATATGGAACAGCTAAAACCTCAGCAGAATCTGAAGAGGGTTCCAGAGGCCCCTGCCCTTCTGCCTGTGGTATCCTAGCAACAGTTCCAATCAGCACTCACAGCCTATTAATATTCTGAAGAAGCCGATCAAAGCTGTCTGAGCCGTGCCTCGTGTTTTAATGAAAGCTCTCAAGAGGCCCACAGTGACACCCTATTCCTGCTCTTGCCTGCTTTCTTTCTTGTCATGGCCTTTGTCGAGCTGGTAAGCAGCTCCGTGCTCACTAGCACAGTCTGGTTAGATAGTACCATCTCAGATTGCTGGCAGCTACTAACATGGATGAATGTGGGTCAGGCCACCTGAATGCCTAGCAAAGGGCTGGCTTTCCTTTGGAAGCAACTGAGTCTGGGGTCTAGGATGGGTCATCCTTGTCCTCTGTACACATGTCCATCAGTACATGACCCTCAGGGAAGGAGCACACACGTCAGTCACCTGGTGGCCCAGTAGCAGGTGCACACGTCAGCCACTAGGTGGCATCACCTGAGCAGAGGCCCCCTGGGGCCACTTCTAAACTGCCAGCAATACTTTTGGTAAAGGAAAAAGACTAGGATCCTGCTTAAGTCCTGCCTTTTAACATAATAACCTTGCCCCATCCCTTCAGACAGTAAAAAATCTATGACGTACTAGAGCTGATTCTTAAAATGGATATGCCACCCCCATCTCAGACATATATATTTATGTTGAGATCCTAAGTTATGTGGATGAAGGGATCTTCCATCTGCTGGCTCACTCCCCAGATTGCCACAGGATTCACACACATATGGAAACATGCACATACATGCATTTGCGGTATTCACACAGATATGAACACATGCGTAAATGCACTGCATGCACACATATGAACACACAGGCCCGCACACACACACATGTATGGTATTCACACATATGGACACACATACAAACACACATACATGCACAGCATTCACACATATGAACAGTCTTCACACATATATGAACACACACAGAGGCCTGTATTCACACACACACACAGAGAATTCAACAGCTGCCCATAATCACAGAAGCCATCCCTCGCTTTAGGAAGACACAGTGACTTTCTGCAGGAAGAACCACTTTATGACACCTGGGAAGCTTACTAGGTAAACCACCTAGACTAAAATCCCTCAGGCCACACCCCGGCTCCACGACCCAACAGGAAGGACCCCATTTGAAAAGGGGATTCCTCAGCAATGACACCTCCTGGCACACACATTAACGCCAGGAGCAACCGTTACTGCTTTTTCCCTTGCAGAAACCGAGCAGCACCCCCGCTCACGACACAAGATCCCAGTGCACCTGTTTGTGACCAACATGCTCCGCACAAAGCTATCCGATTTGCACAGTTACATGTGCCTCCGTGTGATGTTTTATGAGTATGTGATGCTCACAGCAGGGGAATCAGCACACCCAGCTCCTCCAACATTTCCTGCAAACATTTTAAGTGACTGGCTTTTTTCTCAAACTACTCTGCACTGTTCAAGCTTCGCTATAAAACACAAACCAGCCGGGGGTGGGCGGCTGGTGGTGCTGGCTGGGACGACCACTCCCACATCCAAGTCCGAGTTCAGAGCCCAGCTCCAACTTCCTGCAGAGGCACACAATGGGGGGCTGTCAGTGAGGACCCAAGGATTTGGGAGCCCAGGGTGTGTTCCCAGCGCCGGGCATTGTTCTCACCCACTGCAAATGTGTTACATGGCCACAGGGCCCACATTTACAAAAGCACAGCTGCGTGTATGTTTTCTAGACACTCGATGGGTCCTCAGGGAACACTGCCTCTCCTCACCCTTGCACAACTGCTGAAAGTGATGAATCCTCACCCAAACTGAAGTCACTAAAACCTTATTAGGGGCAGCTTTGAAAGGGAATTAAAAACTAATAGATGAGACAGCTCACGTCCGTGGAGAATGTAACAAGCAACTGGCTTTTAATCCCAGGAAACTGGCGTGGAGAGGGGACGGGGATGAACTGTGCTCCCAACGCGTCATGACGCAGCATGCCCACCCACTGCCACTTCACTCAGCACATGTCTTCCAGCCGATTGCTACAGCATCAAGCCAAGCACACAGCCTTGATTCCTCGAGACCCCGGCTCCCACAGCCACCTCCCCCAGGAGCAGGGGCCTCTGTTCCATCTGCAAAGCCACTTTCCCAAAACGCATCCTCACGTGTGAACACCCTGGTGGGAACTCATGCCACAGACCACGCTTCCAGCAGCATACCCTGGGCCACTTGAACACGGTGGCCAAGAGGTGGACTGGAGCGGCTGCTGGGGACGCCGAGCTTCCACCTAACAAAATGCTGCCCACAGCCAAGCTCGGAATCACACGGGGAGTCATCCAACCATCACTTTTGTCAGGGTCTTGGGAGAAGGCAAAGGGGCCAGACCACGGGGAGCAAGAAGGAACACAGGCTACAGAGAGCAGAAAGCCACACTGGAGGATAACTTCAGCAAAGATGACTTTGCAGCCCTGGGGTCACAACAGTGCCACCACTGAGGAGGGGACCCAGGTGACTTTCACACATGCCCCAACCCAAATCCTCACAAAGAACAGAAACATCCTTGAGAAGGAACAGGGACACTCGTGGAGCCAGTGGGAAGCAAGGCACGGCCTGTGTAAACAAGGAATTACGGACAAGAAATCAAACACGGGAGACTGCTCCAAGGCAGCGGCAAGTTGCCGGGGAGGGCCCGGGCCAGGAAGAGGGGCCAAGGGAGGCTGCCAACCAGAACCCATCCAGCAGGGTACCCACAGCTCTCAGCACCCACCTGCCAGCTCCCGAGAGGGAGAGCAGGTGCAGCCAACAGGAGCGATGCCTGACAGGCTGTGATCGCAACTCCCAGACCTAAACACCGACGTGGCAGTCCGCCGATCCATGAGGACAGAGGAGCCACCTGCCTTTACTGTCACAAGCATGTCACTTCCAACTTCAACTTTCACACTTGACACACAACAGGGACTTCCACAGGGAGGGGAGATAGCGCGTTTCTACCCCAGGACACCATCTGAAGGCAGGCAGGCAGCAACAACCAACGTCTAATAAGAAACAGACACGGGCGGCAGACCAAGCAGACATCGCGGTGAGCAAAGCCGAGCCCAGGCCAGGGTGGACGACAACCACTGGGAACTGCAACAGCGACTCAGGGTGGCTTCAGCGCGCTTTCCACGGGGAAATGTCCACGAGAGGAAGGGCCCAAGGCTCTCAGCACGGCCTGGGGGGTAAATATGAGCCTGAACTGTTAGCTAAAAATGAAGGTTTCTGGCTAGACAACAGAAGGAGGGCACAGTTTCCAACCACACCTAGCACGCACGTGGCCCATACCCAGCACTGGCCAGGCCAGTTCAGCCTGTGCCCACTCAGGCGGCTGCCCATGCCAGGAAGAGACGCACACAATGTAAGGCAGCTGGCAAGTCTGAACACAGAAAAGATGCCAGTAAGAATTGCAAAGGGATACTGAAAATAGAGAATTGTTCAAAGGAAAATGGCAGAACAGTACCACAGCAAGCGTTATAAATCTGAACATCTAAGCGGGGGCTGCTTCTGGAAAGCACACCATAACTGGCACAAAGAACATGAGAAACAGGAGAACGCCCCCAAAGAGAAGACATGCAGAACTGCTGCCCCTCCCAAACCTGGCCGTGCGCACTCCGAGACAGCCGACGCACGCTGTGCGGGAGAAGAGAATCCATGACGACATAAACTGGCCGTGCGCACTCCGAGACAACCGACACACGCTGTGCGGGAGAAGAGAATCCACAACATAAACTGCTTGACAGCATGAAAAGCTAAGTTACTAAATTCCTTCATTCTAAAGTAATGCCTTTGCACCAACAAGTCAGATGTCAATCTTGCAAACGTAGCAAAGTTCTCACTGAACACAGCAACTGCCCACACAGTCCCCAGCACAGGTCGGCTTACCTGGGGACCTACAATGGTGGCTCAATGCTTACACACACCATGCAATTTACAGCCAGGAGGGCCAAGGAAAGGGGTACTGCAGGAGCCCTCCAGCCATAAAAGGCCACCTTGCTTTTGGTTACTACAAAATATGTCACAAACCACAACACAGCCGGGTCTCAGTGAGCGGGGTGGCAAGTACTGCTGAACACTGTACCACATGTCCCCAAGACACTGAGGGACTGGACTTTCACATCCACACCACAAAGACATGGCGAGTGTGCAAGGGGAAAGGGGAACAAAATAACTAAAGAGAAAATTTGAGGCAGAGGCCCAGAGCCGAGCCACTTCTCCCATCCTAAGAACCAAGGCTGATCTCGGCGGCAGCAGACCCGACCTACGGCTCCGGCGCTCAGGTGGAAAGGAGGGTACACACACTCGGCGCCACACGGAGCTGCGCAAGGACGTCCACTCGAGGCGCTCGCGCCTGGCCATCACCACTGCAGATGTGTGAACACGCCTGGCTGAGGATTCTCAATTATCCTCACTCACGTGAGCCAGATCTGTGGTCTCTCAAGACACTGTGAAAGCCGAGGCTCCTGCCGCCCAACGGCTGCATGCTCCTGCAGGCTGCATCTCACTGCTCCCCACTTCACTCAGCCCTGGCTACAAACAGGACCATGGGTTCCAGAGTGCTGTCACTGAGGGAATCCATTTCAGTGTGACAATGGCTGACTCACGTGAGCTCCTCGCAGCAGCAGAGAAACCCCTGAACCACAAATGCGTCAGAAGCCTGCATCACACTCCTCCGAGGAGCTGGACTGTGGAGCAGCTAACTCACACATACATGCACACACACCTCATATATCCACATTCATGTTCCCTCATACACTCATACCTCCATACTCACAACTGTATATACGCACCCAGGTTCATACACTCACAATAGTACACACACTTCTAACTACACACACACATACTCAGGGACACACGGACACACCCATACTCACACTCTGAGACACATTCTCTCTCTCTCCCTCTCCCTCTCCCTCTCCCGCTGGCCAGAAAACATGTGGCCACACTCCTTAAGGGCCTGGAGCCAGTGGAAATCTTGAGAAGGGATCCCAGAAGCCCAATATCCGGGAACAAGAGAGGGACAACCTGCAGTCACTGAGCAGAAACCCCGGAGAAGCAGGGCAGTCGGGGAGTTTAAGGGAAAGAGCTGCCTGTACGTATGTCTGTGTGCACACATGCAGAACCGATTTCTGTAGGGAAACTTGCACCCTACCCTTCAAAGCCCTGTGGAGGGAAGGGTCCCATGAGGAAACACCGCTCACAAACCGGCCTCCCTGTCTCCAGCCGGCCTTCACCCCACCCCAGCTCACCTGCTCTGTCCCTATGGTGAGACTCTGCCAGCCCTGACCTTCAGGAAAAAGGCAGAGCCACTCATGACAGATCCTCTCCCAATATCCCAGGTGTACTTCCCGGCATGCAGTGCCTCCACCTGACCACCACACCCTCCTTCCACACTTCCCGGCATGCAGTGTCTCCACCTGACCACCACACCCTCCTTCCACACTTCCCAGCATGCAGTGTCTCCATCTGACAACCACACCCTCCTTCCACACTTCCCAGCATGCAGTGTCTCCACCTGACCACCACACCCTCCTTCCACACTTCCCAGCATGCAGTGTCTCCATCTGACAACCACACCCTCCTTCCACACTTCCCAGCATGCAGTGTCTCCACCTGACCACCACACCCTCCTTCCACACTTCCCAGCATGCAGTGTCTCCACCTGACCACCACACCCTCCTTCCACACTTCCCAGCATGCAGTGTCTCCATCTGACAACCACACCCTCCTTCCACACTTCCCAGCATGCAGTGTCTCCACCTGACCACCACACCCTCCTTCCACACTTCCCAGCATGCAGTGTCTCCATCTGACAACCACACCCTCCTTCCACACTTCCCAGCATGCAGTGTCTCCACCTGACAACCACACCCTCCTTCCACACTTCCCAGCATGCAGTGTCTCCACCTGACAGATATGGCCACACTCCATGCTTCCAGCATGCAGAATGTCTCTATCCGATCCCCTATCCCATGAGGATGAAGTCACAGTGAGCAGTAAGAAGTCTGAAAAGGCTGTGGGAGGCCTTAAGAGAGTGAAACCCACCACGTGTCAAATGGGAGCTGTGGGGAGCCATGCAGTTGGGTCGGATGGCATGGGTGTGTGTTGAGCACTGCTCCTTGGTTAGCAAGGCTACGAGGAGTTTCTAGCAGCGAGGCAAGGCCCGGCGGAACGTCTCTGGTCACCTCATTGCTGCCTCAGCCCATTGTATGGACACTCAATCACCTCTCTGATGTTTCATAGAATTCTCCTGAGGGTGGTGGTGTGTTTTTCTGCTAATGTGAAGTGATTCCTGTAACTGGTATGACACTTCAAATTGATCAATCATGTTATGATAAAAACATCTTTAGCAACGTAAGGCTAAGACACACAGCTAAAAGTATACAATAGTACAATTGAGCCCACAATGTCGCCAAACATCCTGTTATGTGCCCACTTTTGTCCTGGAATTTGCCCTAGTATAAGTAATGTTTTCCTTAAGAAATGGCTTGATAATATCTCGGAACTGATGGCAATCATGGAGGTACAAAGAGTTTGTTTACCATGCGCCTCGAACTGTTACAACACATGATATGACGCATTCTAGGATCCCACCACAGAAAGCAAAAGTATATGGGGCATCTTCTAAAGGGAAACAAATGTGAACCCCCTCAAAATGGCTTAAAATCTCAATCTTATATTGGCACTTATGTTTAGGGAAAGAAAACAGTTTATATAGATAAAAGGAAGTTTTTTTGTAAAGGCCCTCTGTAGATTGGCTGTGCTGCCTTGATCCCTTCACTGCCCTTTAGCAAAAGAACAAAAAACAATTGAATCAGTACTAGGTGAAGGTGACAGTAATTAATGCATGACTTGATTATAAGATTTAGCAAAGAATCTATGTTATATGCTTTTATAAGATCCTTTTATGATCTTTTAATTCTGTATTCTTAATATTCTAAGCAATATTAGTTTGCTTGTGTTTAGTAAAAATTGATTTTAAGTATAAGTAAATCATTTGTCACTATGTAACCACATGCACTGCCATCTGTGGAGCTCCTGGCTTCAGCCAGGTGACTGCAGGTTTCAATGAGTAATGATTGTTGAAAATGTTTTCCTCAGGATTGTTTTTTGTATTCTCTTAATCATGATGTAAAAATGAAACAAGTGGATATTGTGCAAAAGCTTGTGATGATTTGTGTATAAATAAAGAAGGCAGCTTTTCTGAGTTGTCCATTATGAGCATCAAGCCATAGTGGTCCGTGTCTTATCTCTTCTTCTTATCATCTCGCCGATCCACGCATCCTTTGCAAGCTCTAAGTCAGCTGGAGCAGGTCTCCGGCAGGGAGCCACATCTAGCACCCCAGGAAGTGCTCACAGAACTTACTCAAAACCCTACAAACAGAACTGTGGCAAAACCCAGCACCCCATGGCACCCCAAGGAGGCTGCAGAAGGCACACAGGCACCCGTGAGCTCATCACAACCCAGCCAACAGCAGTCAAGACGCAGAACCCAACGAGGTGCTCTTCCAGGGATGAGTGGATGGAGCAATCGCAGTATGCACACACACTAGGGAAGGCAATCCATCAGAGAATGGCACTCTGCCACTCGCAGTCGCTGGGTACACAAGAGGAAACACTCCACTGCGAACCAGGACAAACTCCACACGTCCTCACTCACGGGTGAGGTGGGATGCCAGCCTCACGGCAGCAGGAGCAGAATGACAGTGCAGAGCCAGGGGAGCTGCGGTGTGGCAGGGATGGTGGACCGCTACAGGAAACGCTGGAAGGCCATAGCACAGCAGGAACTAAGCAACAGTGAACGAGCGAGCGTTCAAAACAGCTCAGATGGCCACAGGCCACTTTCCCTCCACACACACTAGGACGTCACACTATACCTAATAACATGCATGGCTGTTACACATCAATCAGAATCACCTTTGAAATGTAAAAAGTGAGATGACATTAAGACCTCATCAGCTGGGGTCACACACATGGGACCCGTCACAGCCAGGCAGAATTCCACCCTGGGCCAGGGCACACCCCGTGACTGACCCCTGACACACACTGTCCTGAGACCCCAGTCTTCACCCACATTCCACCCTGGGCCAGGGCACACCACTGTGGCTGACCCCTGACACACACTGTCCTGAGACCCCAGTCTTCACCCACATCCCACCCTGGGCCAGGGCACACCACTGTGGCTGACCCCTGACACACACTGTCCTGAGACCCCAGTCTTCACCCACATTCCACATTGGGCCAGGGCACACCACTGTGGCTGATCCCCACACACCCTGTCCTGAGTTCCCAGTCTTCACCCATGTTCTACCCTGGGCCAGGACACACCTCTGTGGCTGATCCCCACACACCCTGGCACACCCTGTCATGTGCAACACACCAATGAACACGCGCCAGCATTTTCCTCAATCTCCTTGTCACAAACAGCACATTGCAGAAATAATGTTAAGAGCAAAAATCTTCCTAATCTTCAAATCATTTCACACCTCAGTGACCCACTAATTTTAATTTCTGCTGCAACTTTTCCCTTCATTCAAACTCAAAAAGAAGTTTGAGTCTCAATGACTCAACTTTAAAAGAAAAAAAAAAGATTGGCTGGCTTCATAGGCAGAGTACAGAGAGCAAGGGAGAGACAGAGACATGTCTTCCGTCTGTGGTTCACTCGGAAAGCCCTGCTGGCAGAAGCCAGGGGCTTCATCCACGTCCAGGCATTAGCAGGAACTGGAGCAGACTGGAGCTGCTTAGCAGGGCTCTGGAGCCTTCCACAGCACAGGAGACTACCCTAACAAGAGAGTGGCAATGACAAGCCCTGGGAACTCCAGAAGGATTCCAAGCAGAAGTAGGACAAAGATCAGCTTGAGGTTCCTTCTCTGTGCAGTCACGAAGCTCAGAATGACAATACTGTCACTAGGTGCTCCATGCCTCAACAACATGCACCGATTAAAGCCCCATCAATGTCACACAGTAACCTCTATGCATCTGTTAGTCCCTTCAATGTCACACAGTAACCTCTATGCACCTGTGACAGCCTCGTCAATGTCACACAGTAACCTCTATGCACCTGTTACAGCCCCATCAATGTCACACAGTAACCTCTATGCCCCTTCAATGTCACACAGTAACCTCTATGTCCCAGTTACAACTCCATCAATGTCACACAGCAACCTCTATGCCCCTGTAACAGCCCCTTCAATGTCACACAGTAACCTCTATGCCCCTTCAATGTCGCACAGTAACCTCCATGCCCCTATTACAGCCCCATCAATGTCACACAGCAACCTCTATGCCCCGTGACAGCCCCATCAATGTCACACCGTAACCTCTACGCACCTGTTACAGCCCCTTCAATGTCACACAGTAACCTCTATGCCCCGTGACAGCCCCATCAATGTCACACCGTAACCTCTACGCACCTGTTACAGCCCCATCAATGTCACAGTAACCTCTATGCCCCTGTTACAGCCCCTTCAATGTCACACAGTAACCTCCATGCCCCTGTTACAGCCCCTTCAATGTCACACAGTAACCTCCATGCATCTGTTACAGCCCCTTCAATGTCACACAGTAACCTCTATGCCCCTGTTACAGCCCCATCAATGTCACACAGTAACCTCTATGCCCCTGTTACAGCCCCATCAATGTCACACAGTAACCTCTACGCCCCGTGACAGCCCCATCAATGTCACACAGTAACCTCCATGCCCGTTACAGCCCCTTCAATGTCACACAGTAACCTCTATGCACCTGTGACAGCCCCTTCAATGTCACACAGTAACCTCTATGCCCCGTGACAGCCCCTTCAATGTCACACCGTAACCTCTATGCCCCTGTTACAGCCCCATCAATGTCACACAGTAACCTCCATGCCCCTGTTACAACCCCATTAATGTCACACAGTAATCTCAGGGCAGGGAACTGGCCACAGGAACCACAAATCCACAGGGAAGACCGCAGACTGGACAGCAAAGCTGGTGCTCCGACACCTTTTGCTGGGCTGTGGGTACAGTTGAAGGTCCATCCCCCAGAAAATACGTGAACCTGGTGGTACAGTGCTCAGCGCAGCACAGGTACACAGGTGAGGGGCTGACAGCGGGCTGTAGGTGCCAGAGACCAGGACAGGGGAAAAGGTCAAGTGGATTGCATTTACACCAACAGATTAAGGTGAAATTCCCAGAGAAATGGACAGACCTCTCCTTACAATTTCTCCTTCAATGTGTTTGTTTCTTCCCATCCCATGTGTGCACCAACTGGCCATGCTGGAAACCAAAGCTGCCCTTCATGTCAGTCCACCGCACAGTGCAGTGGGAAGGAGCTCAGCCAGGGAACCGGTACTCCTGACATTCACCCAGGCATAAGCACCACGCATGCCCCGTCCAGGGAGGGACTCTGTGCAGCTCAGAGATGGGCTCACAGCCCACACCACCAGGGCCCTCTGGCAGGCACTGTGCCAGCGTCCAGGGTCTGCCCAGGGCGATCTCCCTCTGGGCCTCAGCCTTGCCTACCACACTTGCCACTGGCCATTCTCTGTGTCAAACCCAGAGACACCAGGAGCAAGTAGCGCTGTCCCAGAGTCAGGACTGGAGCCCCTGCCCTGTGTTCCCAGCACAGACCTCACCTCCACGTGAGACTCAATGTAGAGGCCGGCCAGCGGCTCCGGGTTCATGCCCAGAATGCAACGTTCCCATTTCACTGTGCAAGTGCCACCACGCTCCACAGCTGAGCACAGGGAAACATGCTCCAGGTGGAAAAAGCTTGTATGACATGGCAAGCCACTGACGAGCAATCAGAAATCCTTCCAATAGCAAGCCGACTCGGTATACAGCCAAGTGGAGCTGGGCATGACAGCTTGGGACAACAGCACTTCACCACTTTTATGAACAGCCGATCAGGAAATTGGAACGGAAGTCTCACAAAGGTGAACTAATGCATGTCTACATGGCACCTGGCAGCCCATCGGGAGCAGAGCCTTCTCAATCTCCCACTAAATGGGAGTCTGCACCACAGAACTGCAGCTAACCACTTGCTCAGTGCTCTCTGCTTGTTCCTGTCCGCCTTCGTTTCTTTTTTAAAGACTCATTTATTTCAAAGTCAGAGTTACAGAGAGAGGAAGAAATTGAGCGAGAAATCTTCCATCTGTAAGTTCATTCTTCAAATGATCACCGTGGCCAGGGTTGGACCAGGCTAACACCAGGACCCTGAAACTCCGTCTGGGTACAGGGGCCCAAGCACTCGCCACCTACCACTGCTTTTCCAGGCACATTAGCAGAGAGCTGGAAGTGAAGTGGAGCAGCCAGGACTTGAACTGGTGCCCATGTGGGATGCATAGTCCGCTGTGCCACACTGCTGGCCCCTCAGCTGTCTGACACTCCCAGTGTGGAAGCCAATGGCTGATGTGGGAGGAGATGAGCAGAGCTGGTGTTCTCACCCGAGTGACCAGGACCCACCTGTCAGCTCTGGGGCCTTGCCAGCGTGAACACAAGGCCATGCCTGTGCTGCCTGAGGCAACAAAGACTGAACAGCTTCTGAGCAGTCACTCTCCAGAGGTCATGCAGGAAAGTTCAGGAAAATGCAGGTTCCACTGCAGGCTGCGCCCAACGCGCTGTACCTCTCCGCCTGGCCCTGACAGCCCAGCCAGCCTGGTGGCATTGTGGGGACACGCAGCGCAGAGGCAGCTGTTGTCACTCTGGGGCCAGTTCCTCACCTGGCCCTCACTCTCAATATCAAAATCCACCAAGTCACACAGTTTGAGATCGATTGTAATTATACTGGTAACCGCCAGTAAATACGCATCCATTTAGAACTGATTATAACTGTACGCTGCCTAGATCCTGGCCAGCACCGTGTCTACACAGCCTCAGCCTGGGCCCAGTGCACAAACTCCCGTAACTTCTAACACTTAACTCGGTGTCGTACTCGTTACCCCTGTGACTCAGAATAGTAAGTGAGGGAGCCACACCACTCAGTGAAACCCACTTCTTTTAAAATTCTATTTGCATACATGTTTTATGTGCAAGTCACATGGGGAGAGAAATCTCCTGTCCGCTGGTACACTCAAGTAACTGGAACAGGGCAACCAGGCCTAACCTAGGGGCTCAGAATTCTACTGGGCTCTCCCAGGTGGGTGGCAGGAAGTTCCCTAGAGCCATCACTGCTGCCTCCCTCAGTGCACCTCAGCTTTCAGGAAGCTGGCAGCTGGGTGAACCACGGGGGCGGTGGGCCTCCCCATCAGCTCCTGCCGCCACAGGGGCGGTGGGCCTCCCCGCCAGCTCCTACAGCAGACTGGGTCGGCCTGCAAGCAGCTCCAGACTAGACTGAGGCACCAACACTGCCCGCTGAAGGACTGGTTTGCTGCCTGCACTGCGGCCTTGGGCTCTCCCACGGGCTGCCTGTCTGCACTGTGGCCGCAGGTTGCAGCCCTGCTCAGCCAGCGTCTGGTCCCACGTCCACAGACTCACACACACCACACACTCACACTCAGCTGGCATGATACCTGCACTCATCAGGTAGATCTGCAAGTGCATCTGTAAATCTGAAAATAAATATTTGCAGATTTTATATATTTATATACAAAATATAACTTGTATTTAATGAGTTTGGAAGTACACAAATAAACTGATCAATGAATGTATTTAACTATCTCACAGAATATTTCTATACATACAGTGTGTATACAACTGTATGTGCAAACCAGATGTGTAAGGGTGTGCATATACACATCTGTATATATATCTAACGTATGTATATGTATTTTATTTGTTCATTAACACATGTACACATAATATGAAGTATAATGTACATGCGTAGTGTGCACATGTGTAGGCTTATGTGTCAA
Source organism: Ochotona princeps (assembly GCF_030435755.1). Lineage (NCBI taxonomy): Eukaryota > Metazoa > Chordata > Mammalia > Lagomorpha > Ochotonidae > Ochotona > Ochotona princeps. The sequence goes on from NC_080850.1 coordinate 49,810,973, forward strand.
TATGTGTACACATAATTTATATTCTAGTATATAGCTATAATATAGTATGATAGCATATATACATATATAGCAATGTGTGAATGTATTTAGTGTAACACTGTACAAGGGTGTGTGTGTAACTTATGTGTAATGTGTATGTGTATGTATGCACTGGTGTTGTATATGTGCATAACCAGTGTACATTTGTAACATGCACATGGGTAGCCATGATTATGCACACACATGTCCTTGTGCATGTATTGTGTGCATGCATCCCATGTGCACATTCAACATGTACATGTGACGTGTGTGCTTACATGATTGGTTCTGACACCTCCAGGGACCCTGAGGACATGCCGTGGGGACCAGCACCATTCACTGTCTTCAGGAACTGTGGTGTTTCCCTGCTGTGTGCAGCACTTAAGATTCTGTCTTCCAGAGCACCACTCCCTCCAGACCCAGGAGTGTGTGCGAGCAGCCCACGCGGGATAAGGGCAGCCACTCGCAGCGCTGCAGGTGTGGGGAGGTGCCCCCAGTTCCATCTGTGAGCGGGGCTCCCAGGCCCACAGAGCCCTGGTGGGAGGGGCTGGGGGCCCTGCTGCATCAGGCGTGCTCATGAATGACCCTTCGCAGGAGCAACACTGCAGCCGGGGGGAGGGAACACGAGAGGCATCAAGCCGGGAGTGAGGTCACAGGGCCCTCCCGGCCAGGCTCCAGTTTGCTAAACAAGCATGTAGAAAGCACCCAGCCACCACACACATGCATGAGGCCTCTGAGGATGGACAACTGGGGTCACTCTCCTGGGACAGACACAGCAGTGTCCCGCAATCCTACATAGGTCAGCGGCCTCACCTTACTGCTGGGAGAAGGTGTCCACACACATGCTTCCTACAAGCACAGACTGTGGAAGCAGTGGGACACAGGGAGGGACTTGGTTTGCACTCTAATAACATGACTGGGACACTTGTAAGAATGAGCTTCTCAGACCCCCACCATGCCCGGACAGGAACAGAAAGCAGAGGCAGGACATGCCAGCCACCAGGCTTCACTGTGCCCTGCACGCACATGGGGACTGCAGCCACTTGCAAAGCAAATGTGGTGCCAAATACAGGACATCACCCACAGCTCAACGTCGGGTCTCCACGTTTCAGACCACATCTAAAACAAGCAAATGTGAACCGAGCACAGGAGGCAGAGGTCCTGTGCACTCCAGAGTCAGACCCTGCCCAGGTTCCGACAGAGAAGACACCCCCGAGTGGACCCGACTCGGGAAGCTGAGGGGGGACCCCCAGGTCTCTGTGGCTGCCCCCTGAGAAGGCAGAAGTGGGGGGCAGAGTCACAGCCCAGGGACCAGGGTCCTGCTCCGGTGTCTCCCATGACTGGCAGCATCCAACCTCGCCGAGCTGCAGCCTTTTCCCCTGCCCACCTGATGGACATGGGAGGTGCTGTCCACGCAAAGGCCCTGAAGCCACAACACGATGAGCAGCTGGGCATGGACCCAGGCAGCAGACCAGCCATGCAGATGGCACCTGTAGGACGGGCCCTGAGTTGGACCCACTGCCTATTCAGCCCCTCTGCCACCTGTGCAAGAGTCCCCGGCCCAGCCCTGGCTGATGCTGTCATCTAGGGAGTAAGTCAGGGAAAGAAGTTCTCTCCCTCTCTCTGACTTAGTTTTAAACATTTATTTACATGAGCCGAGCATGCAGTGCGGCCGAGATGGGTGCTGGAAACTGGCTCTGCAGCACCACAACCCCGCGGGTGTCCAGAGGCCACAGAAGACCTGGGCTGAGCAAGTGGCCCAAGCCCAGAGCCCAGGAACAGTGCCCAAAGCCACAGTGTGACAGACTCACGTGGCACAGGAGGCAGGCCAAGGTTTATTTCTTAACAGTTGAGCTCAGCACCTGCAGCCAAGCTGGCAGCCAAGATGCCCCACGCCAACTGCTGAGGAAGTGGCGTGTGGCGAGCTGGCAAGCACCCGGGAAGCCGACAGGTGTGTCAACAGCAGGAGCCTGGGCGCTGGCACCAAGGCGGCCATGTGAGGAAGAGGGGGCACACTCTGCCCAATGAAGAACTGTCCAGCCCCCGGCCAGCACGGCACCATGCCAGGAGCAGACTTTTGCGCCCGTTTGTTTTTACAGAGCGACTCCGTCAATTCCAACACCCTGGATAAAGCAGAGCAGGGGCCACTCCTTCCTTATCATCACAGGGGCCTTGGCCTGCATCCCTAGGGAGACAGACGCGGGCCTCGGGCAGGGGTGCCCAGCTACCCCACATATCAGGGACTGCTGCGCGTGTGTTGCAGGCTTGGTGGATGACAGTTTCCTGCCAGCTGCAAACAGGATGTGGTGAGGAACTTCCTGGGGCCTCTTCTTCAAAGGGGACACGAACACCACCCCAAGACCCAAGGCCTTGATCTCTCTTTTCTTTCCAGAAGGTTCCAGCCCCCAATAGCAAAATGCCAGCCCAGGGTTTTATCCCTGTCCCTGCCACCTGCTGCTTCAGCAAGGATCAACTCTCTGCTGCCCCCATCTGGCCAGGGCTTCAACCTGACACCCCCAACTCCAGGGGCGGGGGCCCTCAGCTGCGCCCAGGAGTCCCTTGCCTTGGGACCTTGACATGCAAAACCCTGCACAAACGGCTGTGCCCAAGGGTGCCCGGCAGAACTTGCAGATGTGTGCACAGTTTCGCAGGAAGGAGAGGAAGCACCCAGGGCCACCAGGGAGCCCCTGCCAAGGTTTCCACTCACACAGAAACCCTTCAGGGGCCTATTAGGACTAACACCCAGGCTGGCTGATCCACTAAGTGGCAGATCTGAACTGGGTCACATTCACAACCCCACCTTATTTTCTCAGTGGTTGCAGGACAACCCACCTTAGACATTCGAAAAACTGTAACAATTGCTTGAATGCATAGGTAACTCACTATATAAAGATATTTTTAAAAGTTAATGCCACATGAAACTAAAAGATAACTTTGGAAACAAACATTTTTGGTGCAAGAAATACACACCAATGGCCTCAAAAAAAGTTTATATAAATTGTGTATTGTGCAGAGAGTATGCAAAAGTTTTAATTTTAATGAAACTAATTTTAGCTGGGCATTTAGCTGGGCCAGGGCAGTGGCTCAACAGGCTAATCCTCCACCTTCAGCCAGCATCCCGTACGGGTACCAGTTCTAGTCCCGACTGCTCCACTTCTAATCCTGCTCCCTGCGGATGGACTGGGAGAGCAGTGGAGGATGGTCAAGCCCCTGGGTCCCTGAACCTCTGTGGGAGACTGGGAGAAGCTCCTGTCTCCTGGATTTGGATGAGCTCAGCTCCAGCCACTGTGGCCATTTGGAGAGTGAACAATCTGTTTCTCCTTAAATCTGTCTTTGAACTAAAAAGAAACCTTTAAAAACGTAATTTCATTTTTGCAAGATGTGTCTGAAGGAGCCCGTTATTTCTGTAGAGGCTGAGTGGCGGGGACCCTGGAACACGCTGTCAGGAAAGCAGCCACTGACGACGCAGTTCATGGTCCAGCAAGGCAGACAGGGCCAGCTACTGTCAGAGTCTGGGCGGCACAGGGCAAAGGGCACGCCCAGGCCTCCTCTGAGGGCTCTGCTGGGCTGACATGCAGGGATGGGATCCATGCATTGCACCACACGTGTGTGCCTCCTTGGAGACGCCCCGACCCTTCCCTCACATACGTGTGCCTCCTTGGAGACATGCCGACCCTTCCCTCACATACGTGTGCCTCCTTGGAGACGCCCCGACCCTTCCCTCACATACGTGTGCCTCCTTGGAGACGCCCCGACCCTTCCCTCACATACGTGTGCCTCCTTGGAGACATGCCGACCCTTCCCTCACATACGTGTGCCTCCTTGGAGACATGCCGACCCTTCCCTCACATACGTGTGCCTCCTTGGAGACGCCCCGACCCTTCCCTTGCACATTCTCTTGTCATATCAGTCATGTCCAAGTCACGGCACGTACCTGAGCAAGCTAAGGTCCCACACAGAGCACTACTACAGATCAGAGGGGAGTCCTGCAGGAACCTGGCTCGAGCCATGCCATCCAGAGGGTGATCACACACCTGAGCCCCTGCCCACCCCCGCCATTAAATAGTAGACATTTATTTATTTGAGAGAAGGAGACAGAACTCTCACCTGCTGGTTCACTCCCCAGACAGCCTCAACAGACAGAGCTGCGTGGGGGCCACACCCAGCCATCCCAGTTGCCTCCCAGGCTCTGCGTCAGCAGCCAGCTATGGCAGGAGCCCAAACAGGCAAACAGGTCAGACGGGAGAGACTGAGCACCCAGGCCAAATGCCCACTCTTCCTGCACCCCAACAGGTAGCTTTGCACCTGGCGCATTTTTCAGTCCCACCACCCTGCACTTGGACTTCATAGGCAAGCAGTCTATCAGCAGGGTGGGCCCCACACCACCCCGCACACAAATTACACCCCTCTGGGCTCCACCACAGTGCTACCAAGGCCTCAGCTGCAGGCCGCAGGGGCTGGCACCCACCGAGGCCCCCAGCTGCACCCGCCAGGAAGTAAAAAAGTCCACAAGCAAGCAGCAGTCTCCTCCCCTTATTCTTGGCAATGCCACCGACCACCTCTCTGTTGTGCACCACTCCCTCGGCCCAGCTGCTTTCTTGTTGTTGGCTTCAGTCACAGCAGCAACATGTGCCTGCCCAAGCCCCATCAGCAGCCAGAGGCCGCACAGGTGCACAGGCGCCCACTTCCGCTCCTGCAGAGGCACACCCACAGTAGGGCTTCCTTCCCATCTGCGTACGGGTCAACTGTGCCGCTGCAGGGTCGTGTCATCAACCCGAGGGTGACACCCAAGAGGCTGCCTCAGCCTCCTGCAGGATGACCACCCATGCTGCACCCATGCCACCAAGCCCACACGGACTGTGCCCAAAATGAAAAGAAAATGCCACCACAAGAAGCAAATGCATCCTCCAGCACTTCTTCCCAGCCCAGTAGGCACGGCCTCGGGCACGGAACCCCTTGGTGCAGGCATCCACTTGAGTCAGACACAACCAAAGCCTATTCAAAACCAAACAGGAGCAAGTTGGCTGTTTGCAAAGTGAAGGATTTCAGTTAGAGAAGGGGTATCGGCATCAGCAACACAGTCATTCAGGCTTGCGACCGCCTCGAACATCAATGCCCGGAAACCTAGTGACCTTGCACGAGCAAAGATCTGCCAACCAGTCTTTGCATCCAAACACGTGTCGTGGGCTGGACGCCTCAGCTCAGCACACATCAGGTAAAGGGCTTTCATTTTCAGAAACCAAATAGGAGGCAGACACTGATCACTCCACCAACACACAGGAAACAGGAAGCAGGGAGCCAGATGACAGGCCAGATACACACAGGTGGGGGTCTGGGTCACATGGGTGGGCGCCCACATCACACAGGTGGGTCTGGGTCACACAAATCAGGTCTGGTTCATGTGAGTAGGGCCTGAGTCACATGGGTGGGCACCCACATCACACAGGTGAGGGGAGACTCCGTGGGAACAGTGGCAGCACCCGCCCTGTGGGCCCTGCACGCTTTCTAGCAGCCACAGCAGCGCTGAACCACCCTGGTTTACAGCCACAAATACAGCCTGCGGCTGCATGCGCGTGGTCTCCACCCCAGTCCAGTAACAGCCTCACCCCGCAGCTGCCCCTTCCTAGCCAGCCCCAGTCCCAGGCTCCAGGTCGGTGGTTTCTGTGTTTTACCCACCTGCTTATACTAAGTCGGGGGTTTCTAGGGTTTCCCCTTGCTCCCATCACCTTCTTGGCGGCTTTGCCTTCCGCTGTGACCACCGTGGCCAGGCCTCGAGAGCCGGACTGCCCCTGCCCTGCCCACCTCTGCCATGACCACCGTGGCCAGGCCTCGAGAGCCGGACTGCCCCTGCCCTGCCCACCTCTGCCATGACCACCGTGGCCAGGCCTCGAGAGCCGGACTGCCCCTGCCCTGCCCACCTCTGCCATGACCACCGTGGCCAGGCCTCGAGAGCCGGACTGCCCCTGCCCTACCCGCCTCCACCGCCACCACCAGGCTCAAGCTCTGTACAACAGCTGTGCTTTCCCGCCCCTCTCTGGCCTTTCATCACTTGTGCCCTGCTGGGTGTGGCCCTGGCATGCTGAAATACTGCTGGACTCCAGGGCCCACCTGGCAGCCACGATGACACCCAATACTGGCTGTGAGCATAGCCACCAGGCAGTACAAATAGCATATTTTAGGGGCCATATTGAAATAGACTTATTGTTGGTTAGATTGCTTCTGCAGAGACCAGATTCATCCACGCCTGGCACCCGTTCTTCCCATACACACCAACATGCGCTGTCCGGCACAGTGTCCGAAGGTCAGGCAGAAAAGCTGAGGGGCACAGGCTGGACCTGAGCTGCAACCAGGGTGAGAACCTCGTCCTCCGTTCTATGACTTGCAATCACTCCAATGATCATGAAGAAGCCCCAGTCCTAACCAATAATCCTTGGGCTCACAGACTGCGCAGACCTTCCCCAGCTGGGCCACAAGCATTGAGGCTACCCCTTCATCGCCAAATAGTCAGACCCTTGCATGGTTTCCAATGTCACACAGGTGACTCTTCGTGAGCAGCTCAGGGTTAATAAGACTAAGGTGCTATAAATGAAACTAAGCAGACAGCAGCACCGACCAGCAGCTCACAAGAGACTACGCACATACTCGGCAGACAGATGGACAGAGCCATCGCTGAGGACTGTGGAGACAAGGAAGCTGCTGCAAGGAGTAGCATCAGGTACTCTCACCAGGCTGGGAGCTGCACACGGGACAAAACAGGGTGGGGCTGCTGCCGGCATCCAAGAAGCGGATCCAGTGCTGCACGAGAACCCCCACGGCACCAGCACCAGCTCTAGCAGGCACCTTGCCCAAGGGAAGGCAAGGCCATGTGCGTGTCCAGAGGCTTGGGGTGGGGAGGAGCACCCCAGGCCTTCACTGCCCTCCACCGCTCCCCACCAGCACCTCTTCCAGGATCAGAACTGGGGTCGTGGACCCACAGCTGCCCTACCCCATGAGAGGGGCCAGCAGACCCCAGATCATCCTGCACAGCAGGTGGGCGAGGAAGCCAGGAGCCATCCGCCTCACGCCACGGCACCACCTAAAAGCCTCGGCCCAGGCCTCAGGCTTCTCAGACTCAAGCACCGGGACTCTGCAGAGTGAACCTCACCCCGAGGTTTTCAACAGCTAACACTCATCTTGTTAGATACTGTCACTTCTCCCCAAACTCTACAAGGGCTACTGTTCCATCATGCAGGAAGTAAAGAAAAACATGGTTAGCACAAAGATTACTAGTGGCTGACACAGTTTACTGGCCAACTCAGCCTACTACCACAACACACCCCACACCTGTGCGTCTGGGACTGGAGGCTGCCATGGAAGTCCTCTGAAGCCATTCTTCCTGGTTTCTTCACTCGCTCTCAAATTCTCTGTAACAATTTAGAAGCAGACAGCACCTGGATCCTTCTTTCTCCTTGCAAAATTTGCAGTTATTTTAAAACCTGTGACAGCACTTCAATTCAGAAAACATACTCCTGGTGTCGCGTGCAGGCACGCCAAGGCCTTCAGCTCCATGCAACAGCATGCCTCATTGACACACGGTGCCCACCTGGCAGGGATGATGGCACCGAACACCCCTCCCTCCCACCCAACAGGGAGGCAGGCCCCCGAGTCCCCACCTGGAGCAGCCAAAGGCCACAGCACAGAAGGGAAAGCAGTGTGGGGTGGTGGGGAGGCAGCGGCTGCAGTCACGTCAGCTTAGGAAAAGGGTAAGCAGGTCACAGCCCGCATCTCCCCCGAGGGTCTCCACCACCAACACGGCTGCACCCTCCCGGTGAGGAAGGGGCCCATGCTGACACCTCCTCTTCAACACCAGCTGCGGAAGTGACAGACTCTGCCCTTGGCCCATGCAGCAAGCAGCAGTACCTGCAAGCGGTTACAGTGTCAGGGCGCAGCAGCTGGTGCCCCTCTTCCTAGAAGACGCACATGAGCCAAGCTTCCTTGCGCGACACCCTCACCATAACCTGGGCCAGAGGACACTGGCAACTTGAGCCTTCAAGTGCCCCCTACACATCACCCCTACCCCCAGCCAGCCCATCGTGACTGCCTGCCCAGGAAACGTTGGAGAAATGCCAAAATCCTTCCAAAAGAGAGAGGAAGATGTGCCACCTACTGACTCACTCCCGAAATGCCCTAAACAGCCAGGGCTGGGCTAGGCAAAGGCCACGGGCAGAGCATGGAACTCAACCCGGGGCCTTCCTGTGGGTGGCCCTGCAGCCACCGTGCAATGCATTCCAACTGTACATCAGCAGGGAGCTGAACAAGAAGGGCAGGCAAGCCTCGGGCCAGGCACTCTAACACACAGGTGCCTGGCCCAAGTAGCACCTCACCCGCTGTGCCAAACACCCACAGCCGTGGGGTACTGTATTTTTTTTTAAAGAACTCTGCCTCATGGTTTAATCTGGCAAACACAGATTTATGTCCCAAAAACAGACTTTCTGAGTCACAATCCATTAACAGAATGATGTGGCATCACACGGTTCAGCCTATAGTTATTCATGAGATAGAATAAAATCAAACAGCACAGATCAGATCAGACAGCATGGCTAGTAGCAAGAACAAGCACTGTCTTATTAAAGCTTTTCTGCTGCACACACACACGTATGCACTCCCCTCACTGGCCACACTGGCCTGGTGCATAGGTAGGAAGCCTACATACTTATGTCCTGGCTGAACTGTAGCCAAGGTTTTATTACTGATTTGTGGGCCGGGCTAGGGCTGGGGCCTGAAGGAAGTACATTCCACGGAATCGCACCGAGGTCACTGAACAGAGCCTCTTCCCCACGACTCACCTGGCTTCTCTGGGCATGTGTCTGGGGTCTCCTGGCTTCGTTACCCACGTGCTTCCCAGACATGAGGTGGGACATGCCTGGGCTTGGGAGCCAGCCAGGCCCGTGCCCAACTGCTGAAGAGCCCCGGTGGAAGCCAGCTTCCTGCTCCCCAGGAACAACCACTCTAATGCCAGCCTCTCCAGTCACCGGGCAGGAGACCAAACTCTCTCCAGGATGGGGAGCCCTGCACGGCCACGGCCAGCAGGACGGGGAGCCCTGCACGGCCACGGCCAGTACGTGCCTAGGATGGGGCTGAACTGGCTGGTAGATCACCTTGACAGTGCAATCCTACAGCAGCTTCACGTGTGACGGCTTGAGACTCCCCATCAAGGCCTCCAGCCAGCCCAACACCTGGGCCGAGGAACGCCGTGTCTGGGTCAGAACCACCTACACCTGCCTTCGCAGGCCAACGGGGGGTGCCTCTGTGCTCACCGCCTCTGTGCCACGGCCCAGTGCTCTGTGCCCTGGCCCTGGGTTTGCACGCACTCGTCAGGGGGCCAGCCACGGCCCAGTCCTCCAGAACACAGGACAGCAGTGACAGAAGCTAGCCACAGGCACAACTCTGGAACCAACTACCTCCACGCTGCTCTCAGGGTCGGTTGCAGTGGGCAGCTTGGATCCAAGCCCTAACGCGAGGCCTGGGAGCTGGCTCACTGTGCCTCCGCCGTCTTGGGCCTTCCAGGCTCCAGGTAACCAGTCATTGGGCCTGCCTGTCAGTAACCCTCATTGGTCCCGGCCACGTCCCCACTCCCCACTGTCCTGTGGGAGCTGACACCTGTCCGGACGGGCATGCACAGCCACCGGCTTCTCAGCTTTCTTCCCAGAGACTTTAAAGTCCGTGACTCGTGGGGGCCAGCAACAGACAGAGCAACATCTGTTCTCCCCAGTGTGCGGCAACAGACACCCCCACGCTTGGGAGGGTAACCACTTCAATCTCCAGCTTTCTTCCTGCCCACCTCGCACTCATCAGATGAAAGGAAATGGATTCCCACAGACAGCGCAGGCCGAGCCAGCGCCCACGGGTAAGCCGCACTTCCTCTGCCGCCTGGCCCCCGCCTGCCAAGCACTGGCACGTTATCTCTACCGTCAGCAGCCTGGCTCGCACACGCCTGACTCCCACAAAGGCACACCTGCAAGGGAAACCCAGGCCACCTGGGCACATCCAGCTTCTGCAGGCCAGGCCGGCACATGGCTATCTGCCCCAGCCAGCAAATGGGGGCCAGAGGACAGGGCAGGGACCTAACAGCGTCCCCGCCTGGACATCAGCACCCAGAGCCCCGTACCATGGTGGTGGGTGGCCGTTCTTAAGACAGAAGCATGGCTATTCGCTCAACTATTCTCAGCAGAAAAGAGGCAGAGGAAAATGCAATTGTAAACAGCTGAAATCAGTCCCTGTGATGAAGCGCCTGGCTCTGAAACTAGGGAGCGGGGGGGAGGGGGGCACAGAGCCTCTTCCCCTGGGCCAAACCACGAGGACCATGACCCACGCACAAACCCAAGCCCCAGGGAGCCACCTCCCAGAGTCCTGGACGCACGCGGGTGTAAGCCAACCTCCCTGGAGTTCAGGAATCCACCTTGTACCCATCCCTCAGCGCTCTGCATGGGCCGCTGGGGCCACAGGGCCAAGGGAAGGCAGGGGACGCTTCGTCTCCGGGTTTCCACGAGGCAGAGGCCGTGGCAGGGAACGAGGATGCCCACGTGCGCGGGTGGCGCGGCGCGGGGGGGTCGGCCCAGCTTGGGCACCCAAGGGGCGGCACCTGCGAGGGGCGCGACCGCCACGGAGGAACCCGCAGCCCTGCTGTCCTCGCGCTACAGCCCGCCCCCAGCACACCCCGCGCCCGCACCGGTGCCGGCGGCGCGGCCACAGCCTTACCTTCCCAGCTCTGACTCCACCTCGAAGAAGTCGCCCAGCGCGTCCCGGTTGGAGCCGTCGATCCAGTAGTCCGGGATCAGGCTGCCGGCAGCCAGGGCCACGCTGGGGGTGGCCGAGGAGCAGGACGTGGCCGACGAGGAGGAGGAGGGCGCCGTGACTTTGAGCATCTTGGCGGCGGGACTAGGCAGCCGCCGCCGCCGCCGCCTGCGGACGCGGGAGCGAGAAAGCGCGTCCTCCACGCGCGCGCCCCCACCCCGCGCCGGGAGGGCGGCCCCTGAGAAGGGTGCGGGCGGCCGGGCGCCGCGGGCCGGTGGGCGGGGGTGCGGGTCCCGCCCCGCCCCGCCCCTCCACCTCCGGATGCGGGAGCCGCTCCCTGTCCCGCGCGCGGCCCCCGCCGCAGCCGCGAGCGCAGGAGTGCGCGCAGTAGGCCCGCGCCGGAGAGCCCGGTTTCTGGGGCCGACTGGTCCCTTTCGCCCCGCACCGGCCCCGCGAGTCCCGCCGCGAAGCCCAGGGTGCGCGTGGATGCGGGCGGCCGGAGCAGGCGGAGACCCGGCCCCTTCCGACCCACTCACCTCACGGCGGGCGGAGTCCTCACTGGGCGGGGGAGCCGCTGCCGCTGCGGGCTACACTGCCCCCTTGGAGCTGCCGAAGATCCTGCAAGGCCGAGTACAGCTCAGCCTCGCATCCCGAGTACAGCAACAGGGAGGCCCCAGGGAGAGCGGAGGAGCGAGGGCTGCGACCCGACCTGGACTCCTTCCGCAGCCGAAGACCCGGCCGGACCCTGGGGCACCGTGCGCCCCAGCCTTCTGCCCTGTTTCTTCCCGCCGGGTTATTGCACGCATGCCAGCAGTATCCATGCATGTGTCATACATGCAGCGTTGTTGCTGCCCCGCAGCTGGCCCTCACTCTTCACAGGTGTGGCTGATTTTTCCTACTCTGCATTCACAGCAGTTCGTGCACGCAGCTCTTCCGGTAAACCTCCATTTCTGTTGCCTAAGGCACAGACACGCTCCGGAATTTTCCTGATTCACTGATTGGCTGGTTGGTTTCTCATTCTACAAAACCTCTCTTGCTATACCAGAAAACCAACAACCAAAAATCCCAACCAAGTGCTGACAGGGGCATAGATCCTGATGGGTTGGAATGTGAATGCTGTCCCTGGGACAGTGCCCAGAGGAGGGGGCGCAAGCCCAGTTACAGACCCCCGGGGGTGGCCAGCGTCTGTGGGAGCCTACGCACCAGAGGGCTAGGAATGCTCACAGCTTGTTTGCAGTGACCCGGCCCTAAGCAAAGCCCTCAACACCAGGCTCTCCAACGCCCACTTCTCACTCAACAGGCTCCTCCCGGCTCACCACGACCAGTGCACAGAAGGGCAGGAGGCGGTGGCCGGGCCATGTTCACACCCAGAAGCCAGCCCTGGGGTCAGAAGGAAAGGGGGCGGCAGCCCTTTCCTTCTTGCTGTTGTAGGTTGCCAGGCAGAGGCAGATGAAGGACCGATACTTGCACCTGCTGTCAGGTTAGCCTCAGGCATGTGGAACTAAGTCAGCATTTAGAACAGGGATGTGGAGTTCACTTATTCTGCTTTCCATTACCCCAAAGTCATCTGTGATCTGAAGTTACTAAATGGAAAATTCAAGACACAAGTTTTTGTTCACTCACTGGGGATGATCCCTCTGTCCAGTGCATGGGTGTTTTGATTGCTGGTTATCACACAGACCTTACCCTAGTGTAACTCATTGTATCTACAATGGCCCTAAAGTACAGACGGGGTGCTACCATTTGGATATGCCAAGACAAGCCCTAAGGTGTTCCTTTAATGATCGTCTCAGTGTCGTGGTAGAGCAAACGAAGCCTTCCCTGTGACACCAGCCTCCCTTATTGGTGCCGGTTTGAATCCCAGCTACTCCACCTTCACTCCAGCTCCTAATTTCTGCCTGGGAAAGCAGAAAGTGGCCCAAATGCTTGAGCCCTGCCAGACCTGGCTGGAGTTCCAGGCTCCTGGCTTCAGCCCATCACAACCCCTGAGGAAGTAAGCCAACACCTGGATGTTTCTGTCTCTCTCTCTCTCTCTCTCTCTCTAACTCTGCCTTTCACATAAACACATAAAGTATTTGGAGCGAAAGACCATATTCATGTAACTTGTATTATAGCCCAGCTATGTGCAGTGAAAGACAGAAATCATTTTTCAGGGTGGTTCTGACATCACAGCCACACTGTGTGACATCTCCACAAAACTGCCTAATGACACATTTCTCAGAACACATCCCCTTTGTCGATGCCATGTTCTGTTTTATTGCTGCAGACCCGCTGTGGATGGAGTGTCAGCTCCTGTGTGCAGCCCAGGAGAAAGCAGTCTGGGCAGGGCTTGGGGCTTTGCAGTTTCAAACACCCACTGAGGATTACAGGACACGCCCTGCACCGATAACCCACGAGCTGCCCTTTGCTTCTTAGAACACATAGAACAGATGAATACGGGTCAAATCCACATGATTTTTCTTCTTTTGTTATCAAATCCCAACTATAGAACCACAAAACAGATTCGCGGCAATGTCCTGGAGTAGAAAAAGCTGATGGTGGGAAAACGCAAGAAGAGCAACTTTCCTACCTCGGGGCCAGGCCACGTCGGGGCTGCAGTCCTGGTCAGCGCACAGGACAGTGACAGAGCATAAACTCCGGGACCCGTGGTTCCTCCCACCCCCCAGAGTCCCCAAGAGAGAACAGACTGAAGGCTTCGGGCGGTCAGACAAGGGATGAAGAATGTTCTAGGTCAGAGATTCAGCTGGGGCTGCCCTGGAAGCAGACTGGGTGACCACCTGCATGCTAACAGCACAGGCCCAGGCCCTGGCCTCCCACGCTTCCCCTGCGTGGACATACTGAGCTGTCCGAGTCCCGGAAACTCCAAGATTCTTTTCCAGGAAAGCCCGTGAATCCAAGGAAAGTGTGTGGGGAGGCTATCAGTGCTAACAAAGGGGATGCCCCAGATAACTTCATTTCTAGAATCACCTTAGGATGAAGCCCCCCCTAAGCAGGCCCAGAAAACTCAAGATCCTGATATGCTGTTCAGTGTGTCACCACTGCCTCTCACATACACACAGGAGAGGCTGGCGTGACTAGGCCAAAGCCTTTGCATATTCAAACTGTAGTCTCCTCAGGACACATGAGAAACAGTTATTTCCATGGACAGGAAAGCAGCTGTGAGGCATGGGATTGTCCAGCAGCATGGGACAGACTCGTCAGGGATCAGAAGGCAGGAGTCAGGGCTCTGGGGCTGGCAACAGAGAAGGGCCAGCACTGCGGGGTGCCAGGTTCACTGCAGCCTGCAAGGTCAGCATCCCATATGAACCAGAGTCCAAGCCCCCGGCTCCTCCACGTCTGACCTGCTCCCTGCTGATGTGCACAAAATGGCCCAAGAGCCTGGGGTCCCCACACCCACATGCGAGACCAGCTGGCGCTCCCAGATCCTTGATTCAGTCAGGACAGCTCCAACCATGGTCAAGCAGAAAAAGGGGGAAGTGGACTACTAAATACATCCTGTGCTCGCCCACCAAGCCCATCTCCGCATTATGCAAGTGTAGGAGAATCCAAGGAATACAAGAGAAAACGTCAACCACTGGATTGTCAGAAGAATCTTAGAAGGAAAGTTAGCTGCTGCCCCCTACACGTCCGACATGTTGTGGAGTATAGGTCCCACCAACTTCAATGTGTGCTATGAAAAGACTAACTGTAGTGGCAAGGGGGCAGGGAACACAAAACTCTAGAAGAACAAATCACTAAGTTTAGACTCTCTGTAAGGAAGCATAATAGAAACTTACTATACACATAAAGTGAAGGGACAATGTGAATGACAGATTAAACATTGGCAGGAACCATCACAACACGTCTCACAGGTTGATAGTCACATAAAAGGGTTAAAAGGGCTATTTTTAACATGTTCAAATAATATTTTTAAAAAGCACATCATAATGAGTATGGGGGTTCAGGTCAGAGAAACAGAAAATATTCCAAAATAATGACTGGGTTTATTAATGAGTAAAGAAGGAAATAAATAATGTTAATGAATAAAATATTAATGAATAAAGAAGGAAAGCTAAATAAAACCACTTGAAAATTTGAGACTAAAAATGCAATCTATCTGAATTTTTTAAAAAGGAATTTGAAGTGACTACAGGGTGCAGTTACAGAACAAAAGAGGTAAGCTCCCACACTGGCTCCAGCTGGCCTGGGTGGCAGGAGGCTGCCTGTCTCCTGCAGGGACGTCAGCTGCCAGGACAGGGGTCCTCTGTGGGCGCGGCCCCTGCCAGGCAGAGTGAGCCACCACCACAGGCACCCTAGCCCCAGGGGTGCCCACACCTGACTGCGCCCACCTGGTCACCCTTCAACAACACATACCCGTAAATCCAAACTGCAAAAGTAAATGACTGCAGCCATTTCACTATGTTCTGGAGTAATGTGTTATGTAAGAGGAAAAAATTAGTAATAATTAAACTAAAGACATAAGCCAGTCTATAGAAGAACAACAAACAAATTTCTTTAAAGGCATTGGAAAGAAAAACGCATGTTTGTGAGTTGTGGCATAATGTGAATGATGATAACTTACATTCACCTGGAGCCCCAAGAGGAGAGGAGAAACAGACTAGGACAGAAAATTTACTCAGCAAACAGCAATGAGTGAAATTTCTCACAGTTTGGGTTTTAAAAAAGAAAGCAACTTATAGACCAAGACTCTCAGCAACCCAATTAGAATCAGTGGGACTAGAGCCATTCCAGGGCCCATCTAAGGCAGACACTGGCACACAAACCCACTGCAGCTGCGAGAGGACGCAGGAGACCCTGGGCCGGGAAGGCAGTGGCAGGAACATGCGCAGTGGCGAACAGGCACTGTGGCCGCCTGGTCCCCGCGGTCTGGGCCCCGGAGCTCCTGCAGATGGACGCCCAGTGAGAGCAGCTGCCCAGCTGGGAAGTGCAGGAGCAGAACAGGCTGAGCCTCGGATTGCAGGGTCCACACGAAGACCCCTCCCTAGGGCCAGGTGAAGAGAGCCAGCACAGACAGCAGAGCCCGGAGCCCGTGCAGGGGGCACTGGAGGCCATCCGCAGGCTTCCCGCACCGAATACTGACCAGCAGGGCGAGACCGTCTGCTCATCTCCTCCAGGCCCTGACATGAGTTGAGCAGCATGCAACACAAAATTATGAGGCAAACAAAATGCGAGGTATAAACACACTGCCAAAAACAAAGCCACCAACTGAAGCCAGAATGGCAGATGTTAGAATTATCTAACAGCAGCTTGGAAGTCTCCATGATTATGATGTTAGAAATTCTACTGGAAATGGTGAAAACAGATGACATCAGTAGGAAATGATGGCAAAGAAGTGAAAACTAGAAGAATTAAATGGGATTTCCAGAAACACACACACAAAGCCCGAGTGTGACATGATGATGAACATCTTTCCCATGCAACCAGTGGATGGGACCCCACCTGGGAAGGCGAGGAAATTGGCCACACTGTGGCAGAGAATGCAAAACCAGGAAAGACAGGGCAACCCAAACAGGCCAGCCCTGACCAGAGAATCCCAGGGAAGAGCTGGACAGAAAAAACACTTTAAGACATCATGGTTACGTATTTCCCCCAATTCGTGACAGATACCATACCACAGGTGCAGGAAGCTTCAAGAACAGCAAGGAGAGTGAGTGAGCCTCAGATATTGTGTATGCCATACATGTATGTTATGCCATGGTGTTACATGCATGTGTTGTGTGTGGTACATGTGTGTTACACACTGTACTGTTTGTGTATGTGCAGTAGTGTGTTGTACAGGTATGCCATAGTGTGTTGCTTCTATGTGTGCCAATATGCCATGCACGCATTTTTTGTTCCGTCTGCTGGAAACAAGACAGAGAGAATATCTGAAGGCATTGGCATTCTTTTCCCTTTCCTTTCTACAATGGCATGTTTTCCACATGTTTTTGTAGAAGTATAGTTGACCTACAACGGGGCTGCAACTGGCGAGGCTGGATGTCTACACACTTGGGCAACCATCGGCACACCCAAGAGTGAACACTTCCATCGCTACCATCACCGGACCACGAGTGAGCACCCACGGCCTGCAGCCCTGCGGCCCGCGCCTTCTCCCCGACCCAGTTAGCCTGATAAGCTTCCTGCTGCTGAGTTTGCATTTTACAGGCTTTAACAGAGATGGGATCAGGTGTGTACTTTTTAAAAATCTGGTTTAATTTTCTAAAGATGTATTTATTTATTTATTTAATGGAAAGTCAGATATACAGAGAGGAGGAGAGACAGCGTGGAAGTTCTTCCGTCCAATGATTCACTCCCCAAATAGTCGCAATGGCCAGGGCTGTGCAGATCTGAAGCCAGGAGCCCAGAGCCTCTTCTAGGTCTCCCACACAGGTTCAGGGTCCCAAGGCTTTGAGTCATCCCTGACTGCTTTCCCAGACTACAAGCAGGGAGCTGGATGGGAAGTGGAGCAGCTGGGATTAGAGCCAACACCCATGGGATCCCAGTGTGTGTAAGGCAAGGACTTCAGCCGCTAGGCTACCACACCGGGTCCAATCTGGTTGAATTTTTAAGCAAGCATACAGATGTGTTGTAACTAGACAATCCTGCAAGGCCTCACCTACTGCCTCATTTATTCCTACAGAAGAGGGCCCTGCATCCTCTACATCACTGTCCTTTTCTCTGCTGAGTGGCCTGGCATCTCCTGCCTGCTCATCTTTCCCAACATTCTCTGGCTTTGAAATGCAATAATCACAGCATCCATCTCAAAAAAATTAGAGGAAGAGCAAATATGATACACAACAGGAAAACCAAGAAGATAAAAGGGAAGAATTAATGAAATATAAGCAAGTATTCCGAGAAAGCCCAACATCTGTTTTTCAAAAGCACCAATAAATTGATGAACTCCTAGATACACAATTGGAAGTGAAGGGCTCCAGTAACCAGATCAGAATCAAAGTATGAGAAAGTTACCATACGTCTGACCAACTCGATAATTCCTGAGAGGACATGATACAGATCTGAATAAAGCAGAAAAATCCCTAGGGGGAAATTCACCCGCAAGAAGTGATTCCAAGAAGAAAATCCTGGCTCTCTGCTTCTAAAAAGGAGTTGGAATTCTAGTTTACAACCTGCCCATATAGACACAGCATGCAGGCATGTACACACGTGTACACCCCTATAGACACAGCATGCAGACATGCACACACGTGTACACCCCTATAGACACAGCATGCAGGCATGCACACACGTGTACACCCCTATAGACACAGCATGCAGGCATACATACATGTGTACACCCCTATAGACACAGCATGCAGGCATGCACACACGTGTACACCCCTACAGACACACCATGCAGGCATACATACATGTGTACACCCTATAGACACAGCATGCAGGCATGCACACACGTGTACACCCCTATAGACACAGCATGCAGGCATGCACACACGTGTACACCCCTATAGACACAGCATGCAGGCATGCAAACATGGAGAAAGTAAACCAAAGTCCAAGGATGCTTTGCCCCTGAGTTAAGGCCAGGTAAGAAGCCAGAGGGCATTTTGGGCAGCTTGCGAAGGCGCCCACCTCCCGCAAGGAGACAAGGAGCCAGGGACCCAGGCAGCACATCAGCCATGAAGTGAACCGGTCACAGAGAACTCTGAGATTGCGCGTCGGAAAGCCCACTGTCCTGAGGCCAGGGCCAGCATCAGAATGAAGAGACTCTGAGGCGTGGGAGAGAATGTCTCAGCCGAGCTCTGGGAGTCTGAAGCCTTAGCTGTCCAGCCCTCTGCTGAATGGGCCGCCCAGTTCGTGTTCCAGGCAGCGAGAGGCCTCTGCCCTGCGAGGCAGCCGCCTCCTCTTCATCCTGTCTCTTCCTTGGAGAACAGCACAAACTTGCTCTTGGAAAAACCAGCAAGTTCAAATTATTCAGTCATGGCAGAGAATGAAATCAGAACACGAGTAACTCATGCAGAATACAAATGAGGTCCAGCCATGTCACAGAAGAATTCTATCAAACATTCCCATGTTGTGTATAAATTATTGTCCCAAAGCAGCAAAAAAGTATCACTAGTCATTTTTGCCTTTTTAAAGATTCATTTTATTTATTTGAAAGGTAGATTTACAGAAATAGACAGATAGATTGATCTTCCATCTGCTGGTTCAATCTCCAAATGGTCATATGGCCAGAGCTGGGCCAGCCTGAAACCAGGAGCCAGGAGCCTGCCCCCATCTTCCACATGAATACCAGGGCCAAGCACTTGGTCCATCTTTGCAGCCCTTCTCAGACCAGCAGCAGAGGGCTGCATTGGCAGTGGAACAGCTAGGTGCAGCCCTTCTCAGACCAACAGCAGGGAGCTGCATTGGAAGTGGAACAGCTGGGTGCAGCCCTTCTAAGACCAGCAGCAGGGAGCTGCATTGGAAGTGGAACAGCTGGGACTTGAATTGATTTCTTTATGGAATGCTGGCATTGCTAGCAGTGGTTTAACCAGAAACTCCACACTGCCGCCCCTAGCCATTTGGGAACACCAAAACCCCAATATCAGCAAAGGACAAACGTGCACTAAGGAGAGAAGTATACCTGGGCCTCTGCAGGCCCAGACTACCCCACGATCAAGCAGTGATCTTAGTTACCTCACAGCTTGGAGAAAACTTGCTTCTCTGGCAGCAGACAGATACAGAGCCTGAGCGATCAGAACACTAAGAGATTTGGAAACTGTCCTCTCCCGACCACGAAAACAGCGCTGATCCCGTGCCTCTGCAGGCTGCGGTGAGCAGATCCACCCACAACTGTTCCCGAGGCCACTCAGCTGCCAGTGATCCTGAGTTACTGCCCTGGTGCCCCAACCACCACGAGTCAACAGTCAGGTTCCTCTGCTTTTGGGGAGGAAAGGGACAGAAAAAAAAGAAAGATTTCAAAATTTATACTTACAAAGCAGGGCCTAACCAATGGTTCCCCTCGGTGCTTGCTTTACTAAACACTGGGAACTGTGTGTGCGACATGCGGTAGTGGCTGACGGAGAGCACGCATTGCATCATCCCCAGCTCCTTTTAATGATCCAGAAATACGAACAGAGAACGCAAGTGCTGGTGTCGGCAGGAGGAGTCTGGGTCTCACCCCCAACAAAGAGCAGCAGCGCCTTTGCCCCCAGGATTTGGCACCTGCCCCTTTGTTGCAGCTCTATAACCCCAGCTTCTCTCTGGGTGGCCTCTGTCTCATGACCATGAACAGTGAGAAAGACTGGCAAGGAAGAGTGAAACCAACAAATCCTCTTGCAGCCAGCAATTACAACCCCAAAGGGCCTGTCTACCAGGCAAGTGCACAGTGCAGGACCACCTGGCTTTCATACACTTAAGCTGGCCTGATTGCTTGGAGCACATCCTAATGGGGTATCCTAAGTGAACAGATGAGGGGGACAGCAGAGCCTGAATGGGATGGGTCTGGCCAGGAACCAATCAGCAGTGGCCTACCATGAAGCTCATGTGACACAGAAACCTCCAAAAACTCCCACCAGGGGCCTCCTGAATCATAGCTAATGGCAAAATAGGACAGGAGCTCTGCCCAAGCACAGGGAGGTGAGGAGCCCAGCTGTGGTGACGGCTGCACTAGGAATAGCAAAGCCGCGAGGGAGGACAGAAGGCATCCATGGGGAATGTGGGAGGCAGAGCTCATCTCTCTCTTTTTATCAACAATGTGCAATGAGGAAAGAGATCTCATTTAATGACATAAAAATGCCTAGGCAATAAACCCGAAGGTTACCAGCTGCCCATCTGTCTGATGGTCTGACAGTCTTACTTGAGCATTGATCCATCTATTTTGTCTCTTTTGGGTGGAAAACATACCACAAATCGGCAACGACCTGAAGGAGGCCATCAGCGAGTGAGGACTTCTAATTGACTCAAGTGCATGACATCAAGCCTGTGCTAATTCCATTTGAGGACTTCATGAACAGGGAAATAGCTTACAAAATTGAATACAGGAACAGACTCATGCATTGGTCAGACCTTAATTTATGATTAATTTGGCCTGATAACAACAATGTTTACACTGCATATCCCTTACTAAATAACACAAAGTCCAGATGAGTTACAGGGCTAAACAGCAAGCAAAAATGCAAGTGTTGGAGGAAATATGGAATGCCTTGCCAACAGTGGGAGTAGCAATGGTCTCTTTGGTGAAACCTCAACTCAGAAACCATAAAATGATGAGTTTCACCCAACAAACTTAAAAACTTGTGTGTCACTGGGGAGAAAAATCTCAAGACAAGAGGATCTAAACATCAGAGACAGATTACTGCCACACATTTAGCAGACAAGGCATTAATAACCAGAATGTATAAAGACAGTGATAAATGATTTAGGGAATTAGACAGCAGAACCCTGAAGTGAGTAAAGGAGGCCAGATGGCAGTTCTCAACGAGAAGCAGTGCAGCCGATCCACACTTCCAGGAGATTCATGCTGCTGGCAGTTGGGCCCGTGTGCCCACGTGTGGTTCTTCACTCATCCAAAGGCTCAAAGCATCAAGTTTGGGAAAGATACCAGGAAGTTGGCACATTTGCCCAGAGCAGTTAGGAGTCTCCTGGTAACAGTGTTTAGGGAATCAATTAGAGTAGTTATGTTAAATCTTAAATTCTCTTGGCCTCACATTTCTGCCTTCAGAAAATACATTGACAAGTGTCCAAGCATTCCTGGGCCATTTGCAGTCACACACACTGGACATCCCAGAGCTGCCTGTCAGTGGGGAACTGTGAACAGCAATGTTGGAAAGAGTGAGGTTGCCCTGGGTAGAGACATGATGGTCTCCTGAATTTCAAGCAAGGACTAGAGCAGAGTCCCCTGTACATGACAGATGTAAGTACACAGGCCAGTGTGGGGGACAGTGGCAGTAGGAGGACGGGGCGGCAGGAGGGCGCACTGCCCAGGGCACCTGCTGCTCTTCTGCTGTGGTTTCTGTGTGTGGAGTCTCACAGAGAATGCGTACTGATGGGTGGCCTGGGGGACACAGCCATTAGAGTGGGGATGAGCAGAGCCTTTGGTCTGGAGCTACCCGTTTGTGGTGGGCAATCCAGTCCCCTGGGCGGCCGCCCATTCGCGGTGACCACTGAGTGACTGATGCCTGGAGCCCCATTCCCAGCACAGTCGGAGGAAGAGCAGCTCATTTCTTCAATCATTCACCAAGCCATGGTCTCAGGAGCCCTGACCTCGGTCACACTTACCCACCTGCCACGTGTGTCCACTGGAGCTGAGGACTGTCCTTCCTGAGACTTCCGGTTGCTAGGCAACATTTCCTTCTCACTGGAGCTCAGCTGCCTCCCGGAATCGACTCCTCCCCAGCTCAGTCCTCCTCCCTTCACTCTCCACTGCCTGCTCTAATTCACTTAGGAAATGTCTGCCGAGGATTGCTCTGTGGCCATGTGTGCTGGACACTGGGAATGCCATGGTCAGCAAGAATGATCACCCCCTCCAGGAGGCTGCCCTTGGGACCTCGGAATCAGGACTGGGCCTGAGCAGCATGTCCACCCTTCCTGCCTCCCGCATTCTGGCTGGGCACTGCTTCCCAGTGAGCGGGAACAGCTGGGCAGGCAGATGGGGCCTGAGGTGAGGGTGCTGTGGGACTGACAGGATGGGACCCCAGAGCCAACACACACAGTGGGTGAGACCCAGGCAAGGCTGTGTGAAGCACCTTTTAAACGTGTACATAAAAGATGAAGGCTGGGATCCAGACTGCCTTCTCTCATTTGTCATTAACTTGCTGCACCAGGCTAGTGTCACCTTTGCCACTGAGAACAGGCCAGGCTTCTTCGGGGAGCTTCGCTGTGTCTCCCCGGCTCCCCATGCACTCCAGACCACATCTCCCACCACAGCTGGTACCAGCAAGGCTGACCTGAGCCCAAAGGCTGCATCACATACAGGAAGTGCGGCTCCCTATGATGGAAGGTCACCGGCCAGCAGGGACCTGGCTCTGTCACAGCCATCAACACACACCACAGACAGGGTACTAGACATTCCGTCAGAGCTCTGAGGCAGGCATGTCCAAAAGAAAAGGCAGAGCTTTCAATATTTAAAATATGCAGAGAAATAGATGACGCAAAGAGCTGAATGAAGTACTGCTGAGATGTGAGTTATGGTTGTGGGAAATCTAAGTGTAGAAATGTTTCAGAACCCAGAGCAAGAAATAGAGAGAGAGAACCCCTGGCGGAGGAGACCCGTGACTCAGGAAGCATGTTGGGCTCCAAGCAAGCGCTTGGAGAGCGAGAAGACAGGCAGTGGCCATTACACACAGGCCGGGAAGCCCTGCATTGTGCACACGACAGCGCCGGCTGAACCGGAGCAGGGCTTGCCTTGCAAAGTGACACAGATGAAAACTCAAGGAACAGAAGCTTCCACACAGCAAGAATAGCAGAAAACACGCATGGGTGGGCGTCCTGGCTCCCATCCGACTCCCGGGAAGCTGGAAGCGCGGAGGAGCAAGCTGGTGTACATGCATGTGCACAGTGACCGCAAGGCAAGGCGCTCCAGATCCAGAGGGGGGTCTCCACATTACTACAATGGCTCAGAATACAAAGTAACACCAGCCAGGCCGCTGTGCTGTGCACCAGGAGGAAGGAGAAACAAGTGCTCTTGGGCTATTGGAGGGCTCTGGTCAGGACGCTGCTGGGCTGGGAGGTGCCAACCTGAGGACCAGGTTTGGCCACACAGGTCGGGAAATTGGCCCCAACGGGGCCTGTTCCTGAGTGGGCAGCGACCTGGGTGCACACAGGCCCTGAGCTCAGCCTCCCTCAGCTGTCATCCTTGTCACAGGATAGGGCTCCACCCCAGCATTGAGGTGGGAAGTCAAGAGCCAGGACAGATGTGGGTTCCCGCTGGGGTGTAGAGAGCTGTGTGTTCAGGAGCCACACCCCAGGTGTCTTCTGTTAGCTTTCCCTGCAGCTTCCCGGGGTGGGTGCTCCCAGGACAGCACCAGCAGGCCAGCTTCAAGAGCTCCCACCTCCTCAGACTCTGCACCTTGTGGCTGCAGGGTTGGCTCAGGCTGGGGCTTGGGGGGAGTCAAGCTGCAGGGGGAGCCAGGCAGGAGAGGAGTCAGGCTACAGGGGGAGTCAGGCCCCTTGGAGGGGAGTCAGGCAGGTGGAATCAGGCTGCAGGGGGAGTCAGGCTGCAGGGGGAGTCAGGTTCATGAGCTCTGGCGTCACAAGTGACGATGTGTGTGTGTGTGGTGGGGAGTCTACCCCCAGTGCGAGAGATGAAATTCAGTGAAGCTGCGTCTTCAAACAAGCAGCAGGAGGAGAGACTGTCTTGATCACACTGAGAAAAGCCAGGACAACTACAGGAGACCAGAGGACTGAACTGTGGGGGCCAGCACTGTGGCGCAGAGGGGGCTGCAGCCCAAAGGGCGTCAGCTTGCATCCAGCTGCTCCACCTTCCATCTGGCTCCCTGCTGCTGACCGGGGAAGCAGCAGGGGCGGCCTAAGCATCCGGGCCTCTGCCACCACGTGGGAGACCTGGATGGGCTCCTGGTCCGCCCTGGCCACAGTGGCCACCTGGGGAGTGAACCAGAAGATTCTCTCTCTTTGTGCCTCCCTCTTTCTAACTCTGATTTTCAAATAGGTAAGCACATCTTCTTAAAAAAAAGTAAAAATAAATTGTAAACACCAGTGACATGGCAGTGAGTTTTAACTTGTTAAGTGAAATATCAAGGTTCTAGATTACTCCAAAAAAAAAAAAAGCCCCAAACTATTTTTATATAAGAAACACACCTAAAACAATAAACCAAACATAACATTTGAAAACAGGAACCTGGATACTAAGTAAATGCCAAGAGGAAGCAACAGAAGAAATCGCATCAGGAATATTGAGCGAGGTGTATTTTATGGGTTGTACAAACAGAATCACTTCTCAGACCAAGAGATCGCTACAGATTATGTCAGGAACAGTCAGCAGAGACCTGCACGCATGTAACAGCACAGCGCTGGTGTGAACGCCTGGTGTGAACGCCTGTGCCGGTCAAACCATAAACGAACTACGGAGGGAGACTGCGGGTCACCCCTTCAGGGTCAGTGCCCCTGGCAGGAGGGAGGCAGTGGAGCTGCTAGGATTGGTGGTCGTCCTGGGTTGGCATCTCACAAATGGCAAAAGGGAGGACTGCAGAGGGCAGTCACAGCTTGGGAACTCGGCGCTGTGGCAGTCATGGGGTAGCCGTGGGCCAGCAGGAGCTCAGGGTAAGCTCTGGGTTTCTTCCCAGGCACACCTGAAGGTCAAGTCCCAGCCCTTGTTTAAAGAAATACAATGACCAACACTCAGTATCACCATGATGTGCTGGAACATGTGCGACTTCACTGAGTAGAAAGCAGAATTCCAACCAGAAAACACAGTTTCTCTTTCAGGTCGTTGATGCCACACACGGACTGCCTCAGTGGCACGGGCGTCTGGGGCGGCCCTCTGCTGAGTCCTCCCATTTGCCATTGTGGGAGCAGCAGGAGCCCCAGGTGCTCGGAGTGTCCACGGGCCTGTGGCCAGGGTGCGGAGGCTGAGCTCACTGCTCACGGCCGCTCGGGAACCTTGGGCCCTGCTCCTCCAGAAGGCCGATGACTTCCCTGGGACTTCCCTGCTGTGCCCGCCTCATCCACATGGTCCTTGAGCTTATCCTTGAGCTTATCCCGATGCAGCCACTGCAGCTGTCCACTGCGACTGGACAGACGCTCATCCAGAGCAGCTGCTCACGTGAGCAGATCTTGAACTGTGTACCATGCAACCTGGTTTCTTTTTATTGCTGCCTTTGTCAGATGCCAACCTGGGAAAAAGGCACATGAAACTGCTCGCAAGAACTTGGGAGTGCAGCAAATCCTCCTGACAGCACCATCAGAGCGCAGGAACTGGATACTTCCATTTCCCCAACCCCCTCCAGAGCCCCGTCCAGAGCCCCGTCCAGAGCCCCACACAGGCCTTTGGTTATTGTTGCACGAGAACACTTAACAAGAGATACACCATTTTGAATGCTTTCATGTTCAAGCCTACACTGTTCACTGCAGGTGCAGGGCTTGGCACCACAGCTCCAGGACACAGTCATCCAGCAAACTGAAACTCCATGCCCACCAGCAGCCGCATGTACCCCTATTGCAGCTGCATGTCCTTCCACTGCAGCCTCACGTCCCCCACTGCAGCCTCATGTCCCCCACTGCAGCCTCACATCCCCCCCACTGCAGCCTCATGTCCCCCACTGCAGCCTCACGTCCCCCCACTGCAGCCTCACGTCCCCCCACTGCAGCCTCACGTCCCCCACTGCAGCCTCACGTCCCCTCCACTGCAGCCTCTTGCAACCACTCCAGCATTGTTCAGCCCTGTGTTTTCACTAAAGCTGCCTCTCGTGTGAGTGGGACTGTGCAGGTTGTGAGGGGATGGACTTGTAATGGTAGAGATGCTGCCATGGTCGCCACTGGCAGTTAGGTTACAGGTGGAAAAGAGCATCTCTGACACACAGGTAGAAGCTGGGCACACGGCAGCCCCAACTCCCATGGGCACAGCAGTTCTAGGTGCAGCACAATGCTTCTGCAACTCAAACAAGGAGCTGTAAGCCAGAGAACTGAGGGCATTGGACTAAGAACTCAGAAAGCAGCTCTGAAACAGTTACAGGGCACCTCTCAACTTCTGATGCCTTTGCAGATTGCAGCTGGGATGCCCACCATCACCACAGGAGCTGGCTCTGCGGGCACAGCGCGTGTGCGGTGGACGCGGCAGGGCTCACATCTCAGGCACCTGCAGGGACATAAGGGAAGTCTGAGGCTCAATCTGACGGCTCATAATACACATTCAAGCTAGCAGAGATACACGGCGTTGGAGGATCCTGCAGGGTCTGTTAATAGAATCTGCGCTTTCAATGGTTGCTATCATGGGTTTTCCAAGCAGCTTCCGACTGCAGCACAGGACACATCCACATTGGTAAAGCCCAGATCTTGGTGCTGCCTGTTGCTCTAACTTTCCTTGCTCCCAGTCTCAAGGGCTCAGCCTCTCTGTGGCCCCGACGGTTCTGTTTCAGTCAGAGGTCACTGTGTTCACTGGGTTTGTTGTCTCCAAATCAAGGTTGGCTCTTTTCACTACACTGCAGTAAGTCGTATCTCTTGCTCTCTGTCCCAATGCTGGGTTTAGTCCCTTGCCCTGTGCACCTCTGCCCGACGGCTTACCTGTGTTCTATTACCCAAACTGCCAGATGAAGCTCTCCTAAGCCCAAGGCCCTGGTTAGGAAAGACCACAGCCATCTAGCCTCCTTAGCAGGCCTCTGCTGTAGCCTTGTTTCAGTCACGTATCTGTATGCCACGTCACAACCAATCCTTCATCAGAATTTGGCCATGGAGTATGATTTCTGTTTGTTTCATGATGTCTAAACTTAATTTAAGGGCAACACACGAGGCATGTGGTTTGGTACACTAATAACAAAAGCTTTACGATTCTCCATGGATTTGGGGGAGGAGGTGTGACTGTTCCTGTGGCCACAATTGTGTTAAATGTTCATGGGGTGGCACCTCTGCAGTAGGCTGTGCACCACAGCTAAGTCACTGCCTTGACCAACGGGGGGACGCTGGCATCACCACAGGCCGACCGCGGCACACACTCACCACAGTCCTGGCTGTCACCTTCTGGCATCACCACAGGTCGACCACGCCGCGCACTCACCACACTCCTGGCTGTCACTTCCTGCACTGGTTTCCACTTCTCTGTCTCCTGGTTGCAGCCACCTGTTCCCAGTGTGACATTTCCCCTTCATCTCATCCTGTGTGTCCACACCCGCCCTTTGTTCCATGCCATCCCGCCAGTTAGGCACTCTCAGGAATGTGCTCCCGTCCGAGCCGCAGGCCCGTGCAGCCTTAGTCATCGCCGGTCCCGGAGCCCACTCCACACAGGATCACCGTCCGAGCCACAGGCCCACGTGCAGCCTTAGTCATCGCTGGTCCCGGAGCCCACTCCACACAGGACCACCGTCCGAGCCGCAGGCCCGTGCAGCCTTAGTCATCGCTGGTCCCGGAGCCCACTCCACACAGGACCACCGTCCGAGCCACAGGCCCACGTGCAGCCTTAGTCATCGCTGGTCCCGGAGCCCACTCCACACAGGACCACCGTCCGAGCCACAGGCCCGTGCAGCCTTAGTCATCACTGGTCCCAGAGCCCACTCCACACAGGACCACCGTCCAAGCCACAGGCCCGTGCAGCCTTAGTCATCGCTGGTCCCGGAGCCCACTCCACACAGGACCACCGTCCAAGCCACAGGCCCGTGCAGCCTTAGTCATCGCCGGTCCTGGAGCCCACTCCATACAGCTTGACTTCCCTGCAAGTATCCCTCTGCCATCGTGGTCTCTGCCTGTTCCTCAATACTCCGAACTTCCATTAGCATTATTTTAAAGTGAATTTCTCTCACTGCCCTTCTGCTCTGCTTACGTCTCCACCTGCTTCACCCTAGGAGCTCAGTGACCCGCTGAGAGCAGGAGGTTTGCCTTTCTGTCCCCCACCAGCTGCCTTCCTGAGCCAAATAATGGACAGGCCAGGATCCTACCTGCCAGGGCCTTCTGAGCCTTCTACAATAAAAGTTACTCCCGAGGGAAAACCAGACAGCAAGTTCCCGCGAATTAGCAGGCGATGTGTGACTGCCCAAGCACAGCCCTACTCCCCGTGTGGATGGTCCACCCACAAAACAAAGTTCCCCTAATTAGATCTTCATGCTTCAATGGAAATTCAACCTAAAATCCAAAACATCAGGAAGTGGTCATTGTATGGCTTCATTTTTATTATGTCTACAACATTTCAAACGTAATTCTCTCCCAATCCCCCAGGATTGCAATTCAGGTTTTTCCCTGTTTTGGATACTGCAGCGCCACCTTGTGGTTAAACATAAATTTGCACACCTTTCCATTTCCTGATCATAGTCATCTACTGGGTAGGCATGGAAATGGAAGCCACAGTCACTTTAACTGTAAACTTGATGTGTGCAGTGGGCTGAGGAGCGGAGCATGGGGCCTACACAGGGCATGCCCAGGGCCCCAGGCCCACGTGTGTCACAACACATGACACGTGCAGTGGGCTGAGGAGCGGAGCATGGGGCCTACACAGGGCATGCCCAGGGCCCCAGGCACCGCACGTGTCACAACACATGACGATGAATTAGGGCTCAGGAGGGTTCAAGTCACCCTTAACATCCTCAAGTACACATGGCCAGCACCCACCGCTTGAGTCCCACCCTCACCCCCACTCTCCACCAAGCAGTTCACATCTGAGACTCCTTCAAGTACTGTTTGTTTTCAGGTATTAGAATACTTGGAAAACTATAAATACTAGCATAAACCATTTTGGAAAATTAAATAGGCTCTACATTGTGCATGTATTTGGAATGAAATCATAACAGCATGGCTCATTTCTGAGCAAGTTATAATATCTTGTTTTATAGATCGGAGTGTTGAGTAATGGACAGCAATGCTTAATTAAAAGAGTGCTGGTTAATTTAATGTATAAACACGACAGATGACATGGACAGCTAAAGCAGCAGCAACGGAAGATGGTGGCTGAGGAGCCGCTGGCACAGACCTGCCTGGGTTGCCCACAGCAGATGATCGTGGCTGAGGAGCCGCTGGCACAGAGCTGCCTGGGTTGCCCACAGCGGAAGATCGTGGCAATCAGCCAGCTGCATGTCAAGAAACCATGGGAATTGAGCAGGCCCCAAGCACACTTCAGGAGACACCACACCGGCTTTCCAGGGTCAACGCAGGAGTCCCTCACGGGACCCTGAGGTGTCCTCGGCAGTCAATGGGGTGTGCTCGGTACAGATCACTCCACGTAACTGCTCATCGAGAATGGGTGAGCCATGAATGCTGCAAACTGAGCTCAGCCTACTGCAGTGTGCAAGTCAGTGTCGTGCTCACCAGCTCATGAATGTTGACGATTGTTCTGGGAAAAGGAGCGGCGATGTTGCCAGAATTCACTGTGGTGAGCCATGTGGCATCACACAATCTCATTTCTTTATCTGTGTAGAATGGCAGCAATTTGCTTTGCCAGCATGCTCTGTTTTCCGCTGGTAGGACTTAATCTTGTCTCAGGTCTAAGTGGACTGCTTATGTTGGAAGTAAATGCATTAACATACATAATGATAACTGAATAGGAAACCTGTACTCCCATCAGTCCCAGACAGCTTGGAGCGCAGCACCCCTGGTGCAGGACTCCTTACCTACACAATGGGAAATGAATTCTTTCTCTCCCATGCCCACCCTGCCTGGAAACCCCTTAGAATAAGTCACCTGGTGAATTCTTAGGGCGACTTCCTGTGGGCGAGTACATCGCAGGTGTTTCCCCCAAGGGCAGTCACACTGACCCAACAGAGAAGGCAGCTAACAACCACCACAAGGGATGGCGACTGTAGACGGCACGGATGCACCGAGACAGCTGACCCCAGTGAAATCACGGTGAAGGAGAAAGGATTTTGAGGTATGGGCCTCCACGGGAATACAGAGCAGCATGAGCATGAAACAAGATGGGATGGAAATGAGAAGCTCCCAAAGCTGACTCTCCCCCGTCCCAAGCCGACTCTCCCCCGTCCCAGGATGTAAACAAGTAACCACAGTGCTGATTCAAGCCAACCAATCGGCCGCTCTCAGCCCTGGCGCGGTGCACCTTGGAAGGTCGGGGTCCTGGACTGTGCAGTCCACAGCCTCCAGTGCTCAGGGCCTCCAGTGCTCAGGGCCTCCAGTGCTCAGGGCCTCCAGCTCCCAACCCGCAGGCACCCCCAGACTTGGGAAGCATAGCTCCAAGGCTGCATCCCACCAGGCAGGCCTGGGCTTCCTTACAAGAAACAAGCTGGCTGGATTGCAAACACATGAGCCACTATCTTGTTCCGCCTCCCACATTCTATTCTGCTGATAGAACAGAAAACCCAGAAGTAGAACTAAAGTCATACTAAGAATTAATATGCTGTAAGGGCAGCACAGCAAAAACATCCAAGACTGTTCAACTTTTTAAGGTATGGTATTTGGGCAGTTAGAAGCCATACGGACAAGATAAACTTAGATCTCCATCGCAGACTAAGCCACAGACTCAGTGAACAGGCGCCCGGGGACGTTGGAGTGAAGTTCAGAGAGGCTCCCTTTATCACCTGGAGTTTGCAAAGGACTTCCAAGGACACAGCACTCAGAAACGTAAAAACCCAGCAGACTCCTGTCTGTAAGTAGGAACTGACAGCCTGGAACTCACATGTAAGAACCAACGTGCCTGATTACAGAGAGCTACAAACAGGTGCAGATAACAACGTGGAAATCACAGAAAAATAAATCTGAATTATGGTATAAGTATAAAATTATTTAA
This sequence comes from Ochotona princeps, assembly GCF_030435755.1. Lineage (NCBI taxonomy): Eukaryota > Metazoa > Chordata > Mammalia > Lagomorpha > Ochotonidae > Ochotona > Ochotona princeps. The sequence goes on from NC_080850.1 coordinate 49,842,075, forward strand.
CTTGAATCATACATGAGAAGTGTAAAATAAGGCTACATTGCAGGAAGCAATCTGAGACTATTTTCAAAATTACAAAAGTGTTTGCCCTAGGCATCACATTTCTGAAAGTTCAGTCCACAGCTAAATTAGTACACATGCCATAACACGTGTAAGACTCTCCAGCGTGGGGCCCGCGGCCATGGCTCAATGGGTAAATCCTCACCTTGCAAGTGCTGGGAATGCTCCCTGTTTGTGTCCTGGCAGCTCCACTTCCCATCCAGCTCCCTGCTTGTGGCCTGGGAAAGCAGCAGAGGACAGCCCAAAGCCTTGGGACCCTGCACCCGCGTGGAGACCTGCAGGAAGCTCCTGGCTCCTGGCCCCTGGCTCCTGGCTTTGGATGGGCTCATCTCCGGCCGTTGTGACCACTAGAGTCATGAATCAGCAGATGGAACCTTTCTCTCTGTCCTCCTATTTGCCTTTCCAATAAAAATAAATAACATTCTAAAAGAAGAAACTAAAAAAAGAAAGGGAGAGGCTGCTTCTATCCTGTGAGCTCAGCACTTCCCTGATGCCAAAGCCAGACAAGGAGATACCACATACAGAAACACCCTTGTTGAACCTGCATGCAAAGACTCATGACAAAACAGCAAGCCAGGCCCAGCACTCATGAGCCACTGTGCACTACGGCAAAGTGGGGTCACACCGGGGCCGTGACCATGGCGTAGCTGGTGAAGATCGCTACTGCAAGTCCTGGTCCCGGCTGCTCCACTTCCCTCCAGCTCCCTGCTTGTGGCCTGGGAAAGCAGTCCAGGGTGGCCCAACGCTTTGGGATTCTGCACCTGTGTGGGAGACCTGGAGGAAGTTCCTGGCTCCTGGCTTCAGATGGCACAGCACCAGCGGTTGTGGTCACTTGGGGAGTGAATCATCGGACGGAAGATCTTTCTCTCTATTGCTCCAGCATTCTGTACATCTAACTTTGTATTAAATATATATATATATTTTTAAAAAGAACAAAATCCAAAGTTACAGTGAATTCCCAAGTCAGAAATGTTTCTACCAAGAACGGAGTTGAGGTATAGAAGGGAGAGATGGGGTCTGGGTGCTGCGTGTCTAACCCACTGCAGGTCTGGGGGCAGGCTAACCTGGGTCTGGGTGCTGTGTGCCTGACCCACTGTAGGTCTTGGGGAACAGTCTGACAGGGAACCACGCACCTGAGTCAGAGCAATCTCACCTCAGCAGTGTTGTGTGTGCAGGAAGCTGGCTTTGGGGAAAGGCAGATGGAAAGGGCGCAGCAGAAGCTGAAGTGCTGGGCTTCCTGCTGTGAGTCCCCATGGACTCCTCGGGGGATGCTTGGGTCTGCAAATGGTCTCCGTGGTGGAGAGAAGAGGCAGGAAGGGAATAACAATCACCGGCCACAAGGTTGGCAGTCTCAGCCCACGCCCGTGGTCCTGGGAGTGGGTCAGGGGCCAGTACTGCCATGCTGAGGTCTCCACACAGGAGTCCAGGAGGACACGCTCAGCCTCAGCACAAGCTGCAATGATTGGAAACGGATGGTCACATCCGGTACCTGAGGGATCCAGCAGCCTCGCTGTCCCCCAGCTGTCCACATCTGACCTTCCCTGCAGGGACAGCCGGGGCTCTAGAGGCAGCACTGCTCACGGTCACGCAGGAACCCAGATGAGGCAGGCCTGGGCAAAGGACTGACCTCCCCTGCCACTTTCCAGGAGGACTCCTTCTGGACTTGGAGTGTGCTGACCTGACCTGACACACGTATGTGCAGGTATGTGCTGACCTGACACACGTATGTGCAGGTGTATGCTGACCTGACACACGTATGTGCAGGTGTGTGCTGACCTGACCTGACACACGTATGTGCAGGTATGTGCTGACCTGACCTCACGTATGTGCAGGTGTATGCTGACCTGACCTGACCACACGTATGTACAGGTGTGTGCTGACCCAGAACTGACCACACATATGTGCAGGTGTGTGCTGACCTGACCTGACCACACATATGTGCACATGTGTGCTGACCCAGACCTGACCACACGTGTGAGCAAGTGTGTGCTGACCTGACCACACATATGTGCAGGTGTGTGCTGACCTGACCACATGTGTGTGCAGGTGTGTACTTAGTTGGGTCTTCCAGAGTTAAGAACCCTCGCCTTGAATGTTGCTTCCCCCACTCTGTCCCAACACCTGCGGCTGGGCTCACAGGGCCCACACCTGGCTCTCTGGTCCCTGATCCTGGCTGGAGGCCCCCACTTTGGTCACCTCTCCTAGAGCTCACCAAGCCTTCAAGCGCCTTCCCTCATGGGCCTCCAGGTGGTGGTGCCCTAGTGGGGGGCAACTGAGTCCTGCCATGTCTCTCCCTGCCAGTCTGGGTGTGGCAGATGCCAGGGACCCTCCTCTTCTGGCAGGAGGGGCAGGCCCTAGCCAGGCTGCTGTGCTGCCTGTGAGCCCTGGGTAGGGTCCAGTGCTCCTGCGTCAGTGGCCCCACCCTCATGGCAGAGCCAGGGCCTCCACAGGCAGGACTAGCTGTTGTGGGGTAATGGGATCTGCCTAGGGATGCCACCATGCAGCCAGGACTGAAAACTGCCTGTAAGCAAATATTTCCACGGCAAACACAGCCATCTGGCAGGTCTTGGTAAAGCCTGCAATAACGTTAACTCATCTCACAGATCCCTTACTCAAGGACTTCCTGGCCAGGGGTGGGACAGTTGGAGGGGTGGGCTCTGGCTACGCTCTGCTGGCCGCAAGCCCGGACCTGCCCACCGATGGCTGCAGGGAGGAGTGGAGACGTGTCCTGCTTCCTGCTTCCTTGGGTATGTTCCAGCGAGCTGTGGTCTGCAGCTAGGCCTCTAACCCACATTGGTGCCAGTTTGCTGGATCAAACTGTGATTCAATAAAGAAAAAAATGAAGGGATGTAAGAACTCGGAATGTGGATGGAAATATATTTTTAAAAATATTTCTTTGAGGGCCCGGCGCAATAACATAGTGGTTAAAGTCCTCATCTTGAACGCGCTGGGATCCCATATGGGCACCAGTTCTAATCCCAGCAGCCCCACTTCCCATCTAACTCCCTGCCTGTGGCCTGAGAAAGCAGTCGAGGATGGCCCAAAGCCTTGGGACCCTGTACCTGTGTGGGAGACTCGCAGGGGGCCCCTAGCTTTGGATTGGCTCAGCTCCAACCGTTGCAGCCACTTAGGGAGTGAACCATCAGACAGAGGATCTTCTCTGTCTCTCCTCCTCTCTGTATATCTGCCTTTCCAATAAAAATAAATAAATCTTTAAAAAACATTTCTTTGAAAAGTAGAGTTAGAGAGGGAAGGACACTCAATTCACTCTCCAGATGGCCAAAGTCAGGAGCCAGGAGCAGGGAGCCAGGAGCCAGGGGCCAGTGGCCAGTAGCCGGGAGCCGGGAGCCGGGAGCCAGGAGCCAGGGGCCGGGAGCCAGGAGCCAGGAGCTTCTTCCGCGTCTCCCACGTGGGTGCAGGGTTCCAAGAACTTCAGCTGTCCTCTACTACTTTCCCAGGCCACAAGCAGGGAGCTGGATGGGAAGTGGAGCTGCTGGGATTAGAACCAGTGCCCATATGGGATCCTGGCACTGCAGGTGGTGGCTCAACACTACACCACAACACTAGCCTTGTTACAGTAATTCTAAAAGTTCTCTGGATGACACTAAAAAATCAAAGACTTAAAGATATGCAGAACTGGAAGCCCCTCCCTCCCTTGTGACTGACAGATGAACGGATCACCCATGTCACTGGGTCCCCCTGCCTCATGACTGACGGATGAACGGATCACCCATGTCATTGGGTCACCCTGCCTCATGACTGACGGACAGGTCACCCATGTCACTGGGTCACCCCTTACCCCTCCCTTGTGACTGACAGATGAACGGATCACCAATGTCACTGGGTCACCCTGCCTCATGACTGACGGACAGGTCACCAATGTCACTGGGTCACCCCTCACCCCTCCCTCCCTTGTGACTGACAGATGAACGGATCACCCATGTCATGACTGACGGACAGGTCACCAATGTCACTGGGTCACCCCTCACCCCTCCCTCGTGGCTGACACACGGACAGGTCACCCATGTCACTGGGTCACCCTTCACTCCACAGCCAACTGAGGGATTGGTCTACTCATACCCTCTCCCTCCCTTATCCTTCTCACAGATCAATTTTGGCCCTAAAATAATCCCTTCAGGGAAAGAGAGGTTCCCACAGGGTACAAGCCCCACAGTACAAGTGAGTGATGTTTACCAGAACTTGAAAAGTCCTGCTCATCTACAGAGTACAGAACACAGCGAAGACACAAAACACAGGTGTGTGACACCAACACAGGTATGTGACACAAGTGTGGTGCCTGATGGCAGCCCCGCGCCATGCTGCTGGGTGTTCCTGCAGGACCAGCACAGCATCAGCAGAGGGCGCCCTGACCCCAGCCAAGCTCAGAAGCAGAGGGCTGAATCCCCGGAAGGGATTCTTTTAGGACCCAAGGTACCTAAGCATTGGGAATCTGGGGTGACTGAAGGTGAGTCAGTCCAGCGTATGGACAGCTGCCCTGGCCCCTCACCCAGCTGCTCTGAGGCGCGACGAGACAGCCATTAGCAAGCCTGAGGAAGCCCGGAGGGGGTTTCCCGTACATCTGTTCCAGGTGGCACTGCCGTCACTCTCTGGGGTCCACGGGTCACTCCATTCCCCTGGGTGGGGATCAAGCCCACAGGCAGAGGGCATGGTACTACCTGGACCCCGTCTGTCCCTCCTCCCACGCAGGCCTCCGTCATATCCACGTACTTCATAACTGATGGGCACACAGCAGGTCCCTGGAGTCTAAGTTTCCACTGGCCACAGGGGCTGCAGCAGTTGGGGGTGTTACAAATGAAAGGACACAGCGTCGGTCCTGTTAGGGCCTGCTCTGCCATCTCCCCCTTCCAGCCAAATCCGGACGATGGTCAGGTATCTGTCCAGGGCCCCTGGCTTGCCACTTGGGAAGCTTCCAGAAGTCTGCTGCCTCCTGGGACCACAGGTGACCTCAGTGAGTACCTGGCTGTACACGGGGATGGCCCTCAGAGCTGGGGACACAGTCCCTATGGGGGGCTACTCTACATCTGTATTTCTATCTTAGACACAGATCTCTTGCCCATTAATCTACTCACCAAATGCCTGCAAGAGGCTGGGTTGGGCCAGGCTGGAACCACCCTCGTTGAGTGACAGAGCCCTAAGTCCTGCAGCCTCCAGTGCTGCTTCCCAGGCCCCCGTGTGCAGGGAGCCGGAGTTAGGAGTTGCAGGAAGACTTGAATCCAGGCACCAGGATACCAGTGTACGGGGTAGAGGTGTGCCAACTGGGGTCCTAGCCCCTGAGCCCAGCCCCTCCCTCTTGTAGAAATGGGAGACTCTTAGATACGTGTTACCACATCGAAGAAGTCAGTCAGAAAAGGTGACAAACACAGGATTCCGAGGTGTGGATGCCAGCGGTGAGTGGGACCTGCCTGTCTGGGAGGGGGCCATCTGCAAAGCCACGTGTCTCTTGTCCAGTTCTGCTCTGCGCCTAACAATGCTTTCACAGAATTCATTAATGAAGAGTGCAGGCAGACCACAGGTACCATGACTGTCACAACCTCAGAGTGACATCAGACAGCTCCCAGCTTCTGTTCTCCCACAGGAAATCGGCAACTGAATGAACCTCTCGCAGGGCTCCGGGCAGCACAGACCACAGCCACGGAGCCGGGTCGGAACAACTCCCAGGACAGAGGCGGTCTGGGTTCGCAGGAGGACACCCTGGCTCTGCCTTCCTGCCCTGACACCCTCCCAGAGCAGTGTCCTGCACACCCTGAGGGCTGCCTGTGCCTTTTCCACTGGCCCCACCAGCGTGGATCTCAGTTGGCAGTGCTGCGCACAGCTGCAGGAGAACACGCGTGCGCAGGACCGTGAGGCCAAGAGATCAGTTTGAGGTAGACATCTTCAACAGAGCACCACAGCTCCAGGAAGACATGCCAGAGTGGCTGTGTACACGAGGCAGCCCAGAGCTGCACCGGCAGGCCCAGAAATCCACGTGTGGAGACGCCTGGGACAAGACTCCAAGCTTCTGCCTCATGCTCACACCCTCAGCTGGCTGTGGTGAGGGCTGCCCTGGCTCAGGACCAGGCTGCAAAGAAAAGGCTAGAGACTAGAGCAGGGGATGGCTTCTCAAAGTGCCCACTTCTAACACACACACACGCCCACCCACCCACACACACACACACACACACACACACCCATATGTGACATCTCAGTTAAGGAAATGAAATGCAGTTCTGGAAATTCTACCGGGGAAAGCAGAGGCACTGGATGTTTGAGACAACTGCCATGAATATGCTGCAGAACTAAGAGAGGGCCAGGTGCAGTAGCCTAGTGGCTGAAGTCCTCACCTTGAACTCTGGGTTCCCACATGGCCGCCGATTCTAACCCTGGCAGCCCCGCTTCCCATCCAGCTCCCTGCTTGTGGCCTGGGAAAGCAGTCGAGGACGGCCCAGAGCCTTGGGACCCTGCACCTGTGTGGGAGACCCAGAAAAGCTCCTGGCTCCTGGCTTCGGATTGGCTCAGCTCCACCTGTTGTGGTTGCTTGGGGAGTGAACCATCGGACGAAAGATCTTCCTCTCTGTCTCTCCTCTCTGTATATCCACCTTTCCAATAAAAATAAAACTAAATTTAAAAAAAAAAAAAAAACAGGAATCCCACAGGACCCAGCCTGTGCATCTTGACCCAAGAGAGATACTGCAACTTTGAAAACACACACAGAGGGACAGGAGTGAGTGGAGAAAGACGCCACACAGATGGGAGTCCAAAGAGAGCAGCGTGGCTGTGCCTGTCCCACATACGACATGCATGAAGACAAAGTGTAAGACCAACAACGAAGGGCCTCTCTGCTCGCCAAGACAATAAACAACCAAACTGGCATTGCTTGCTTCACCTTGGCATCCACCAGCAGGTGCTGCACCCTGCCTTGGTCCCACTTGTCCCCAGTTAAACTTCATGCTGGAGGGTACTACAGCCTAACCCAGCCCGTCAGTCCCCAGCCCTGGCCCTAATGTGAACTGGGCTAGTGTTGTGGCCCAACCGGGCCTGTCCTGCACCCCACCATCATTCTCACACATGACAGTGGGTGTTTTAAACTGGCCCAGCCTGGTCCACCCCCAGACCTGACCCACACAAATGTCAGCTGACACTGCAACTTGGCTTGGTCTGGGCCACTCCCAGCCTTTGTTTCTGTGCTCACCTGCAGGGACTTTGTCCTGACAGAGGAGTTCCCCAAGCTCCTCTATCAGATCACCTCCTAGTGGCAGATACCATACACATCAGTGAATCCCTGGCCAGCCTGACATGGTCTACCTCTAGTCCTAGCAGGGACAGTGGCCTTGCCCACTGACCCACACCCATTTTAGCTCTTACTGTTGGGTGCTACAGCCCAGCCCTGCTTGGTCCACCCCTGACCCAGGTCTCATGTGGTTCATCAGGTGCAAAGACCTAGCCCAGCCCGTCCTACACCCACCCTGCCTCTCATGAGCACCAGGGGGTGCTTGCGCTTAGCCTATTCTGGCACCCCACAGACCCAGTCCACACCCATGCTGAGGGATGCTGCAGTCATGTCCAGTCCAATTTACCACCAACATTCCAGCTCACCAGTGGGAACCAAAAATTAGCAGGGGGATCTCCTTAGCTCCCCAACCAAGCTTGCTCCCAGTCACAGATCTTGTACATGCCAGTGATAGCTACGACCCAGCCGGGCATATCCCAAAACCCAGCTTGGTCTCTGCTATCAGATGCTGCAGCTTGGCCTGCCCCTAGTCCCAACTCTCGCTGGTGGGTACTGCAGTCTAGCCCTACCCAGCCTGCCCCCATCCCTGACTTTCATGCAAATCAGTAGCTTTGATAGCCAACCTATAGCTTGGCCTGCACTCCATCTTGGTTCCTGCACATGCCAATCTGCTACGGTTGGCCTGGCCCTGCCTGTTCGGCTCCCTACAGAGCCAACCCACATACCTGCCAATGAGTGAAGCAGCCCTGCCCAGCCTGAGCCTCAATTCATGTGCTCACCAGTGGGAGCTTTGGCCCACAAGGGGTGTTCCTCAAGTTTCTCCACAGGTCCACTCCCGGACCTAGATCTCACATGTGCCAGTGGGTGTTAGGCCCTTAGCCGACAGTGCTTCCCAGTGTTGGCCTTTGTGCATACTGGTAGATGTTGCACCCAGCCTGGCCCACCCCACATCCAATTCTTAGTTGTGCCTGCAAGTGCTGCAGCCTGGACCAGCCTGGCCTGTTCTCAACCTAAATCTGCATGAGTGTTGTTGAGTTCCATGCTCATGCCTAGCTCAGCCTGTCACCATCCAAGCCCTTGAGCAAACCAGCTAGTATGGCAGTCCCACAAAGCTGAGCCCATGACCCTTCACAGAATCTACTCCTAAACCCGGTTCTATTGCATGCTGGTTAGAAACATGGCCCAGCCTACCACGGTCTACCCCTTGCCCCAACACTCGCTGGTGGGTACTAAGATCAAGCCCTGCCAGGCAGGCCCCCAGACATCGCTTTTTGTGCCCTGGTAGCCAATGCTTAATTGTAACAATCCCAGCTCATATTTCTCATGTGAGCTGGGATATTACTGTCCCTAAAAGGTCCTCTTGTTTCCAACATCGAAGCAACTATGGCATACTGGTATGGTTAACATACATTTGGCATTAAACAAGCCCAGATGCCCATGAGCCTAGCTGCTTTTGTCCTGGTATTGTAACACTTGACTATCTACAATGCTATATAGGCCAATGCCCACAGCTGGGGAGAATTTCCATTTTTGAAAAAGCCTGTGGCTACTTTATTTAACTGAGTCTCACAGGTCCTTGTCCTCTGAGATCCCACAGGAGTTTGGGCCCGAGTCCCAGCTGCCAATGAGCAATCTACAGTGATGGTCCCTGAGGGCAGACCCATTCAGGTGCACCTGTGAGGATGTATAAAGCCCGGCAGCCAGCCAGGCAGAGGCAGAGAGGGCACTGGGCAGTGGAGACGGAACCCTGTGATTGGAGCTGTGATTGGAGGTGAGTGTGGAGGAGCACTGCTGAGTCTGCTGACCCTGAGAGCAGCGCGTCACCACCACAGCGAGCAAAGATGAGGGGACTGAGGGAACAGACGTACTAGGTAGGTCTACATTCAGCAATGACACCGTCTGCCCTGCGCATGACTGAGTGCTCAGTGAGTCAGAAACAGTTCAATGTCGATGATCAGAGGACCCAGGGACAGGCAAGGTGCTGGGCGCTCACCAGATCTCTGGGAGAGTTAGGAGCAAGGAGCCAAGAGGAGGTCCATACTTGGAGGCCAGCCCTGAGAGAACAGGAGCTGAGAGGAGGGCCTTTCTTGGTGGACAGTCCTCTGTGAGCTCAACCCCACAGGATCTGCTAAGCCACCGACACTATTTCCTCCTCCACGCACCTGCAGGGCAGGCTGCACACACAGACACTGCACAGCACACAGCACCAGAAGCAGGAAACGCTGCTTACCCTACCACTCACTCCTGCTCCACTTCTCCTGGCCTCTCCGGGGGAAGGAGACAGGCGGTGTAGGGACACAGCCTCACTCCGAGGACAAGCTGGCATCCCTGTGCAGGGTGAGTCGGGGTCAGGATGGAGCTTGAGGAGCGTTATGTGTGCAGCACTGTGCTTGTTCGTGTGTAGCCACAGTTCCTGGGGCATGCGTGCCAGCAAGCAGCTGGTACACCATTTGTTTGCATATACCCCAGCAAAGTAACTCAGAGCAATGCTCTCTCAGGTCCTAGACTTGGTGCTTCTGTGGTCAGTCACGTAAGATACACTTCCACAGGGAGAGCACTCAGCCCACACCTGCATCACACACCCAGGGTGCTCGCACTCAGCACCCTAGCACGCAAAGCCAGGAATCTCCATACACCCTTTGGGGAAGTAAGAACTTAGGAGTCTTTGGAGAACACACACAGTAACTGAGAAATGCGCAGTGGTGAGAAGACAGTGGGTAGAAGGTACAAGGCAGCTAGGTGAACGGCATTTCCCACGGGCCGAGCGACAGACGCTGAACCCTGCGAGGCCCTGCCACCCCCACTGTGACTGCTAAGCCTCACATTCTGCTCCTCTGCCCCTCCGGTGCCAAGCAGAGCAGGTTCTGTCTAGGGTCTCCCGCAGCTCTGACGCGGCTACTCACACACTGCATGTCCGGGCTGTGAGGCTCCACAAGGGACCTGCTGCTCAGCAGAAAGGACATCTCATACAGCCTGGGGGACCCAGACATTCTTCTTCCTCACACTGGCTGGGGAAGAGTGCATCCTGTTCACGTTCATGGCTGTGACCATAACACAGGCATCTGTCACCCTCTGAGATACCACGTTGTCATGATCCCGGGGGTTCTGCCAGGCTGGTGAAATAACTGGGGCCAAGAAGCTGCTTAAGGAAGAGCAGGAACAGCCTGGCATCTGGTAGGCAGCTAAGTGTTTGTCCTGGGGCCTCACCAGCTGCAAACTGAGAGCCAGGGCAGCGTGGAAGAGCACAGCTGATGGGCTCCGGTATTTGGACTCAGATCTCAAACTAAAGCTTGTGCATCCTGTGCTCAGAGGCACTGCTGAGTCCACGTTACACCACAGCAAACTCCTCCCACAGACCTGCACGCAGGGCTGGCCAACATGGGTGAAACATCGGCTCTCAGAGGGGTTTTCCTGGCCCAGGATCTGTCTTCTGCACCGGGGTCAGGTACCCAAGTGGGCACTCCGAGTCTCCCTTCTTGCCTATATTGCTCTTAGCCACTAACCAAAGACAGAGCTGACACCTGCTCTCACACTGGTTCCTAAGACAATGAACTTCATGGAAAATGTGGCAGGCCAGACATCTTTGTGATCGGGACACAAAAACAAACCCTCCCACCTCCAGCCCAAAGCAGAGTCAGAGGGAGAGGGCTCATTTGCATGTGGGAGGCACGCTGAGCACACACAGGAGGTCAGGGACACCAAGGACAGCTCCTGGGCCCCTTGCTGGCTGTGGCTCCTGGGGTCGTCGGGAATGGTGCACACACCGGCTGCAGTTCTGTCCACGCCATCAGGAGGAGCACACTTGAGTCTCACTGACACGCTGGGCTGAGGCAGAGGACAGCAGCTGGCACACACAGCACCATGAGGGCACACACACATTCACGGCATGGCATCCTGCTGTTTTCCTGTGCAGCTGTGGATCTCACTCATGCTTGGAGGGAATGAGACGACCGGAGCCGAGTTCATCCTCCTGGGGCTCTTTCCGCACCTGCAGCGTGCAGATGTCCTCGTTGGCCTCATCGTCCTCACCTACATCCTGGCCCTGGGGGGTAATGCCACACTGACTGTGCTCATCCTGCTGGACGCCCGGCTGCACACGCCCATGTACTTCCTCCTCCGCCACCTGTCCCTCGTGGACCTGCTCTTCATCTCCACCACAGTCCCCAGGATGGCCGCCAGCTTCTTCTCGGGACACAAGCGCATCTCACACATAGCCTGTGGTACCCAGACATTTTTTTTCCTCACACTGGGTGGGGCAGAGTGTGTCCTGCTCATGTTCATGGCCTGTGACCGCTACGTGGCCATCTGTCACCCTCTGAGATATCACAGCATCATGAGCCAGAGGGTCTGCCAGAGCATGGTCCTGGGGTCCTGGGTGGGGAGTGGACTCAATGCCCTGGTCCAGGTGATCTACACCATGTATGTACCCAAGTGCGGCTTCCTGCAGATAGAACATTTCTTCTGTGAACTCATGGCCGTCATGAAGCTTGCCTGTGGGGACACTGCCACATACAAGTTGGTGATACTTGTGATTGGTATTGTGTTACTCCTCATCCCTTTTGGTGTCATCTCTTCCTCCTATACCATCATCTTCCTCACTGTCTTGCGCATGAACTCCCGCCAGGCCAAGAAGAAGGCACTAGGCACCTGCTCCTCCCACCTGCTGGCAGTGAGCCTCTTCTACGGCCCAACCATCTTCACCTACATGACCCCGGGCTCCTCACACAGCCCTGCCCAGGACCAGGCTGTCTCTGTGTTCTTCTCCATCGTCACCCCTATGCTGAACCCCTTCATTTACAGTCTGAGAAACAGGGACGTCACGCAGGCCCTGAGGAAGGCACTGTCGCCCACCACACTGTCATGTCATAAATCCTTGTGAGTGTTGGACGATGGTTTGTAATCCAGGTGTGCCTGCTTCTTCATGTTCTTGGCTTCTTCTGCACTGTCCCCAGTTTAACTCCTGTGAGTCACTTCCTGTGAGGGCTTCTCTGTGACTTTACTGCTCACTGGTTTCTGTGTGTGTTGTGTTGCTTTGGGTTTTCTTCTCTTCCTATATTTTTATTCTAAATTCCAGAGTCTGTGAGTGCAGGGTCAACATTTGTGTTCCATTTGATCATGCCAGATTCACTGAGTTAGAGTTCGGGGTAGAGAGTTAGAGCTCCTGTTAGGCAGTAAACTTCCTTTGGGACTAGGGATAGCTTTCTCTGGTCCTTCCTGCTCCCAACTTTGGGTCCCCACCCTCTCTCATAATGACCATCAGGATCGCTCCAGAAACCCCTCAAAACAAACAAACAAACAAACTAGAATAGATAGAGAACAACAAGGAAAGCTTAGAAACAGACAGGAAACTGTCAGCAGGGATGCACTTATAACTCACTGGGTGGGACACAAAGATTAGTTACTCCTCACTGGGGTATGGAAGATTTCTCTGCACACCCCTCCTAAAAATGTTCACCTAAACTGTTGACATATGTCCTGTTAGAATTATAGAGTTAGACTACCCGAAAAACAGCTAGGTTCAGCGAAATCATGCTTCAATGCTATAAACTGCTAAATACTAAAATTAAAATAGACATGAGACAGCTGAATAGCAATCTATAGCCATTTTAAGGTGTATAGAACACGGTTGAATATAAACCAAAATTGAAATGTCTATGAAGAAGCCACAGGTTTTGGTTGAGAACCTGCATTTTCCTATCAACATATTGGTTAATCAATACCATGTCAATTAATGCCATAATGTTGTAAATTGTTGTAAATATTATGTTGGGGCTTTTAATTGATTGGGATGACACTCTGCCGGCTCTGCCCTCAGACCAGAGATGGTCTCACCAAGAAACCATTGAACTTACCAGGACAATAAGATGCTGGACTTTATGCTTGGTAAAAACCTCCAATGAAAGAAGCTCAACTGAATTTGAACTGTGGTAATGCAACAAGGTGGAGGAATCCACCATAGGGGGAGGGTTTGGGGAGGGGCGGGGGGAATCCCAGTGAATAAAAAAATGTGTCACATAATGCAATGTAATTGATAAAAAAAATTTAAAAATATATAAAATAAATAAAAAAATAAATAGAGTTCCTGTTAGATAGAGTTTTAGAATTAGGGTGGTGGGTCCCAGAGTAAATGTGTTCCGGGGTCCTGGTGCCAAGGGAGGGGCTGAAGGGCTACATGTCCACACAGGTGGAGCAGCAGGAGGCTCCATCATCCATCCCATGGCAGTCTGAGCTCTTCTCATGATCATTATTATGTGTATCTAAACGTTTGCAAGGTAGATTGAGGTTCACCCCAAGCAGAATGAAAAATAAAAAATGAATTGGTAATTTGCTTGAGTCTTTTTGCAAATGTACACACAGATCATCTGTGTTCTACAATGATGATTTATAAATTAAAAAAATAAATGATTTAACATGTGTATTTTTGTGGATTACTAATAAAAAGAATCTTTGACCACTGCTGACAGTAATCTGTATACGCTCACCACTGACAATACAGAGGTTCCCAAAAACTCCACAAACAGAACTGCCTCCCGAGCCTGCATCCTTGCGTCCAGGAGTATCTTCAGAGGAATGGAAACAAATGGGTTGAAAGAACATTGGCACATCTCATCAAAGCCTTATTCATAAGAGTTTACTTGGAGGCAACCTAAGTGACTCTCACAGATGAATCAATACTGTGTTTATACATGTACACACGGGAATATCCTTCAGTCTGAAGAAGGAATTAGATTCTATCCCTTTGTACAAGATGCCTGGGTATGGATGAGATCCAGCTTACATGAGAAAGCCAGGCTCAGAAAAACTAATTCTGCTAGATCTGGCTCACACTGAGACCCCAAAGCCATACATTTCCTCAAATAAATTAAGTAGACAGAATGGATATCCAAGGCTCGGAAGGACAGTAGGGGAGGAACAGATGGTGGCCGAGGAGGACTGACCACAGTCAATGGACAACTGAGCTAAGAGACCTAAGGTATCGCATATGACCAAGGTTGATGATGTCTTCCTGAAAAATAGAGATATCATAAACAACTACCTCATCATGTCAATGAAGACTGCATGGTAATGTCCATGTTCACCAGTTAATCTTCAACAAAGTTGCACAATCTTCAAAATGTTTATAGAAAACAGGCCATGAAAAATTTACGCATGAATTTCAATAATTTTTGTGCTAAAAACTTTTAATTCCATTTTCCTTGAATTTTTAAAGTATTTGTATGCTTCAAAACATTGGGTTATGCAAAATAGCATAATGTTCTCTGATAACTTAACTCAAAATACTTGGCACAGTACAGTAGTCTAGTGGCTAAAGTCCTTGCCTTGTACCTGCCAGGAATCCCATATGGGCACCAGTTCTAATCCCAGCAGCCTCACTTCCCATCTAGCTCCCTGCTTGTGGCCTGGAAAAGCAGACGAGGACGGCCCGGAGCCTTGAGTCCCAGTATCCACTTGGGAGACCGAGAAAAGGCTCCTGGCTTTGGATCAGCTCAGCTCAGCTCTGGCCACTGCAGCCACTTGGGGAGTGAACCAGTTGACGGAAGAGCTTCCTTTCTGTCTCTCCTCCTCTGTATACCTGACTTCCGAAGAAAAGTAAACAAATCTTTGAATAAAATTCAAAACACCAATAAAAGCTGTAAGACCAAAAATTAGTAACTAAATATTAAGTAGACAAAAAATACTGATGCCATAATATTGATCATCATTTATGTAAGCGGGCATGTTACGCAGACTGCTAATTTGAGCGTGGTCTGACCCCAGTGTGCATGACTGGTGCTGCGGGTAATGGCTGCACTCTTTAGTTTGGAGTGACAGTTGTTCCTCTGCTGCTTGCTTCCCAGAGCCTCCTCAATGAAGTCTCTTCCCAGTCAGTGTAGTCCGTATCTGGGCATCGCCCCAGGCATGTGTCTCCTGGAAACCCCATCCCCTCCCTGAGCCAGGACCTCCCACCAGCTCATTTACAGCCAGCAAGGCCAGGCCTGGGAATCCCTGGATCTCTGCCTGTGGAGGTGGAGGATGGTGACAGAGATGAGGGAGGGGTGAGGGAGTGAGATCCAGACAGCTCCCTAGGCAGAGGTCCTGGGCACCCTTGTCCCCATGGCAGCGCTGACTGCAGACACCAAGCCCTGCTGAGCCCAGCCACCATTGTGGGCAAGTCTCCCAAGAAGGAACAGGCCTTGCTGTCCCATGCTTCTCAACCCTGAGGGGCTGTGGGCACGTCCTACCAGGCCTGTCCTCAGTGGAAGGTGAGAAGCGGCCCTGGCCCCTGGCCCCTGAAGCTGGGAATAGGGGTTCTCTTCTTCATGTTGGTAGTGAGGATCCACCTCCCTCGTTGTAGGGTTAGACAGCATGAGCTGGATTTCATGAGAACAGAGCTGCGTGCTCATTTCCCCAGCCTCAGAATCCAGAAAAGCACTTTGGACATGAGTCTTGTGAATAGTCGTTTTGTTGGACGAGCGACATACATACGACCAATACATGGCAGCCAATACAAAACACCTAAGTAGGAAAACAGCAGTCCATGGTGTGGGAGATCACCCCTGAATCTCTACCTGCTCCGCCAATGCAGGAGGTCATGGGCACATGGCACAATGTGTCCCTGGGGGAACCCCCTGACAATGGTTTCGGCTAACCGAGACCTCAACCTGCCTGTTCACTGGTCATACAACCAAAAGTAGTTGGTTGCATCTCTATCTCTTCTCTATCCTTGTACAAGTTGTGCTGGAACTTCCTTGATAAACAACTCTGAGAAGTCTAATGTGACCCACAGCCTACCTGCCAGCCACATGTGGTAGATGTGACCTGAGGCATACCTGCCATGCTATGTTGTATATGACCCATGATTTACCTGCCTGTGACCTGAGGCATACCTGCCAACCATGCTTGTTTTGCATAATTGTACATGATTGGAGGGTCCAGAGAAACAGACATGCCTTCTAGCCAATTACAGTTTCATTGTTGGGGTGGGGGGACTGTTGGGAAATGCCCTTCTGCCGGCCCCTTTCCTAGTCTATAAAAGTCTGCGCTTGCATTACACAAATGGACATGCTCGAGCAGACCGTCTCTGGTGGTTCTTGCGACTGAAGAACACCGTCTCCTCACCCCTCGGTGGTGTTGGCAATCTGCTGGCAGGAGAACCCCTGAGACATTGTGTTGAGTGCTTTCCCATCTCCATCTACTTTGCCCTCTTTGCTCTCTCAGGAGCTGGGTGGGCCTCGATGGGTGATATGGACTGTCGTGGGCGTAGCCAGGCGTCAGATGTGGTCTTCTGTGTAGGGTGTAGGGTTTCAGGTACGTGAAGATCAGGCGGGGTAACTGAATCCTCCTACCCTCTCATCTGGTAGCTTACTAGGCTCCTTTTGTTAGCGTCTTGTACTACTCAGGATGCCAGTATTCAACGTGAATATTTCACTGTGGCATTCAAATTAACTTTTTAACAAGCTGGCTCAGGAAGTTAAATGCATTTGGAGGCCCAAACATGGGTTCTTCTATATTTGTAGGAAATTTCTAACAACCTCAGAGACTGTGGACCAAATTTTAATACAAATGTAAAAGAATTTTATTAATATTTGCCTAACTTAATTGGCTCCGGTGATATGTACAGTAACAGCAACAACCCCCCTCCTGGGAGCCTGGGGGCACCACGACCGAATGTCCATTCACTTGGAGCTCCTTTTGTCGTGGTGTCCTGAGCTGACAGTTCACACAATCTGGGCCTGCAGCTTTGCTCAGGGTTACAGCCCATCCCATGTCACCCTTGTACTCCTCTGCTAGGAACCCCATGTCTCCCCGACAGTTTCCTGAGTGCAGCCACCACCTCTTTGTTCCTCAGGCTGTAGATAAGGGGGTTCAGCAGCGGAGTGAGCACATTGCTGAACACGGAGAGCACCTGGTCCTGCTCTGGGCTGTGTGAGGACGTGAAGCTCATGTAGATGAAGATGTTGGGGCCGAAGAAGAGACTCACCACCGTGACGTGCGAGGAGCAGGTGGCCAGTGCCTTCCTCCTGCCCTTGACGGAGTTCATGCGGAGGACAGAGAGGAAGACGAGCATGTAGGAAGCTGTGATGAGCCCGAAGGGGACGACAAGCAGCACGATGCTCGTCACCACCACCACAGACTGATAGGTGGAGGTGTCCTCGCAGGACAGCTTGATCAGAACCGGCACCTCGCAGAAGAAGTGGGGGATCTCCCTGGACCCACAGATGGGGAAGTGCAGAGGGTACACGGTGTGGACCAAGGAGCTGGCAGAGCCCCCTGCCCAACACCCCACCACTGTGCGTAGGCAGAATGGGGGGCTCATGATGGAGGGGTAACGCAGTGGGTTGCACACGGCCACATAGCGGTCATAAGCCATAAGGGTCAGGATGAGGCACTCGGACATGCCTAGCATCAGGAAGAAGAAGCTCTGTGTCCCACAACCCACCCACGAGATGCTCCTCCTCCCCGTGAAGAAGTTGGTGGCCATCTTGGGGACGATGGTAGAGGTCAGCGTCAGGTCAATGAGCGAAAGCTGGCTGAGCAGGATGTACATGGGTGTGTGGAGACGGGAGTCCCCCAGGATGAGGACAATCAGGAGGGCGTTTCCCAGGAAGGCCAGGATATAGATGCAGATGACTGCGACGTTGAGTAACGCTGAATGCGGGGATCCAGGGAAGAGCCCGGCCAGGAGGAAGTCGGTTGCTGAGGTTGAGTTCCCACTCGCCATGCTGCTGCACAGGCCAACCAGATGCAGGAGGGCTGCCTACCGCCACTCTGACAGATCCTGTGTCAACTGACGGTTCAGAAAATTTCAGAACCTTCTTCCAATTCTGGAGTCTCAGCATTTGCCATCACTTCTGGGGGGATGCTGTACCATTTCTTCTGAAACAATTGCCAGAACTGTTAAATACAAACTATTGAAAACCACGGCCAAGTCCAATACTATTCAGCCTCTGATGAGCCAATCTTACTGTTGTTTTTGTTTCTTTTTCATTGGAGAATCCTGTAAAAACTATACACCCACTTTCTAGAAACACATGCTTAGGAGACTATGGGGCCCAGCATAGCAGCCTAGTGGCTAAAGTCCTCGCCTTATATGCACCAGGATCCCATATGGGCACCGATTTGTATTGTGCTGCTCCTCTTCCCACCCAGCTCCCTGCTTGTGGCCTGGGAAAGCAGTCGA
Organism: Ochotona princeps; assembly: GCF_030435755.1. Classification (NCBI taxonomy): domain Eukaryota; kingdom Metazoa; phylum Chordata; class Mammalia; order Lagomorpha; family Ochotonidae; genus Ochotona; species Ochotona princeps. The sequence continues at coordinate 49,860,521 of NC_080850.1, forward strand.
GGACGGCCCAAAGTCTTGGGACCCTGCACTCGCGTGGGAGACCTGGAGGAAGCTCCTGGCTCCTGGCTCCTGGCTCTGGATTGGCTCAGCTCCAGCCGTTGCGGTCACTTGGGGAGTGAACCAGCGATGGAAGATCTTTCACTCTATCTCTTTCTCTCTGTATTTCTGCATTTCCAATAAAAATAAATAAATCTTTTTTTTAAAAAAAAGATACTATATATGGTTGCTGTTAGCCATAGGCCCTAACTATTAACTCTCATGTATGTTAGCAAAAAATAATAATAATAAAATAAGGGAAAATTCAACCATTCAATTTAGTTTTGTAAATTATAAACCAATTACTCAGTTATATTTCAGTGAAATAGCTTACTTGTTTACTTTATCCTTGTTGGCTCACTGTCTTCATGTCACAGAATACAAAAACTGCTAGACTTGTATAAATGCTGTACTTAAAACCATCAATAGCCTGTGTTGTTGGCCAAATAAAGACCTTGTATTTAGTTGAGAATTCTAGATCTCCAAAGACTTCAGTGTGGTGACTGGGTCTCCCCAGAGCCCCCCACAACACTGTGCCCACCATCTTTACTTCTGCTTCCAGTTTTGCCTGAGGGGTCCCTCATGGGTTGGCTGTCGGAGCCTCTTTAAGCTTGTTCATCCTGAGACTTGGAGAAAAGCTCTGCCTGCCTGCTCTCCCACAGCTCCACGAGCCTCACACGGGCCAGTATTTCCACCAGACTGACAGCAGAGTCAGGGCCTCCAATCCCACCCACCGCTTGTCTCGTTTTCAACAGCGAGGGTGCCCAGTGAGGGTGGTAGATGTAGGGCTCTGGTAAGGGACTACACCCCAAGGACTTGGGACAGGGCCCAGTGCTGCATGTCACAGTATCCGGTGCCCTCTCACTCCCCTGCGACCACTGGAAGAGCTTGGGGGTTAGGCTGATGTCTTACTGACCTGTAGCCCAATCGCATGGAATAAACACTCCAAAGGGTATGCACCCAGTGTTTATTCACCAGAAGTTGAGCAAATCTGTGGAGCCTGGCAGCCCATATTTGCAAGGAGGACACCTTGCAGGTGAGAGCCAAGATACTCCCTGGAAAATTGTCTCACCAGAGTAGGGACCCCTCCAGGCTGGGTGGGACAAGTGCTGCCTGGCAGAAGTTTCCAGATGTGCAGCGTCCCTGTAACAGTATTACTGCAGCAGCTCATGTGACAACACCCTGAAGGCAGCTAGAGACAGAATATGCAAAACAACACCACCCTCAGGTTTACTTGATCACTCTTTCCTGGGTGTTTATATTCAAATTCTTATTATCTGGGAACAGAAGATTAGTTAAGGAGAAAAACTATTGCTTTCATTTTTGCCATCAGTGTGATGAAATGTAAAATCCAGAGCTAATGACAGACTGCACTGCTGCTAAGGAGACCTGAACATGGACTTCCAGGGACTTCCTACTTCCATTACCTTGGGGTACTTGGGGAACCTCTGTAACCCACTGAGGTTCGCTCCACATTCGTTTACTTCTCCCAAGGGGCAACACTGAATGGGAACAGGTAGTTCTTCAGTCACCTCTGCGTTTGGATGTGGGAGAGTGAGTGCAGAGCGGAGAGCTCAGTGCCAAGCTCTGGGTCAAGTGGATTGGAGCCGTGTCTACCTTGGGGTGTAGCACCTCACGGAAGTGTGAGGAACCAAGGCAGCAATGAGCTGTGCCTTGTGCTCATGAACGTGGGGAAGTCACCTTGCATGTACACCTGGGAGCCCACATCACCTGCAGCCTGCCTCTCCCTCCTGTGAAATCTCCCGCGTAACTACCAAGTCTGCTGCTGAGGCTTCAACTGCCTGCTGGTGCCACACGTCAGCGCCTGTGCTGCTGTCACTGCAGAGCACAACCACCCCACTGGCCCCATGACAGGAGTTGCTGGTGCCTTAAACTGCCCTGTTTAGCACAGAGTCCACCTCTTCACCACACTGTCAAGGTCAGAATGCAACTGTCAAGGAGTTTAGAAACAGTCAGCTGTGAAGAACAGTGCAAACATCAACATCTAGAGCAGAGAAACAAGCCTTCACACATGGTTGGCCCACTCATGTTTTAACAACTGTACCTTTTACCTAATACTTAGTAAGCTCATTAACTAACAGCCACCTATCTGAAATGAACTGTGGGATAAATCTTTAGGAAGGAAAACTTTTGGGGACCACAGGAAGCCAGACTAAAAAGTATTCTTTGAATATAAATGTAAATGCCACAACAAAGCATTCTGAAGTATTTCAAATTGCTCCCACAAAATAAAGCATATTTCACCACTAAATTAAGTCAATTCCATAAATATCTTTGAGGACAATTCCAAACATACTCCGTAATTTACTTCATTGGGAAGAAGGCAAAGCTACTCAAAACGAAGAGCGTAATGCTTCGCACGTCAGCCCTGGGGTCTCATTACAGTCTCAGGTGGCCACTGCTTTCATCAAGCTGTGCTTTCCTTGTTTCAATGGATTGTTCTGGCTCGCTACTCGTCTGGACACGGGACGACGCCTTTTCAGTCAGACAAGAAGACTGACCACACCACAACCCCTACCTTACACTCTATACAAAAGTCAACTCAAAATAGATCAAGGGTCTAAATGTAACACCAGGAACTATGAAACTATTAGGGGAAAGCTCCAAGGCATTGGCACAGACGATGACTGTACGGTTAGGCACCGCCAATAAAGGCAAAGGTAGACAAATGGCACTGTATCAAACTAAGGAACTTCTGCGGAGTGAGGGGAGAATGCACAGAAAGGGACAACACATGTACAAACTGGGTCACTGGGTCAGTAACACTTACACAGATCCAAGACAGAAACACTGGTTCCAGACAGACTGGCCCTTGACCTCAGTTCTGAGACGGCTGTCAAATGCACATCTGAGATCATCACAAGTGGAAGTCTGATATTACATGAACAGACATCGGCCATGTAACTACAGAATGGCTGTTACCAGGCGGGGAGTGGGCTGTGCCCACTCCTGGTGGACAACTGCCCTCTGTGGCGACTGGCTCCATGTTGCTGTACCTCTGGTAGCTGCTGGTACAGGGCCTTCTGCAGTCAGATGCAGCTGCTCATCTCACAGTGCACAGGGCTGTGAATGCAGCTGACGGTACACACTTGGAGAATCATGCGATTCTGGACATGTGTACAATGATGGTGATGCCATAACACGAGGAAGGTAGAAAGCTGGTGTGTATTTCAGCTGAGCTCTGCCTGGAGGCTGTGTAATTTGTCACCAAATTCTAGGTCTGGAGACCTTCACAGAGAATGGCCCCGGGGAGCAGAGTCCCCAGACTTTAATTAACTTGGCTCTCAGACCAAAACAGTGAACCTCAGGAACTAGGGAACATGGTGTGCAACAGATGCCCAGGGTTCCCAGCTCCACAGTCCTGCTCCCAGACACTTTACTGAGAAGCCCCACGGTGTGGCCAGGCACTGTCAAGGTACATGACGGCCAGCCGCCATCAGGGCGCGTGACGGCCAGCCGCCATCAGGGCGTGTGACGGCCAGCCGCCATCAGGGCGCGTGACGGCCAGCCGCCATCAGGGCGTATGATGGCCATGGAGCTTTGGACATCAGGCAAGAAGGGTAGGTTTGTCAAGTCTTCACATGCACTCTCTCCCTCTCACTCAAGAGACTTCCCCGTATACATTACAAAGCATTTCTTTCTGAAGCAGCTTGACAATCACACAGCTTCATTTTGGTGTTGCTTATCTAAATACCATTAACTTTGGGGCCCTGCAGATCTAAATCCAAAGGCCCCCCCCCGGTAACCATGATTTGGACACATAACTTGACTCTCTGAGCTCCGCTGTGCTATCTGCAAAGGCGAGCACGGCAGAGTGTCTCACTGGGTGCGTCTTTAGCACATATCAGAGAAGCAGCAATGGTACAGGCCTCTCTGAAAGGTGCTGTGCCACTGAGAGGGTCCTGCATCTCAGACGCTCCCTCTGTCCACCCGCGGCTCCCCCCCAGCACACACATCAGCTAAAGACTCACAGGAGCAGTCCTGCTGCCCGCAAATGCCAAAGTAACCACCTGGACAATCACGAGCTTGCGTGAGCCCTCACTGAGTTCCTTCAGAAACAACAGTCATCATCTAAAAGTCACCAAAAGCAGGAACAATGACAACAGCTATCTTTTCCAACAACTGGAGAAAAACACCTCGTGAGCCCGTATGGCAGTATCTCCAGAGGGCTCATCAGGCACGGCGTTCTGAGAGTGGGAGGGAGCAGCAGGATCCTGTGGCCACACATGCTGCTGTTGAGGCACACACGTGTCATTCTGGGACACTTCCTGCGAGAACACACATGTCCCTTTGAACAAAATAGTCACTTCTACACATGCTCACATTTTCATGACAGAACGTAGCTTATTAAGTACAAAGACAACACAGATTTACTTTCTTGTTTTGTTTCAATTGAGTAATAATAATTTTATATATGTATTTCTGCTAATAGCTTTCTTCTATTTTTTAAGATTCTTTTCATTTGAAAGGCAGATTTTACAGAGTGAGAAGGAAAGACAGAAAGAGGTCTTCTATCCATTGGTTCATTCTCTAAACAGCTGTAATGGCCAGAGGTGAGCTGATCCAAAGCAGGAGTCAGGAGCTTCCTCTGGGCCTCCCACTTGGGTACAGGGTCCCAAGCATTTGGGCCGTCTTCCACTGTTTTCCCAGGCCATAAACAGGGAACTAGAATGGAAGTGGAGCTGGGACACAAACTGGTGCCAATATGGAAATGGTGGCACCACAGGGTAAAGGATTAGCTAGCTACACCACCATGCCAGCCCTTATAATTTTTTTTTTAAGATTTTATTATTATTGGAAAGCCAGATATACAGAGAGGAGGAGAGACAGAGAGGAAGATCTTCCGTCTGATGTTTCACTCCCCAAGTGAGCCGCAACGGGCCGGTACGCGCCAATCCAAAGCCGGGAACCAGGAACCTCCTCCAGTCTCCCACGTGGGTGCAGGGTCCCAAAGCTTTGGGCCGTCCTCAACTGCTCTCCCGGGCCACAAGCAGGAAGCTGCATGGGAAGTGGAGCTGCCGGGATTAGAACTGGCGCCCATATGGGATCCCAGGGCTTTCAAGGCGAGGACTTCAGCCACTAGGCCACGCCGCCGGGCCCAGCCCCTATAATTTTTAAAGCATTTGATTTTATGTCATTTGTATAAGAAGTTAGCAAAATAACATCAACTCCAGTATGCTGCCAGTCTGGTACAGCCCATGAATTAAGAAAATTAAGAAGCCAGCATTGTGGCATAATGGGTTAAACTGTTGTTTGTGTCCCAGCTGCTCCACTTCCAATCTAGCTCCCTGTCAGCGGCCTGGGAAAGCAGCAGTAGATGGTCTAAGTGCTTGGGCCTCGTTCGCTCACTTTCACTCTTGCTCTGTCCATGCTTCTCCTGCTTTCGGTAAATCTAAAAATAGAATATTCTATAGAATTCAGTGTCATGGCCCACCAGCAGAGTTTTCTAGAAATATTAGGCTCATTCAGGCACCCATGAGTTACAGCCACTTCCACCCCTGCAGAGCTGAGAGCTGGGACAAAGCCTGCCCTGCTCTTTACAAAGCAAGTCAGCCTGGCCTGTGTTCTCTCTCAGCTTTGAAAGCAGCACACAGGGGAGTCTCCTTTCCTTCACAGAAAAGACATCACTGCCTGCATGTTCACCACAGAGCAGACGACACGGTTCATAGAATTCTCTGCCATGACAGATGAGATCTTGTTTTTGTTTTGCTTTTAAAGATTTTTTTAATTGGAAAGGTAGATTTACAGAGAGAAGGAGGGAAAGAAAAAAAATATCTTCCATCTGCTGGTTCACTCCCAAGTAGCCACCTGGCTGGAGCTGAACTGATCTGAAGCCAGGAGCCAGGAGCTTTTTCCATTTCTCCCAAGTGGGTGCAGGGTCCCAAGGCTTTGGTCCATCCTCTACTGCTTTCCCAGGCCACAAACAAGGATCTGGATGGGAAGTGAAGCAGCCGGGACATGAACTGGCACTCACATGGGATCCTGGTGCTTGCAAGGCAGTGATTTACCACTGAGCCATCATGCCAGGGCTGACAATACTTTTTGGACGGACCCCTCTTGTTCATGATAAAGGGATGGTATTGTCTTGGATACAATCTCTTTCTTGGAAAATGTCAGTAAGGTCCTCTCTGTGCTGATGATCCAAAATCGTTCTTTCGCTACAAGAAATATGCACAACCTCTAGGATTGATACACCATCAACGTTTTGAAAGTCTTCTGTTTAATTTAGTCAACAAAGGTATCACAAGCTGTTCGCTACGATGCGGGATGCTCAGCCATAACTCAGAGATGTGGCAGGTTGGGTTCCAGACCATTGGAATAAAGTAAATATCACAACAAAGAGAATCACACTCTTCTCAGCTTCCTAGTCTACACGCAAACCACATTTACACAGAACTGCAGTCTGTTAAATATGTGGCAGCATTATATATATATGGCTATACTTGACAAGTTAATTATATGCTTTGATATAAGCATTAGGGGATATCTTGAATATTCCCAAGGGGGAGGGGAAGAGGAAGAGGGTGGGGAAGGAAGGCAGAAAAAAAATGAAAGAAGAGGGACGAAAGGAGAGCAGCCTACAGTACAGAATTCCATTCGGGTTGTGTAGCTATTCAACCCCCAAGAAGGAAGAACTCAATTCGGCCTGCCTTGAGTGGGACTGACCTGACTTGCTCCCTAAACACCACAGCACAGAAAAGGGAAGAATGCGACCTTCTGGTGGAGCATGAATGCTGCCTCAGACGAGTACCCACAGTTAACATCCTCGGCAGCAAGTCAGACGGGTAGCTCGTACCCTGAGAGCACACAGAAAGTCACCTTCCCTCCAGCATCTTCTGCCCCAACACTTACAACGTCAGTCTAAACATGTGGGGAAACACTAGACATGCAACAAGGGACAGTCTAGGAAACACTGGCCCAGTAGTCTTCCAAGTGGCCAAGGTTGGTAGCGAAACAGGTCTGAGAAGCTCACAGCCCAGAGCCTGAGCACACAAGGAGATGCAAGGTGGGCTTTAATGGACCCTGATCACAGAGGGACATGGGGACAGAGGGGACATCAGACAAGCTAGCAACGTGTGCCCTAGTGACAGGAAGTCTCTATAGTGCAGTGAGTGCTAACCCCACGGGAAACCAGGCAAGCACAGTGGGGAAATCACTGCATTCGTTGTAATTCCTCTATAAACCTCCAACATTTCTCACATTACAATTTTACTTAAAAATATCATTGGCCTTGCGAAGAATCAAGCTTAATGAGCCAATTCAGTTTGTTTTGAATTGAGCATCAATTTGGATCCATATTTTGAAGGAAAATATTCCATAGCAAAGGCAAACAGCATCAGGAGACCGGAGTCCTTGACTTTGTAGAGAAGGAAGGGATGAGGTGTGGGAAGGAGAAGGAATCTTCTGGCATAAGATACCTTCACACTGCCGCTCACTCCCCAGGGTCCCTGCTGAGTCTGACCTCACTAATGTGACCACCGCAAGATGTTGCCCATTCTAATACCTTCCCCTCATGTCATGTACTTGCTTTTTGGTTTTAAAAGTTTAAAGGAGAATAAATCTCGTGTATTTCATATACACATATTTAAAAGGGAAATGACACTTCCCATCCTAAACTCTAACATTGGTCCCACCCTCTCTCTCTTCCTTCATTTCTTACTTTTCTCTTAATTTTTACAATAATATGCTTTCAACTTACTTTATAATCACAAGCTTAATTCTTCACTAAATAAAGAATGCAACAGGTAGTAAGTTAAAAAAAACACTGTTCCTCAAGATTATAGGTAATAGCTATACACAATAATCAAATCTCAAAATGTCCATTTTAATCATATACCTTACTGTGTATTAATTACCACAAATCAGATACATAGTATATTTGACTTTTCAGAACTTCCTTATTTCACTGAGCATAGTGGTCTCCAGTTGCATTCATTTTGTTTCAAAAGACAGGACCCATCTTTTTTATGGCCGGGTAGTAGTCCTCGGCATACCCCCCTTCCTGGACATTTACATTTGTTCTACATCTTGACTATTGTGAATTGAGCTACAGTAAACATGGGGATACAGACAAGTCATTCATATGATGATTTTCTTTGAGTAAATTCTCAGGGGTTGGACGGCTGGGCCATACATGGTAGACCTACTTTCAGATTTCTGAGGATTCTCCATGCACTCTTCTATTAATGGTTGTACCAGCTTACAAAAGGCAGTATTAGGAGAAAAGTTCATCTCAATCAATGCTTATGTTAAGAAACTAGAAAAGCATCAAGTAAATCAGCTAACCTTAGAGTTAAGGAACTAGAAAAACAACAGCAAAGCAATCCTAAGATTAGTAGGAAAAAAGAAATAATCCAAATAAGAGAGGAAATAAACCAAATAGAGACAAAGAGAACTGCACATAGATTAGTGAATCAAAGAGCTGGCTCTTTGAGAAAATCAACAAAATAGACTCCCTACTATTCCCAACTAGTTAAAAAAGGAGGGAGAAGATACACATTAATAACATCAGAAATGAGAAAGGAAACATAACAACAGATACCTCAGATGTACAGAGAGTTATTAAGAACTATTATAAGCAACTATATGAGAACATATTAGAAGACCTAGAAGAGACAGATAGATTTTTGGACACATACAATCCACCAAATTTAAATAAAAAAGCAATTAACAATCTAAATAGACCTATAACATGGACTGAGATTGAATTGGTAATTAAAGCCCTCTCAACCAAGAAAAATCCTGGACCAGATGGCTTCACTGCTGTATTCTACCAAGTTTCAAAAGGAACTTACCCCAATCCTCCACAAGCCTTTCCAAACAACAGAAAGAGAGGCAATCCTTCCAAACTCTTTCTATGAAGCTTATATCGCCTTAATACCAAAGCCAGAGAGAGAAGCGACAGAAAAAGAATTACAGACCGGTATCCATGATGCACACAGATGCAAAGATCCTCAACAAGATACTAGCCAACAGGATCCAACAGCACATCAGGCAGATCATTCACCTGGACCAGGTGGGATTCATCCCAGGCATGCAGGGATGGTTCAACATTCTCAAATCAACAAATGTGATATATCACATGAATAAATTGAAAAATAAAAACCATATGATCATCTCAATAGATGCAGAGAAAGCATTTGATAAAATCCAACATGACTTCATGCTAAAAACCCGAAGCAAGACAGTCATAGAAGGAACATTCTACAAAGTAATTTACAAAAACCCAATGCCAGAATCATACTAAATGGGAAAAGATTGGAAGCCTTTCCAGTAAAATTTGAAACTAGACAGGGATTTCCACTGTCACCACTACTCTTCCATATAGTATTGGAAGTCCATGCTGGAGCTATTAGGTAAGAAAAAAGAATTAAAGGAATCTAAATTGGAAACGAGGAACTGAAATTATCTCTATTTGCAGATGATATGAGTCTCTACATAGGAGAACTAAAAAACTCAGCCGAGAGACTACTGGAACTCCTAAGAGATTTTGGTAGGGTAGCAGGATACAAAATTAATGAACACAAATAGATGGCACTAGTGTACGCAAAACAATCCCATGGCTGAGAAAAAAAATGTAAGTACAGTACTCTTTAAAATAGCAGAGAGGAATTTTAAATACCTAAGAGTTGAGCTAACTAAATATGTGGAAGATCCCAATGAAGAAAACTATAAAATATTTTAAAAGGAAATAGAAGACATTGAAAAATGGAGAAACTTACCATGTTCATGAATTGGTAGGATCAACATCATCAAAATGCCCATATTACTAAATATATACAGATTTAATGTAATCCCAATCAAAATCCCAACAACATTCTTCACAGAAATAGAAAATACAAAATAGAAGATACAAAAATTCATCTGGAAACACAAGAGACTACGAATAGCCAAAGCTATCCTGAAGAATAAAAATCAAGTTTGCAGAATCACAATTCCAGACCTCAAGACATATTACAGAGCAGTGGTCATCGAAACAGTCTGGTAACTGGTATAGAAACAGAAGATCAATGAAACAGAATAGAAACACCAGAAGGGAGTCCACATATGTACAGTCAACTAATCTTTGACAAGAAAACTGAAAATAATGCAGCAAAAAAGCCTGGTCTATTCAACAAACGCTATTGGGACAACTGAATAGCAGCCTGCAGAATTAAGAAGCAAGACCTCCACCTGTCACCTTATGCACAAATCAGCTCTAAATGGATCAGGGACCTAAATCTGCACCCAGAAACCAACAAACGGTAGAGAAAAACACAGGAACCACTCTCCAAGATATAGGCATTGGTAAATACTTCTCAGAGGGCCCAGCACAGTAGCCTATTGGCTAGGTCCTCGCCTTACAAGCATCAGGATCCCATGTAAGCCCGGGTTCGCATCCTAGCTTCTCCACTTCCTATCCAGCTCCGTGCTTATGGCCTGGGAAAGCAGCCCAAAGCCTTGGGACCCTGCACCTGTATGGGGGACCTGGAGGAAGCTCCTGACTCCTAGCTTCAAATCAACTCAGCTCCGGCTGTTGTGGCCACTTGGGGAGTGAATCAGCATATGAAAGATCTTTCTGTCCCTCCTCCTCTCTGTATATCTGACTTTCCAACAAAAATAAATAAATATTTTTTAAATGGCTATTTAAAACAAAACAACAAAACAATGTTTAAAAAAAAAGAAAAAAAAACTTTAGAAAAGTCACCAAAAGTACTGGCAATCAAAGCCAAAATAAACAAATGGGACTACATCAAACTAAGAAGCTTCTGATCAGCAAAGTGAAGGAAAAACCAGCAGAACTGGAGAAAAGCTTTGCACACTACACAACACATAGGGGACTAACACTTGCAGTTTACAAAGCACTTCAGAGCCCTACAGACCTCAGTATCCTCCAAGGGTTAACGAATGGTAATTCCTACTAATCCATCAAGAACGGAACCAGTTGTTCTAAACCCAGGGAACTGCTCTCCGATCACTTGTCCATTCTGCCTCCAAAATCCATCTCTTCTTTCATCCACTGCTACAGCAAGACCCGCATCACTCAGCACTGCTACAGCATGATACACACACCTTCAACATCACACCCTCATTCTCTGCCACAAAAGGAATCCACACACATCATCACCCCAGCGCTCAAGTTGCCACATCAGTCTATGTACACACTTCCATGTCATCCTACAACTTAGCTGCTGTTACAACGGCAACTGCACATAAATACATCATCACTCCACCTCCCCATTGCTATGGCAGCGTCTATGCCACATCATCATCAACCCACCAACACCGCTCCAACAGCATCTACACACACATCCACGACTGCAGCAGCGTCTCCATCAGCACATCACACAGGCCATGTGATCTCCGCCATAGAAGGACCCACACACATCAACAGCATCACGCCATGAAGCTGCTACAGTCTTGGGGGTCTCTCTAGTGGGGACTGGGACTCGAGGTGTGATGTCTCTGCTGAGAACTTTGGTACACAGGGGATGCAAAGGTGAGATGAACTGAAATTTTCTGGGGAAATTTATACCAGTTTTTTGCAAAGCAAGCAGGCTGGTAAAGGTTACAAGTTAACTGAACAATAGCACACAAACCGCTTCTACAAGGGTTTAGGAGAACCATCACCAGTCTCCAAGCCACCATACGAGTAAACATGAGTCACAGGAATCAACACTGGTAAACAAGCAGATCTAACCAGAAAAGGAATCTAACAGAACTTTGTACTCAGACACGTTCAAGCACAATCACTAAAGGAAGAGGGAGCTGATGAAGATGCCTCGCACCTCCCCAGGCACACTAACCAGCAAGGCTCACCCGCAAGCCCAGCAGGGAGTCTGCTCCCTGCAGTATTCTCAGTCTGCCAAGAATGTCTGAGATCCGGAGTCCTCAGGCATCGTGGTCTGGTTTTCGGGGCACTGTCCTTCAACACTACAGCAGCATGTCCACAAATGTCCACAACATTACACCACACATCCGAAGACACAGCCACATCTATCCACACACACACACACACACCTCTACCAAGTCACCACTCATCACTGCTCTGGTGGCACCTACACACCCCCACCGCACACCAGACACACACACACATCGCACCACTCACACTGTGCTATAGTAGAATCTACACTCACACCTCCACCAAGACACCACACATCACTGCTCTGGTGACACCTACACACCTCTGCGTCCTCCCACCACTCATCCTCTTCCACAGCAGCACCTTCTCACACACCGGTCACTGCACAACGCATCTGCCTTTAGGGTAACACACACACACACACACACACACACACACACACACACATCACTACACTCCTTATCTCCTATATCATAGGGTGGTATTTTTTAAATCCTGCATTACAGCATGTTTTAGTGAGTTAAGGTGTTCATTTAATTGGAAGATATTTGCAACATAGATACTGTCGATTTTGCTGACAACTATGTTACTAACATTAAATAGACACTTGATAAGCATAGCTATCTACCATGAAAGAGAGACAAAAAGAGGATAGAACACAACTCTGGGTTTCCTTAGCCACTGCCAACCTGAAGAGTGGGAACAAATCAGCAACAGTACACATGGGTGTGAGAAGCAGAGAGACACACAGAGAAGGAGGTAATAACTGAGAAAACCCTCGGTATTTCTGTGTAAATCACAAATAAGGCTGCAAGACTTTGCTCTGGCCTTGAAATAAGGGAAGAATTAATCTAAGAAAAGAAAAGAAAATTCATAATTTAGAGAGGAGTTAGTGGTCCAGGGAATACAAGCAAGACACTAGAAAGAAAACGTTAGGAACTTGTTGGTTGAGATCAGGGATTTCAAAAAAGGAACGCAAAGTCTAATTGGGCCCTTGGAAAATGATAGCAGTATTGACCAAAAATTAACCAAAAGCAAACCTTGGGGAATGTGGCTGGTGGCTGCTTTGAAAAGCCCTAATTACGTCCCAGAGAGAGGATCCCTCCAGGACAAGGAACCACCAGCCGTAATGAGGAGCTGCAGGGTTGAGCTGGGAGCTGGCTGACCAGCCACCTCCCCAGCCATGGTGCTCAGGGGCCTGGGGCTTTGGGATCCCTCAAGGGCTTCTGCACTGTCCGTCTCCCCCGTGATAGTTCAATTTCTCCCCGTTACAAGCAGACACGGGCAAAGGGAACTCTGAAGACTCTGCACTTTCACACACAAAACGGTAAGCGTTTAGAGAGGGGAGGCCCCAAGGTTTCTGGTTTGTGAACACGCATGTCCTATGCTGTTCATCAGTTGTCAGTAGCTGACAGCAGGTTCGGTCTTGGTAAAGGTAGCTGCCCAGGAGCAGGGCTGCTATTATCTGGGTCATCAGGCCAAGCTGTGTGTCACTGCTAATAAACAGCACTGCAAAGTGCTCGGAAGCCACAGGGCAAAGTAACCACTGCCTTTAGTTAAAATAGAACTCTTTAGTTAAAATAGAAAGTCTCGTTCCAACCAAACACTACCCTCAGTCTGAAGGACTAAAGTTTACTGAATTGATCTCAGTGTTGTGGATTTCACTTTAAGGAGTGTCTGTTGGCCAGGCAGCCCTGCAGCCCTGAAAGGAGGGGCGGACACGGCCTGCAGACTTTCTTCCAGCACATGTGCCTGGCCGTGCAGAGGATGAGAGGCGAACACCTACAACTGCAAGTGAGGATGAAACTCAGCTTCCCACACAGCCCATGACAGTTTCTAACATGAGAACTGGGCCAAGTCTCAGGCTACCAACAGGTCATGGGCAGCGGCGCCCGAACTGGCAGGGAGGTCTGGCTGGGAAGCCATGTGAGGATGCAGTTAGTTAGACCATGGGTCTGGGTCCCTCCCAGGAAGACCTGACCATTCTCAAATCCCAGGGCCTCACCAGTGAACAACTCCAGGTCCGGCACAAACCGTTCACTGGCCATACCATCTCTCTCTACCAAGCAGAAGAGAGTAAGATGAATGCTGAAAAACCAGGTCATGAGAATTGAGTTTCTAACGTGGATACACAATTACACATATCTGTGTGCTAAATACGTATATTTTATATATTAAAAGGCATATTATGGGGCCCAGTACAATAATTCAATGCAGATATCCATAATGCAATGATGAAATCCAGGTAACTGCTGCGTGCTGTGATGGGGCACTCAAGACTCCTCTCTTCAAACTGCTTGACAATAAACAGTCAATGAATAACTACAGTCTCCCTGCTGGGTTCTGTAGAGGTGTACAACCCTAGAACTCATTTCTCCCATAATGTGGTCACATTGCACCCTGACCAGCCTCTCCCTAAGCCTTCTGCTCCCCTGTCCTTCCCAAACCATGGTTCCATTCTTTGCTTCTGTGACATCACTTTTTTTAAATTCAAACTCCTCCAAACTCATCAAGTGTCTCAAGTACCCATAAACACACAGACTGTGGACCATGATTAGTATGATCCCTCAACTTGACAGTGATGACCTCAGAACGCTCACGTGAAAGCCGGCTCTTTGGGTGGGAGACTGGCAGATACCCAGCAGTGCCAGACAGCAGGAGTCTGATGGAGATTCATGGAAACTTACTGAGTCTCTGTGGCTATGCAGGGACAGCAGATCCTGGATTCTGATAGTTTTCACGAGCAGATTAAATCATGTGTGTGGGAGGAAACCAAACAGCACCAGAAAAGTGCCAGGAACCCACTGGAGCTCCACTTTCACTCATCGGAGAGGGTAGGGGAGTCAGTGGAAGCTTTTAGCACTTTTATGAGAACAGGATCTGGGCCTTCTTTGAATGATGCTGCCTGGGCACCAGCCTGACAATGATGCTGCCCAGACACCAGCCTGGCATGCAGTCCAATTATTTAGAAAGTCTCTTTGCAATGATTTCATGAAGATGTGAGTGCACAGATTGCCAAGGAGATAATGGAAGAGTCAACTGGAGTGTTTTATTCCACTATTGGTTTTACGAGGTTGCTTTAAAATTATGTTTGGTGATTAATTTGATCAGTTTTACAAAACTGACAGAACATATTTCTTCCTCTTTAATTTGTCCTAAGGAGTTGAGCCAATGTTTTAAACATCCTAGGTTAATATTACTTCACATTAATCTTATAGTAATACTGTTTATAAACATACATTGTTAAAATAAATTTGTTTTTCTTCTTTAGAATTTGGCGGACTATATTTATGGTCACGTTTGGTTTCCAGCTGTCCTTCTACCATGTATCTTGGGTGTTTGTGATGAAGTCGTAGGAGTCCCAGGGAAGGACAGGGCTGTGTTCTCCTCTGTTAAGCACAGGTGGGGTCTTGGGGGACTGGCTTCACTCACTGAGCACAGCAGTTTCCAGCTATGCCCATTTTGTTTCAAAAAGCAGGAGCGTATTCTTTCCTTGGTTGGGTAGTATTCCATGGTGTATACACACCACACCACACCTTACCTGGTCATCAGTTGGCGGACATCTATTTTGCATAAACTAGTCACACTTTGAGTCAATTTTAAGCAAACTTTTTGAAGTACTCTTGGAGGATGAATGAATTCCTGGATATCAAAATGGACCGATTAGGTTAAAAACCTTAGATAGCCTTGTTTGGCACAGACATGGTGACTAGTCTTCCCCACAATGAAGACATTTCTAGTACAGCAGCACAATTATAGAAATCCTCTGTAAGTTACGTTGGCAGTGTTCGTAATCGTTCCTTAAACCTTGTACTAACAGAGTCGCAGAACGCTTTTGCAGAGCAATGGGAAACTACTGGGATGTGCCCTAACAGGTACATCCAGATTTCTAACGGAAATAACAAATGGCCAAGAAAATCAGAAAAAAATGCTCAGGACTGACTCAAGCAGCCACACAGGAATACACTTCATTCAGTCACAATATTGGTCTTTAACAAACTTAAAAAAAAACTAATGCTTCACACTGACATTTTTTAATAGACCCTCCATTTCAGTGGTGACTACAGAGAGCCATGGGCAGCATGAACCAGACAGCAGCCACTGATTTCGTCCTACTGGGTTTCTTCCCGGAGCTCAGGCACATCACGGCCGTGGTCACCCTCATCCTCCTGGTCTACATGGCTGCCCTCACAGGCAACATCCTCCTCATCCTGCTCATCTGGCTGGACGCCCAGCTGCACACACCCATGTACTTCCTGCTCAGCCAGCTGTCCCTCATGGACCTGTCCTTGACATCCAGCATCGTCCCCAAGATGGCCACCAACTTCTTCTCAGGCCGGCGGGACATCTCGTTTGTGGCCTGTGGGACCCAGATCTTCTTCTCCCTGACCGTGGCCATCGCAGAATGCATCCTCATCACTCTCATGTGCTTTGACCGCTATGTGGCCATCTGTGAGCCCCTCCGGTACCCCACCATCATCAGTCCCAGGGTTTGCTTGCAGATGGCTGCTGTGTCATGGACTGGGGGGGCACTCACTTCGCTGGGCCACACGGCTTTCACCCTACACTTCCACATCTGCAGCCCCAGGGAGATCCCCCACTTCTTCTGTGAGGTCATGGCTGTACTCAGAATTGTCTGTGAGGACATCTCGGTCTATGAGAAGGCGGTGGTGGTAACCAGCATCCTCGTTCTCCTGCTGCCCCTGCTTCTCATCCTGTCCTCCTATGTTCTCATCTTCCTGGCTGTCCTAAAGATGAACTCCCCTGAAGGCAGGAGCAAAGCTCTGGCTACCTGCTCCTCCCACCTCTGTGTGGTGAGTCTCTATTTTGGTCCAGGAATGTTCATCTACATGAGGCCCGGCTCTGCCAAGACCCCAAAGCTGAATCAGGGACTCTTTCTGTTTGGAACAGTCCTGACTCCTCTCCTGAACCCCCTTGCCTACAGTTTCAGGAACAAGGATGTTTTTGCTGCATTAAAAAAGTTGATGGGGAAGTGTGTGTGCTACACTAAGAGCTGAAAGTCCACTGTCTGCTAAAGGAAAACACACACAGCAGCAAACACTTCTCAGTTAAACAAGAACATCTGCGAGGCCCTGGAACTGTCAACTTTACCGGGCTGCACCTTCTTCTGTTCACTTGCAGAAAATCTGTGTAAACTCATGTCTCCCTCCACACTGGGATTACTGTCCAGCTGTCTTAAGTGGTGAGGAACAGGGACTTGCCTGGTAGTCCTCCCAGTTGTTCCCATGTCATGGCCACATGTTCTTCAACACTTGGCCGACACATGTTGCCCTCATGAGGAAGACGCCAGGCAGTGCCTGCACCCTCAGAGCTCAGCACGCTGGCCAGGGCCCAGATGATGCCATGGAGCACGCCCAGACTCCCAGAACAGCAATACTGTGAGCAACCTAACCCCCCACCCCGGAGGACTGCTCCCTTCTCTGGACCTTCAGTCTGTGTCTGTTTCCAAACAGTGGCCTACTGACCAAGGACTTCTTCAGACTAGCTTAGCAAAACAATTATCAGTCATGAAGCTTCCTGGTCCCTCTCAAATGTTTCAAATGCTCTTCGCTCAGCTGCACAGTTACTTGTGGTCCAAACAGTGGCTCTCCCCTCAGCTGCTCAATTGTGGTTTTGGCTGAAACCCCAGTTCCATGTTAGTCTGCGTTCTACAGAATTAGGATCTGTGATTGGGGTGCAGGAACCTCACAGGAACATTTCAGGGCTTTCACATAAATCAACGAATGGGAGCCACTGATAGTCTGTTGACCAAGGACTTCTTGGGACTAGTTTAGCAACATAAAATCAGTCATGAAGCGTCCTGGTCCCTCTCAAATGTCACTGCAGAATGGGCTAGAGGAGTTAACAAGTGTTGGCTGTTTTCAAAAACGGTGCAAAATAAACTTTTCTCTACATTTGTGACAGTTTGAGCACATGAAATGCAGTAGGTATGGTCGTAAAAAAGGAAAAAAACCTCAAGATTTATTTAAAATATGAATTATTTAAAGATTTGTAACAGCATGTAATTTTAAAGCAGAATGTATTTCATACGGTTCAAAAATGTTGATACGTTCTGTATATGTTGAAGAAATTAAATATTATAAAAAGATAGAAGGAATATTTAGACAAGTTGCCTGTGGTTTTCACGAGTGAATGAAGCAACAGAAAGAAAACTATATCTTTGGTGAATACAAAATATTTAAAAAGAATATTTGACTTTTAATATCTTCCCTTCTAATATATCAGTCACTCACTTGGAGATTTTATTATGGAAATGCAAAAATTTGGTTTTAGGAGTTAAAAACATACTCTAATTGGGAAATAAAATGCATATGCATCTATAACATACAACATTTTTTGAAATATATGTAATTTTAGAACAGCTACATCAAGACAGTTGACATACATTTTCTCATATCAATTATTTTTCTAGTAATTTTCTAGAATACAACGTGTTCACTAACTGTAGTCATCACAATGCATAACAGATACCTCAAAGTGATTTCTCCTAGTTAATGGACATTTCCTACCCCTTGTCTAACATTCCCTAACTTCCTATTGCCTCGGGCTGCCACCACTCTCCCTCTGCTTCTACGAGTTCAATTTCTTTTGGTTCCACAGATGTCTGAGACCACGTGGTGTTTGCATCTGTGTGAACTGGCTTGTGTCACTTGACACAATCTACATTCATCTATGCTGTCACATGCAGTAGGTCTTTTTTCCTTGGTAGGTCTGTATCATTTTTCACTCTGTGTGTGTCCTTTTCATTAAAAGCATATGAATTTCATATATATATATATATAAAAAAATTTTCTTTGC
Organism: Ochotona princeps; assembly: GCF_030435755.1. Lineage (NCBI taxonomy): Eukaryota > Metazoa > Chordata > Mammalia > Lagomorpha > Ochotonidae > Ochotona > Ochotona princeps. The sequence continues at coordinate 49,879,239 of NC_080850.1, forward strand.
CCATTCATTTATTGATGACTAATAATGGATAATTCTATATCTCGACTGCAGTGAACAAAGCTGGATTGAATATGGGCGTGTAGACACCACTTTAACATACTGATCCCATGCCCCTCTGACATATGCCCACAGTGGAACTGCTGGGTCACAGGCCAGTTCTGCTTTCTAATGACTTGAGGAACCTCCAAACCATTTCCCACAAGGGCTTTACCAATTCACACTCTATTAACAGTGAGCAAAGTTCCTTTTTCTACATCCTGTCCAACACTTCTTAAATTTCACCTTTTAAAAATGATAGGTGCAAGAATTAGCAGCATCAAAGATGAAAAAGGCAACATAACAACAGACACTACTACCATTAAGGAAATAATTAGAAATTATTACAAAGAACTATACGCCAACAAATCCGATAACCACTTGGAAATGGAAAGATTCCTAGACTCCCACCACTTACCAAAACTCACCCCAGAAGCAACAGAAGACCTGAATAAACCCATTACCGAATCAGAGATAGAATCAGTGATTAAAGAGCTCCCAACAAAGAAAAGCCCAGGCCCAGATGGTTTTACCGCAGAATTCTACAAAACATTCCAACCAGAGCTAACCCCAATCCTTTACAAGCTCTTCAAAACAATAGAAAAGGAAGCAACTCTTCCAAACTCATTCTATGAAGCCAATATCACCTTAATCCCCAAACCGAATAGAGAATTAACAGAGAAGGAAAACTACAGACCGATCTCCCTGATGAACGTTGACGCTAAGATTCTCAACAAAATCCTAGCCAATAGAATACAAAAAAACGATAGGGCCCGGCGCCGTGGTCTAGCAGCTAAAAGTCCTCGCCTTGAACCCGCCAGGATCCCATATGGGCGCCAGTTCTAATCCCGGCAGCTCCACTTCCCATCCAGCTTCCTGCTTGTGGCCTGGGAAAGCAGTCGAGGACAGCCCAAAGCCTTGGGACCCTGCACCCTCGTGGGAGACCCGGAAGAGGTTCCAGGTTCCCGGCTTTGGATCAGCGCGCACCGGCCCGTTGCGGCTCACTTGGGGAGTGAATTATCGGACGGAAGATCTTCCTCTCTGTCTCTCCTCCTCTCTGTATATCTGACTTAGTAATAAAAATAAATTAAAAAAAAACAATAGATATAAGATAATACCACATCATGGATTCAATGTTTGCTTCTATGACAACTAACGACCTTGGGTACTTTCTATGTCCTTGGTCATTTGTCCATCTTTTGAGAAATGTCCATACAGAACCATTATTTTTTTGCTAAGCCTTGAGTGATCTGAATTCCTACATGTTTTGGTTGTTGATTCCACATTAGTTGTGTGGCTACAAATATTTTCTCTCATTCTCTAGCTTGTCTCTTCACCCATAGGTGGTTAGTACTGAGTGTCACATTTATAGATCTTTGCACACTGAACCCATGCTACCACAGTGAATCTCATTTGATCATGCTGAATGATCCCTCTCATGTTCTGCTGAATTTGATAGGCTAAGATTTCATTAAAGATATTTGTAAAATATTGGCCTGCGGCTTCTTTCCTTTTTTCTTGGTCGAGGCAATGTTACCCTTATGAAACAAGTATGAAAGTGTCCTTCATTTTTGGGGAAGATGTTGCATGAATTAGTATTAACTTCTCTTTAAATGTTGCATAGAATTCAGCAACAAAGTACAGTTTTCCCTTTATGAGGAGCATTCTGCAGATCCAGTGCCCTTCCCGCATTATGAGTCTTTTACTATTGATCGTTCTTCAGGACTCGTCACATGGGTTGTGTGTCTAAGAATCCACCCGTTTCTGTGGTCACCTAGGCCTTCAGGGACAACTTTTCACAGTGTTCTTCCCTGAGTCTTGCCGTGTCTGCTGTTTACAGTGGTCTTTCCTCATCACTGTCTGATTCTATGTTTATGAGTCTTTTGACTTCGTGTAGCAAAAGCTTGACTGACTTCTCTTTTCCATTCCATTGATCTTTTCTAATGTTTAAAATTTAAAGAATTTGACACAAAGTGTCAAACTATAGCAACAATATTTAAAAATACCCCTTGTGATTTTTAGAAAAATGAGTTCTATTTTGGGACTCTGAGTCAATGAGGCACCCTGAGCATCTCCTCTGAAACTGCCATTTTACTGGAAAATAAAAATAAACTCTTAGCTTCTCGGGTCGCTTCAGGGAGGCTACCAGGGGCTGTAGGACTTGAGCACTCCAAGGGTGGCAGTGGAAAGGGGCATCTGGGTGGCAGGAGACCTAAGGGAGGAGCAGTGAGTAAGCAAAGAATTCTATTAAGGAGATTTGCCAAAAGACAGGTTCTTTTTCACATGCATATTTAATCTGACAATTTTTGCAAACAGTTGTGTTTCACACATATGCCACAGAATCACAGGCTCAGCTCTGTGCAGTCCTCCTCAGCCACTCCCTCGGCTCTGTGCAGTCCTCCTCAGTTACTCAGCTGTTCCCCAGGGAGGTGCTCAGTTCATACTTGGACCCGTATCGGGTTAGGACCCTCGATGGCCAGAAGGGCATCTCTTCACAAAAGAATCATGCTTTCAAGGGGAAACAGTTCAACTGGGGAACTCCAGGACAATGGAATTCTGAGGAAGTGTGTGATGCTGTCTGAAGGGGATCATGAGGGGAGAGCTGGAGAGTGAAGAGGTTTGGCGAGGAGGGAAGGGGCGTGGGGAGGGGAGGCGTGCAGTATCCACCAGGGGCAGTCAGCTCAGGACCATCTGCTGGTCGGATACAAGGTGCAGCAGGACCCCTCCCCACTTTTCCAGCCCTGCTGTCCGCCATGGCCACTGCTATGCTCTCCTGTATCTAGGACTGTTGGGGAACACCGGGAGCAGCTCATACCCAAACACACACAGATGGAGAAATCAAAAAAAAAAAAAAAAAAAAAAAGCTAAAGCTGTACACTGGACACACACGCAGCACACCCAACACCTCCAAGTGAGGGATGGAGCCGACACCTCATGTGTGTCAGGGCAGAAAGGGACAGGCTGCCCCAAGCTCAGCCCTCTGAGCCAAGGTCCCAAAATATGGTGGGGGGAGTGGGAACCATGCTCCCAGGCACCTATAGAGGCAGAGGGTGGGCCTCCCATGGAGCAGGCAGACACCTCCATGCCGTGAACAGCTCCATGTGGGGACCTATGGGTACACAGAGGCAGAGGAGGGCGTGAGCAGCCTCTCAGCGGCAGGCACAACATGTGGGAGTGTGGATGGGAGAATAACACAGGCATCCCCAAAAACACAGATCCAGGAGGTGGCCAATCCCCTCCAAGAAAGCCGGAAAGCTGAGAGATTCCACTGGCAGAAACCTGACAATCACACTGTTTCTTCAATTGGAGTCCTTAGTCGTTCAACCTGCTCCGTGAAAACACAGAAACATACGAGCACAAGCACACACACCTCCAGGTGCTGGTCCTGGATGCTGCTCTGTGGTGGTGCTCACCTCAGAGGTCATGGCCATGTGTCGCAGGAGACAGGCATGGACCTAACACACTCTGACAGACTACCCACCTCCCTGAAGTCATGGCCATGTGTCCCAGGGGATATGTGTGGACCTAACACACTCTGACAGACTGCCCACCTCCTTGAGATCATGGCCATGTGTCCCAGGGGATATGTGCGGACCTAACACACTCTGACAGACTGCCCACCTCCTTGAGGTCATGGCCATGTGTCCCAGGGGACAGGCGTGGACCTAACATACTGATAGACTGTCCACCTCCCTGAGGTCATGGCCATGTGTCCCAGGGGACAGGTGTGGACCTAACACACTATGATAGACTGCACAGACAGATGTGTCCAGGAGACACACAAATGACACACCATGTGTGAAGCATGGTGCTGAGAGCCTTCCCCTGCTTCTGCTTCCATGGAGCAGGTCACTCACACTGGACATCACTGGACAACCAGCTCATCCTGTGGCTCTCCTGCTTCTGTAGGATCAGGCTGGAGTCGGATGTTTAATCAGATGCTGCTGGGCCTCCCTGAAAGGCTGTGACAGGCCCACCCACCACACCTATGACACAGCACTGTTCTATGAACATTGAGCAGCACAAACAGAGCTATGATATACACAGGTAGCCTGAGAAAGCCTTACGCAGACAGAGCCCGTGGCACATGTGTGTGGCCTGTGAAAGCCTTACGCAGACAGAGCCCGTGGCACATGTGTGTGGCCTGTGAAAGCCTTACGCAGACAGAGCCCATGGCACATGTGTGCGACCTGTGAAAGCCTTACATGGACAGAGCCCATGGCACATGTGTGCGGCCTGTGAAAGCCTTACATGGACATATAGCTTATGGTACATGCACATCGCCCTAAAAGCCTTACATGAACAATGAAGTGTGGCTGAAATAATTTTAACCTTGGACTCCACGACCATGCACTAACTGCACAGGCAGCTGCCCATGGAGCCCATGGTTGATGGTGTCAGGGCCTCTGAGTGCCAGGCTGGGGTGAGGGGATGAAATGTTCCCTCATCCGTCACAGAGGGCCCTGCCTACAGCACCACTTCTCTTTGGAAAACGACTGTGGAGCTTCAGACCTAAGGACACCAAGTCATGTTAATTGAAGTCTGGGGACAAGATGCTGCCAGGACACCCCCTTGGGGCAGCAATTAGCAGCAGTCTGAGCAGTGCCAGCCCTGACCCGCACCCTCAGCCTAAAGCCATCCCTCCTACTCAGATAAGACTTGGCGCACAGACCTAGAGCTGGGAAGGAGCCCCAGCCCTCGTCAGGAGAAGGAGACTGCTGCATGCATCGGCTAGGAGGGCACCGAGGCCAGCACGACTGACCAGGAAGCAGTGCCCACAGCTGCCCTGCCCTGAAGAACCAGAACAGGTGCGGAAGGCAAGGCAATGCAGAAGGCAATCCCCAAGGCAGGAAACCGACCATTCATGCCCTTTGACAACTAATGCCTAGTGGAATGTTGATGAGTGCCAGCTCTGAGACAGTTGTGCCCTGGGTGTTAACTCTGATGGGCCAGGCAAGCCAGGCAGTGTGCAGAGGTTGGGCCAGGGCGGCTCACACTTGGGCTCCATATCCTGCAAGCTCCAGGGTTTTCATGAATGGGGCTTAGACGAGAACTGACTTCCCATCACGGGGACATACTGTCCTCCCTGGGAGGACAACAGAGGACAGTACACATTCACAGAGGTCCAGCCCCATCGTCTGCGTACTCCAAAGCCTCAGGCTAAGACCTAACCTTTCCAGATGCTAACTCTGACCCTGGGGGACTCAGGGAGCTCCACTCCCAAGGGTGGACACCAGGACCCAACACAGCCATGCGTGGGACGAGCTGTGCACCCTGCCCACCAGAGCCAGAGCTAAAGGAAGGCGACATGACAGCTTGGCTTCCTCAGCTGAGGAAGCACTGATGGGCACAGTGTCCCCGGCCCCCTGCTAGTTGGGTCCCAGTGTGAGTTGGCTTTGCACAGTGATGTGAAAACATAAAAACAGAAGCTAGGAAATTATGTTCCAACACAAACCAAAATAGATAAACAATGCTTAATTCATGGTCTTCAGGGGAACAAGGCCACTGATGGGTACAACTCCTGTCATGTGGTCATCAGCTCACTAGCCTGTCCCTTAAGAGGCCAGAGTACCAGGCCCGCATGACCCCAAGCTGGGAGTGTGGGCTGCAGAGCCACGGAGACAGCTGCCCATGGCTCAGTGGGGATGTGGCCCTGCTGCTGGAAGACGCTTCTCCTGCCACGCCTTCAGGGCTGCTTTAAAGCTGGGTCCAGTCCCGACTGACAGCCACGGAGGGCAGGACGGTGTGGTTGGGCCCACCACAGGGCGGGGGGCCACCCCTCTCCAGTCTGCTGGGCCCAGGCCCGACTGACAGCCAGGGAGGGGAGGACTGTGTGGTCAGGCCCTCCACAGGGCGGGGGGCCCACCCATCTCCAGTCTGCTGGGTGCCTGGGGCACAGGTCACAGCACATGAGATGTCCCCGAGGGACCCAAAGGGTGCCAGACCTCTCTCCATTCCCAGACAGCTGGTAGAGGGCATGTGACGCTCTCTGTTCAACTCAGGGAAGACCGGAAAAGGGACAAGAGGCAGGAGGAAGCAGGGATGCAGGTGAAGATTCCATGATTGTGCTGTGCCACGGTAACCCAGTCACAAGCAGGTTACTGGATGCTGGCACGCTGGGGCTCCCTGAGGGAGTTAAGACTCAACAGGGCCCTTGCTGACAACCCCACACCTGCCTCCGAAGATCGGGCTTGGGGTTTGGGGATCTGAGTGTTTCTGGAGTCTTCCTCAGTCCCCCACCCTCCCATGCAAATCTGTGGGACATCCCTCTGTCTGAGCCACAGAACTACCCCGTCCCTGTGTGATCCTCGGGAAAATGCAGGGGAATTATCAGGTGGGGCAAAGACATGCAGAGTTAGTCCACAGGCGACAATGACCAAAGAAACCGGGCAGATGGGCAGAGTAGGGGACAAGTTGGGAGAAGGGTCATGGACAGTCTCGCAGCTGGAACAAGGCCACCGTGGCCCGTGCCTCCCTGTGCCCTGACTCTGCAGCTTGGCAGGCAGACGTCACAGACCCTGCCTTTTCCTTGAGGCTTTTTCCTCGGCTAAGCACCCGACCATCTGGACGTCCAATGAAATGAATGGGATGTGAGGAGCAGCTTCTGACATTAACAGTAGCTCTGAGCAGCCTGGGCTCATCCAGGGAACTGCGGGAGGAAGGAAAAACCAGAGAAGCCAGCTCTGGGTTCCTGAATCGGGAAAATGACCGAGCATCCTGGCACCCCCGGCCACACCAGCACGCGAGAATCCAGACATCCTCCACACGGAGCCTGCCCTTCCTCTGCTCTGGGATTCCTACAGCCCCACCTGTGGGTGCAAACGGCAAACTCGCCTGGCTGCCTCCTCACAGGGAGTGCAGCAGCTGTGGGCAGGTGCCAGTTCAACATCTTTGTTCACAAGTTACAAGGCCCTGCATTTTTGTGGCTCTGACAAGCTGAGCAGACCGCCGGCCTCTGCAACTTGCCTGAGTAGGGCACCTGACACTAACAGCCAGCAGACAGCCAGAACTCGGGGACCAGGCACCAAGTGGTGCTGCAGCCACCATACCGGTTCCCAGCGTCGAGCAGGGCAGCTCCTGCAATGCCCCCGCATCCAGTTGAGCTGTGTCCCCCCCGACCCCTCATTCTCAGCTGCTTCAAGGTGTTCCCCACCCGATCCTGGGAATGCCCTCTGTCCAGCAGTGAATCTGCCACTCATCCTTCCAGACGCTGCTGTAAAAAGCCTTCACAGACAGCCCCTCCCTCGTGCGGCTCTGGGCAACACGCCCTCACAGCAGCTCAGAGCAGTCTTCCCCTCAAGACCCCCAACGCTACAGACGAGCCGCCACTCAGGCCTGAGAGCTTCCAGCCTAGACTGGATTTTGTCCAGCATGGGCATGGGTCCACGGGACATGTAGAGAGCGAGGGAACGGCCAAGTGAGCGAGTGAATGAAGCAAAGGCGGAAAAGGAGGGGTTAATTTCCAGATCTGTCAACACACAAGATGTTGAATTCAGACTGCCATTTACCTAAATATTAGCTAAATCCAACAGAAACAACCTACTGTGAAACTGCTATAATCTCAGATGTGCTATAATCTTAGATATCATATTGGAAAAATATGATATACATTTTCCGGCAACAATTTACAATAAAAGAGGATGTCACTGGAAGCCTGTGAGAAGGGACTTCAGGTCTTCCCTGACTTGTCCCATGGCCTGTGACGGCCCCCAGTGTGACCCTGGCTCTGCTGCCACAAGCCTCATTTCCCTATTCCTCTACGTAGGTATGGATCACGCTCATGTCCCCAGCTGTCCCCGCGAGGAGGATCACCTGAGAACTTCAACCAGCACTTCCGGAGAAGGTATGGTGACACGTGTCTTTATTATTAACAAACACACGGTTTGTTTGTTGTTTTTCAATCAGTCAAATTTAGGTAACTTCAGAACAGTTGGTTTTATAAATTCCATGAAACTGAGGATCAAATTAATAATTTCCCAACACTCTAAATCAGAAGGCATGCAAATAAAATCTGACTTTTTTGACCATTATTGAGCACCTGTTTTGTCAAGTCATAGGGCCAGGATATAAGAAAAATAAAACAGCAGAGTTCATCTTCTGAAAAGATCACAACATGGAGGAAGGCGAGGCTTGTACACAAGCACCTATGTCATGAGGCACAATGCAAGGCACACCGAGAAATGAGGAATGAGCAAGGACGGGGTGGGGGGAGACATGAGTGCCCCCTGGGAGGGCTGCAGAAGAGGGACCCCCGGGTGGGTCTGGAAGACACACTCACACTCCAGCAAGTAAGCTGCAGCATCTTTCCGATGCCTTCCCTGCACCCTCATCACTACCTTCATCCCTCAGGCTTCAACATCATGTTTCAACTGCACCTGTGGGTGTGAGGGTACCAAGACCATGGCGGAGCCATCCTGGCCCACTGGCTGCAGAGGCGGACAGCCTGGTGAGCAATCCACAGCCTGAGGCTCATCCTGCCCTTCCCAAGAAGTGCCTTCCCTGACCCACGAAGCTGCCTGTTTCCAGAACCTGTGATTCCAACCAAGTTAGCGCTAACCACAAGAGACAAGTCCTTTTGCCAAACTGGAGCCTAAACATTTCCTCGGGAATCAGTTCGTATCTTGACTGATGCTGGTGGCAGATTCAAAGCACATTCAAGGCAGGGTGACGGGGGATGGGCGGCAGCTGCATCTCTGAGGTCACCCCTGAACCTAGGGGCCAGGGTAATCTTTGTGTTCCAGCTCAGCGGTATAAGGGGTGTTCTCATCCAGACCACAGTGAGGAGAATTCACGGACAGATGGAGATGCTCTGGTGTGGGAGGGAGACAGCAAGCCCAGACCCCACTCAGTCCTACAAACACTCTTCTTCCCCCAGGTCACGGCCCCTATTCTCCTTCTGCAAGACAGTCTCCACAGACGGAAGCTCCAAATGACCCCAACTCTCCACCACATCCACCAAGGACCTCAGCGTGGGAAAGCAGCATTACTGACAGCCGCATGTGACAAATTCTCATCCAGCAATGGCCTTTAGTTGATAGGCTATTAGCAGGGACTTATGTCCTTACGTGGCTACTGTTAATAGTTTCCAATCACAGACACACAAGTTCACCAGGCAATCCGCAGAGAAAATGCAGGAGAGTCACGTGTGTTGACACAGTCCATGGTGAGGAAAGCCGCCAACAAGGTCCTATTTGGAGGGGTCCTGTGAATGAGGGAGGCACACGGGCGGCACGGGGGCAATGCACCATCAGAGGCCACCATGTCCCTCCCCGGGCTCTCAGGGCTGTGGTGATGGCCAGCCATGGAGGGCCACAATGACACCGTCAGCACCGACTTTGTGCTCCTAGGGCTCTGGCCGGAATTCAGCCACCTCACTGTGCTTATCTGCTTCGTCCTCCTGGTCTACTCTGTGGCCATCATGGCTAATGTTGTCCTCATTTGCCTCATCTGGCTGGACACTCGGCTCCACGTCCCCATGTACTTCCTGCTCAGTCAGCTGTCCCTCATTGATGTGGCTTTGATTTCTACTTCGGTCCCCAAAATGGTCACAGACTTCTTTTCGGGGAAGAGGACCATCTCGCAGGTGGGCTGTGGGGCCCAGATCTTCTTCAGCTTAACCCTGGGCATCGCCGAGTGCCTCCTGTTGACCTTCATGGCCTTCGACCGCTATGTGGCCATCTGCAGACCTCTGAGGTACCCCAGCATCATCAGCCACACAGCCTGCACTTGCATGGTCACGGGGTCCTGGGTGGGAGGGGCAGTGACGTCTCTGGCTCACACGGCCTATGCCATGCACTTCCCCACCTGCCGTCCCAGGGAGGTGCCCCACTTCCTGTGCGAGGTCATGGCTCTGCTCAAGCTCACCTGTGAGGACATCTCTGCCTATGTGCAGTCGGTGGTGGTCTCCAGCTTCTTGGTGGTCCTCATTCCCTTGAGCCTTATCCTCACCTCCTATGCCCTCATCTTCCTCGCTGTCCTCCGCATGAACTCCCTTGAGGGCAGGAACAAAGCCATGGCCACCTGCTCCTCCCACCTTTGCGTGGTCAGCCTCTACTTTGGTCCTGCAATCCTCGTGTACATGCGTCCCGGCTCTTCCAGGACCCCCAAGTTAAACCAGTCTCTCTTCATGTTCAATGCCATCCTGACCCCAATGCTGAACCCCCTCATCTACAGCCTGAGGAACAAGGATGTGATGGCAGCTCTGAGGAGCACCCGTGGACACCACCTGCCAAAGCTAGCAGGCTCCTTTCCATTGCTTTCCAGGGCCTGGCGAACTTGACAGTTTCTAGGGTGAGACCCTTAGCCTCCCAGTTGTGTGTAACCAAAAGTACCCCAGCCACAATTCCAGAGGCAGTTCTTCGGACCCCAGATCTGAACCCCACTCTCAACAGCACTGAATGCCAGCTTTGCCCATGGAGGCACTTGGCACATGTGCACTCATTGGCCAATAGTCCAGCAGGGCGGAAGACACGAATAATTCTCACAACCCAGGGGAGCTGAGTGACTGGCGGTGGGCTCGGGCCCTCACAGCAGTGGGGAGCTGAGTGGCTGAGGGTGGGCTCGGGCCCTCACATCAGTGGGGAGCTGAGTGGCTGAGGGTGGGCTCGGGCCCTCACAGCAGTGGGGAGCTGAGTGACTGGTGGTGGGCTCGGGCCCTCACAGCAGTGGGGAGCTGAGTGGCTGAGGGTGGGCTCGGGCCCTCACAGCAGTGGGGAGCTGAGTGGCTGAGGGTGGGCTCCGGCCCTCACAGCAGTGGGGAGCTGAGTGGCTGAGGGTGGGCTCCGGCCCTCACAGCAATGGGGAGCTGAATGACAGGGTGAGCTTGGGCCCTCACAGCAGTGGGGAGCTGAGTGGCTGGTGGTGGGCTCGGGCCCTCACATCAGTGGGGAGCTGAGTGGCTGAGGGTGGGCTCGGGCCCTCACAGCAGTGGGGAGCTGAGTGGCTGGTGGTGGGCTCGGGCCCTCACAGCACTGGGTTGTTGACCATCTAGGGGTTGCCTGGGAAGCAAAGCCTGTCCCCCATCTCACATACCTTCAGCTTCCAGAGGAGTTGGGACCAAAACAGCCTCTCTTTCTGGGTCCCCACAATTTCTCCTACCCCCACACCTCTAAGTTCATCCCATTAGCTGTTACAAATCCAGCCTCGTGGCACAACAAGACCTCTTTCCTGCAGTTGGGAAAACTGGATGAAATGATGGCTCCTTCCCCCACGCTACCGGGAGGACTGTGTGAGCGCCCATGCCCCTATGCCGCTGGGAGGACTGTGCAGGCGCCCATGCCCCCATGCTGCCGGGAGGACTGTGTGAGTGCCCATGCCCCCATGCCGCCGGGAGGACTGTGTGAGCGTCCATGCCCGACACTCAGAACAGAGCACACAGGTGGGACGTGGCGTGCTTCCCAGATGCACATGTCAGGAACCCAGGCAGCATGCTCGTCTTCTACTCAGCCCCTAGACTGGATTCTGAGGGTGCCATGCAACTTCATGTTGTGGGTGTTGAAAGGCACACCATTTGCTTCCGGCTGCATGCCTAACATCTAGTGTTCAAACCAGAGAGAGCAAAAAACAAGCAACAGCAACTGGGACACCACGTCACCCTCGCTTCTGCAGCGCAACAGCAGCCGATCATTCTGTCCAAGAATCCGAGTGGTAACATCGCCACCTCGTTTGTAAAAACGCAGCAGCACATCTGAGGCAACCAGGGTCATTACAGAGCACAGGATGAACTCTCTGGATCACACAGCAGAGGCGGCAGTGGACATCCACCTCAGGGCACTTGGTTAAGCCAATCCCAAGATCTGCCTTCCGGGGCGGCTGCCAGCCAGCACACCCAGAATCCTGCAATGAATACAGGGTGAAGTCTTTCTCTCTGAAGGCCTGAAGGGGTGGCATGAACAGGTGGAAAGCTGGGTAAATGAAGCTCCAGTCCCGGACCAGGAAACAGACACGGAAGAAACGACTGATGGAGCACTGAGAGCAGCACTCCTGAAGGAGTGGGAGAAGCGCGAGGGGATATGCAGGGAAACTCGGACGAAAACCAACAACACGGAATCTGACAAAGAAACAGCAACAGTGCAAAACACAGAGACAGAATCCATTAACTCTGCTGAAAATTCTAATAGAAAGTGACACAGCAGACCTGGTAAGAACAGAAAGTCAATGACATGTGAAAGGGCTTAATCAGAGGAGCAGAAGCAAAATGGGTTTAAGAGAGATTAAAGACAGCCTGTGGTAACATGGGGGCACCTTTAAGAAAACCAACACACACACATACACACACACACACACACACACAATAATAAGAGGAAAATCATGTCAATAAATGCCTTGTTGATAAGGAAGGAAGCCCTCCCATACACAAACCTAACTTTATGGGACTAGAAAGAGAATAAATTAAATGTCTATTGTGAAAAAGAAATAATAGAACAGGCATAGAAATCAAATAGAGAATAAAAGGATTTTTAAAAACAAAAATCATGTTCTTTTTGAAAAGAGAAATACAATGGATAAACCCTTAGCAAAACAAAACAAAAAGTTGGAAGACTCCAATACATACTCAGATTTTCAAAGAAAGCCAAACATCAAACGCTATGAACTCTTCTAAAACAGAGGAGGGACTCAGTGACATTCATTTTACGGGGCCAACATCAAGACCAAGCAAACACACGCCACATCGAAACGCTGATTTCCACGACTAACGTGGATCCACTGATCCTTACTAAAATACATCCAACGGAGCTCAACAGCACACGGAGGCGAGTACTGTGACCAGACTGGATTCATCCAAGGATACACAGATGCCTCCGCACACTCAAATCAAACACAACCCAATTTCTTCAGTGGATGAAGAATAAAAATAAAACCAAAAAAGCATTCGGCCAAGTCCAGCACACATCCTGACTATAACCCTTAACGAAGCTGGTGCAGGGCCCGGCGCCGTGGCCTAGCGGCTGAAGTCCTCACCTTGAAAGCCCCGGGATCCCATATGGGCGCCGGTTCTAATCCCGGCAGCTCCACTTCCCATCCAGCTCCCTGCTTGTGGCCTGGGAAAGCAGTTGAGGACGGCCCAATGCATTGGGACACTGCACCCACGTGGGAGACCCGGAAGAGGTTCCAGGTTCCCGGCTTTGGATCAGCGCGCACCGCCCCGTTGCAGCTCACTTGGGGAGTGAATCATCGGACGGAAGATCTTCCTCTCTGTCTCTCCTCTGTGTGTATCTGGCTGTAATAAAATAAATAAATCTTAAAAAAAAAAAAAAAAAGCTGGTGCAGAATACAGTGCCTCAGTGCGATGGGGCGAATACGGAAAGCACACAGTAACTCGCCCTCAGTGGGGAAGCTGCCAGCTCCTCCCCAAGCGCCGGTGGAGGCAAGGCTGCCGCCTCCTGTACTGCTTTAACGCTCACAGAGGAAGCCCCTGCCCAACAACTCGACAGAGGAGCAAACGCAGGCATCCCAAAAGCCCAGGAACATGCACATTGCCTCCGTTCGCTGGCTATGCAGCTGCCCCCCACATTCAACTAACTGAAGATCCAAAAATATTTGAAAGGAACAGGGTGTGCACTGAGCAAGTGTAGGCATTTTCTTGTTGTTTTCCTCTAAACACAGATTGTAATAACTGCTTACATGGCATTCTCACTTTGTTCTGACTTAAATATGCACAGGTTATATCCAGTGTGCCACTTGACACACAAGACTTGAGGCTTCAGTGTGCACTTGGGGTCTGAAACCAGTGCTGTGCAAAAGGTAGAGGTGACTGTGTGGAAAATCTCAGATTCAAAAGGAAACCTGAACTGAACTGCGGATGGCGTACTAGCACAGCAAGTTAAAACTGCCACCTGCAGGCTTGTATCCCAACCCTGAAGGCTCCCAGATCCTCACTAAGGACTATCAGTACGAGCACCGAGGACTACATCCCAACTGCCAAGGAGACCATGGGGAAATGGAGTGCCTTCAGAGGCCAAGAACTCTGAGGTCACCCACCCCCATTTGGATCTACCACATGGGATGGAAGAAGCCCAAATCCTGCCTTGCAGGATCCAAGGTCATCAGAACGACAACCAGGAGCACTGAGCGGTCTGCAGAAACAGAAGAACAGTAAAGTTCCTTCAGAACTAGGGAGAGGAGCTTTCTCTGGTCCTTGCCTGGTTCCGACTTTGGGTCCCCACCCTCTCTCGTAATGACCATCAGGATTGCTCCAGAAACCTCTCAAAACAAACAAACATACAAACAAACAAAAAACCTAGATTAGATAGAGAACAACAAGGAAAGCTTAGAAACAGACAGGAAACGGTCAGCGGGAATGCACTTATAACTCACTGGGTGGGAACTAATGAAGTCCAGCACCAATGGGCAGAGCCCAGCAGAAACAGAGTGCCTTAGCCTGGGGCAGGCGGCAGGGCGGCCCTGACCCTGGCTTCCAGAGCTCTAGCAGGGCTCCTAGGAACTGGGCCAGCTGCCACCTGCTCACTGCACCAGGGAAACCCCACTGCCCTGAGGGCATTCAGAGAACTAGGGAGAGCGATGGACAGTGTTTTAATTGGCAAGTGGGAAACGTTACAGTTTGGTGCAGTTTGGTGAATCCACAGAACAAACCGAGTGCCTCATCTGAGGTCCTGAGTTCTGTTTATCAATATATTGCCATCCTATAGACGTCCACTCTAGATATCATACAGAGAAACGACAGGTAACTAAGGTGGGGCAGGCGCACACATTCAGCTGCAATAACTAGATTACGATGCTGCATTATCCACATTGTTCATTGGCATACTGTGACAGCACACGGCAGGAAAAACTCCTGTGGCTAAGTCTATATCCGTCTCATTTCCAAACCCCATTCCCCATGAAGCCACAAGTGAAAGAATATCGCGACTGCTTCCTCTAGGATCCTGTACAATGTCGGGCCTGGAAACACCCAAACCAGCCTCATCCTCAAGAACCCACAAGCATTCCTTGTAAACTAAAGCCACAAGGAGGCCCAGCTGTGGTCTCACACACCTGCCTCACAGATGTGCCGGAACTGATGTCACTGAAAAAGGTCTTACACATAAGCACGCTCACTGCTAACGCTGCTGAACAGCTGGGCGTGTCCTGTGTTTCTGCACACGCAGCAACATCTGGTGCCTGTGGCTCTCTCAACTCCCCTCTGAGCCCAGGTGGATGTCGCCTACAGACAGGCCGCACAATGATGATGACACCCCTTCCTGGCTGCTGCCCTGGTCCTCTGCCCCGAGGCTGGAGGCCCCACAGGGTCCACACAGAGCCACAGGGGTAGCCCTCTGTGCTGTCACTCACTGGAACCCGAAGCAGCTCTCTACTCACCCACTTCTGACTCCATCTACACTGCTTGTTGATTGCTGGCCTCGGGTCCCAGGCTGGACAGACTGGACTGACCACTGAGAAGCCTGCCTCAGTGAATGCCACACTCTGATAAGAGGGAGTGCAGGGAGGAGACTGTCACACAGACGCGTGAATCCATCAATCAACACGTGGCCTGGTATTCCGCCAGTAGAGCCAGTCAGCTATTACACGGAACTTCCTCCTTTTCACTCACTCACTACACAAACTCCACAGTGGCTGTTCCTGGCCTGGCCTCTCTCGCTGGCACTTCCTGAAGGGTTTGGAGCAGCCGGGTACTGGTGACCCAGCAGCTCAGTTCTGAGTCACTCCTGGCATGCACGTGTGTGTGAGCATGCGAGCACACCACTGGGGACACACGGCAGACCAAAGTGGTTCAGAATTCCCAGCCCTTTCACTGCTTCCTATGGGCATTCCTGCCCCACCTGCTGGGGTGGGCGCTGCTTGCTCCATCACGAAGCAGCCTGGCCAGGAACAGAAACGGTGACTCCCCGCAGACACATTTCCAGAGTTCAAAGGGCCCCCGTCAGCTCTGCCAACAGCACTGAGAGCCATGGGTATGAGGGGACAGCAACCACCATCTGGAGGGGTGCTCACAGGTATGGAGCCCTGAGGCTTGAGGCAATTGCCCTATGCGTGACTGTCACACAAAGCATTTGTACAAGAAGCACTGGTAAGCATGAGTAAGCCCTGGTTCCTTTGACACTGAAAAGAGGGTGGCTCTTGAGCCCCTCATTTAACACTGAGCAGTTCCCAGCCATCCCTGGGGCTCTGCTGGGTTGGGGTCAGTCTGTGGTGTTCACTTTGGAGGAACAGGAAGCAAGACCCATGTGCACTGGGTCAGTACGAACACGAGGCCAGGGAGTGAGACCCAACATGGTGACAGTGATTCCTCTTGCGGGAGATGTTTCCCCTGCGGTGGGAGAGGGAGAGGCCACAGCTGATGGAGGACCTGGCTTTGCTGATGCCACTTCACATGGCACCCCCACATCAGATTCTTCCCAAGATTAGCTAGGCCACCCACTCTTTAACTGATCAAGGTGCAAAGTGGGGTGGAATGTAGGGTAGCGGTTTCACATGGAAACCACGCACTCTCAGAGAAACACCAATAATTCAGGGGTCCCATTGACATCAGTAACACTGAACCCCACTGTCTCCTGGGGATCCATCTTGGTAGGGCTTGGGCCACCTTAGGAAGGTGATCCAGCATCCAAATGGATCATTCACCCTCACAGCAGGAGTATGACCCGTAGTCACCAGTCAGAGGTGCTGGGCAGATGGCAGAACCTCCGCAAGCTCACCCAGAGGCTGGACGCTGTTCCTGGGTTTGTAGAGCACCCCAGGCCACCATCTGGCTGCGTAGGGGGCTGAGTGGACTTCTCCCTCCCTGACGGGTTTCTGTTCTGCTCTGTGACACCTGCACTAATTGTCGACCTGGGCTGCCAGGAGCCAAAAGTCCCCAGAGGGCGGGCTGCTTCCTCCCCCGCCTGTGGCCCTGCTTTTAGCAGAGATGCCCTGGGTCTGGCCTGACTATGCAGTGCTGGTTTCCACAGGACCCACAGTTGTGGAGCTGTTCATCTGCACACCGCCTAGGGTCTCCATGGACCGGCAGTAGGACACAAAGGGGGACATAGAAGAATCCAGAGTCCTCAAGAGGCCACAGGGACTGGCAGACACTTGATGACAAGGTAATGCCACACTCAAGTACAGAGACAAGGTGAAACTAAAAGAATTAGGCAGAGATTCCAGCACCCATCAAGACTGCTCACTTTGGAGTATGCCTGA
The DNA here is from genome assembly GCF_030435755.1 of Ochotona princeps. Taxonomy (NCBI): domain Eukaryota; kingdom Metazoa; phylum Chordata; class Mammalia; order Lagomorpha; family Ochotonidae; genus Ochotona; species Ochotona princeps. The sequence continues at coordinate 49,896,414 of NC_080850.1, forward strand.
GTGCTTTTGGACACCCTCAAAACATATAGGGCTTTTGCTATTGACTAAAATTCACACTGGAGGTTCTTGTGGAAGAATGGTGGCACTGTGCCTCAATGCGACAGTTGATACAGTCACACACCCTTCCAGTAGGTTGCTGGGTCACACGGCTGAGGCCAGATGTATCAACCCACGGATCTGTCCCACATTCACATGGATTGCATTATTGCTGGATTAACTCACTAACACAAGAGGTGAGGAGATGAAGCTCAGTCTGTGACCATGATTCATGGTGTGTCTGCCAGCCTCCGTCTGTGACACACTTCCGTGCACTATTCCGTGGTGTGTGTGTGTGTGTGTGTGTCTGCCAGGCTCTGTCTGTGACACACTTCAGGCATGATTCCGTAGTGTTTGTCTCTGCCAGGCTCTGTGACACACTTCCGTGCACTATTCCATGGTGCGTGTGTGTGTGTCTGCCAGGCTCTGTCTGTGACACACTTCCGTGCACTATTCCATGGTGCGTGTGTGTGTGTCTGCCAGGCTCTGTCTGTGACACACTTCCGTGCACTACTCCATGGTGTGTGTGTGTGTGTCTGCCAGCCTCCGTTTGTGACACACTTCCGTGCACTATTCCATGGTGTGTGTGTGTGTGTGTCTGCCAGGCTCTGTCTGTGACACACTTCAGGCATGATTCCGTAGTGTTTGTCTCTGCCAGGCTCTACTGGATCAAGCCAGTGGAACAAGACATGTGGCAAGGTAATGGCTCCTCCACCTCCGACTTTATTCTCCTTGGGCTCTTCTCTGACTCTCAGCACCCCGGCCTCTTCATCACCATCATCCTCTTGCTGCATGGGATGGCTGTTGTGGGGAACTTGGGCCTGGCCCTGCTCATCTGGGCCAGCGCCCGCCTGCACACACCCATGTACATCCTGCTCAGCCAGCTCTCCGTCATGGACCTGACTCTTGTCTCCACCACTGTCCCCAAGACGGTCTCGGACTTCTTCTTGGGACACAGAGGCATCTCCCCTGTTGGCTGTGCACTGCAACTCTTTCTCTACCTGATGCTAGGGGTGGCCGAGTGTGTCCTGCTGACCCTCATGGCCTTGGACCGCTACTTGGCCATCTGTAAGCCCCTCAGATACTCTCTCATCATGACCCCCCGAGTCTGTATGCAAATGGCCACAGGCTCGTGGGCTGGGGGCGTGCTCGTCTCCCTCGTGCACACGATGTATGTCATGCACTTCTCCCTCTGTGGGTCCCGTAGAGTCCAGCACTTCTTCTGTGAGGTCATGGCCCTGTTGAAGCTCTCCTGTGAGGACACCTCCACCTACGAGAAGATGGTGCTGGCGTCCGGCATCGCTTTCCTTCTCATCCCTTTTGGACTCATCCTGACCTCCTACATCCTCATCCTCTTCACTGTCCTCCACATGAATTCCCCTGATGGCAGGAACAAAGCCCTGGCCACCTGCTCCTCCCACCTGGCTGTGGTCAGCCTTTACTTTGGTCCAGCCATGGTCATCTACATGACCCCGGGGGCCATCCTGCCCCCAGAGGTGGACCAGCGTCTCTTCGTGTTTGACGTTGTCATCACCCCCATGCTGAACCCTCTCATCTATAGCCTGAGGAACAAGGATGTGCTGTGGGCCCTGAAGAAAGTTCTAGGGAGCAGGCTGATGCTCAAACAGAAAAGATGATGCTGTTTCCATGGAAACGTGCAGATGCTGTACTGCTCTCCCACCACAGTTAGTGCTGTGAGGAGATCCTGGTTTCTAGATTCGCATTTCCACACGTGTTGGGGGAAGAATGGGACACATTTTAATTCAGATTTGTAAAGATGTGCACTATGTTAGAAGGAAGGAGGGGGCACAAGGGGCCCTCTGATATTCCTAGGAAGCTCCTATTGACCAGTACTACCCATATCTATTCAATGGAAAATAAATACCCAGTTTCCATAAACTCATAAGTCAAACTCCTTGTGCCCAGGATCCTGACGTAGGCATTGCAAGAGGATTTACGTGTTCAGGACACTCTGCCGTGAGCATGGGCCTAAGATACCTGCCTGGCCCTCTGTCATACGTCTGTCCTTCTCGAGCCTTGCACAGGCTGATGGGCTCAGGAGTCACCATTTCTGAGCAGTGCCCCACAGTGACCCTGGCCAGCCGTGTGTGTCTACACGAGGATCCTCGTCTCTGAACTCCCACCTTGGCTTGCTGGCTTCTTCCTCTGGCTCCATCACAGCTTCTCTCTATCTCTGACTTGGCATGTTCTGTTCTGCCCTGTATGACTCCTCACTTACACGCCTGACACCAAGGCAGCTTTAACACTTGCCACAGAAGCTGGCCCCCATCTCTACGCTCCAGCTGGCTGCTGCGTGGACACACCGGCTGTGTGCAGCATCTCTGACTGACAATGGACCTGTCATCCCTTGCTTTTCTCAATTTCTTTTTTTTTTAAACACCTTCATTTGCTTTAAAAACATAAGACTTCTTGTACAATAAAGCATAAGCATGTTTCATCTACAAAGTCAGAATATCTTCCTCATGGAACATGCAGAAGAAAGGAAAAACACACACATGGCAAAGTAGTCACAGATTACCTCTAAAATAATTAAGACTTTTGGCCAGAAAAATTAATCTTTTGAAAACAAAAGTATAACAATAACAAAAAGCCATATTTCACACCTGGTACTAACAGTAAACATTCATAGTACAAAATTATCTGTTAAAATCAAATTCCTATATATTGAAAGTATTAATATCATCAAAATACCCATCGTACTTAAAGCAATTTACAAGCTTATTGCAATCTCAAAATACCAAAGACATTTTTTTCTCATATCTAGAACATTTTTTTTAACTATTTTTCGGATTGACATCATTTCATAACAGCCACATCAAACAGCAGGTCTTCTTGGGACCAGTGTAATGTCTCAACTCTCCATTTGCACAGCTTTGAACAAATGAGTATATCTTTGTGCACACTGGTGCCAACAACACAAAATATACTTGTTTATAACAGAAACTTCAAACACATAAAAATATACTTTGTTTATACATATGCCTAGTAGCTGCCTATTTAATTATTTAAATGTTCACATCTGATCAATTTAAAATGTACCCTAAACTGTGCTCTATTGTGACCTGGAGGGAAAAAGCGTAATATTTGCAGATGGAAAATGGGTACCATAGTGTTTGGAGTCTGGAAATGAAACATTCCCACTGGACACAAGTTCTTCAGAAGGAATCTTCCAACACAGCCCAGGCTGCAGGATCTCAGATGTGTTTAATGGGGTTTTTTAAATTTTATTTTAGGAATAGATCATTTCTAAATGTCCCCACTTGGCAGTCCCCATCCTTCATATTCTAGATTATTGTTTGTGGTCAATTTTACATAAGTTTTATATTCGCATGAAAATTTTTACAAATGTGAAAGAAAAGTTTGCTAGACTGCTATTTCACTGGCTGAATATCTTCTAGTGGTGAGATACTGAGGATTAAACACCTGGAGACAGTGTGTCTGCGCAGACACAGTGAATGTATTCACTTATAAACGGGTTACACCTGAATTTCTCCCCTTTGAATGGACATCACTTGACCCTCAGAGCTCACTTCAGGAGGTCCTGGGAGGGGCTCCTACATGAGAGGCCCACAACCTACGTCTTGAGTCAAGCTAGGCAGTCACGAGCCTGGACAGGGCACCGGGACTGCTGAGCGGCCGGCTCACGTGCTGAACTGAAGGAGTGCCACTTGCTGCTGAGAGTGCAGCTGTGAACAGTGAAAGTTCTGCTGGAACGCCTACGGCTGCGTGTGAAAAAATGACCAAGCGCTGGCAACAGCACCAGGACTGCCCTGGAACGCACCAGCGTTTCTGCCCTGGGGTTCAGGTCCTGGGACAGCAAGTTCCCACAGACACAGCCACTGTACCCGCACTTCAGAGTGGTCCCCCAAACCACTTCCAGGGCAGCAGTGGCCCTGAACAGGCTGCAGAGAGAGCCCTTAATGCCAGAAAACAACAGCCCTCACCAAGAGTCATGCAGGAAAAGAACTCCTCACATGCATTGCTGAAAAGCACAATTTCTCTAAAAGAGCCCAGATGGCCTCACACGACAGCACTCCAAAGCCTGCCATACCTTGAAGTCTTCCACCTGCACCTGTGAGTACAAACAGGTCCTTGTCACTATCTGTCGCCCTCTGTGGTAGGAGTGGACAGTCAAAAGGACACAGCAGGAACAACACCTGGCTACCACTCTGATAGCTAAGAGGCTTCCTAAATGTGACCTTATGATGACAAAGCCAAATGACATCAGGACATCAGATGAACACAGTGGTCTCCTCCCTGAGCCACGTCTGTCCTCTGCCCACTTCTCTCTTCTGCCCACTTCTCTCTCGTCCACTTCTCTGCTCTGCCCACTTCTCTGCTCTGTCCACTTCTCTGCTCTGTCCACTTCTCTCCTCTGTCCACTTCTCTCCTCTGTCCACTTCTCTGCTCTGTCCACTTCTCTGCTCTGTCCACTTCTCTCCTCTGTCCACTTCTCTCCTCTGTCCACTTCTCTGCTCTGTCCACTTCTCTGCTCTGTCCACTTCTCTCGTGTCCACTTCTCTCCTCTCATGTCCACTTCTCCCCTCCCATGTTCGCTTCTCTTCTCCCATGTCCACTTCTCTCCTGGCCATGTCCACGTCTCCACATGGGAAGCTACTAACGAGGCAACTCTCGGCCCACATGCCTGCCCTCCTCAGTAGCAGGGAGTCTGGGGGACTCCAGGCCAGGCAGGGCCCGCTAGGACTGCCACAGTGCTCCCAGAGGGTGTGCTGCAGGAAGTCATGGCTCCCTTCCCCGCGGCCCTCACAATCCGACCCTGCCTGCCACGACTGTGTAACCTGAACGTGCCCAGCAGCCTTTCCATAACTCTGGGAGAAGTTTCCTTCTCTCTGGGCCAACTAACAAGATTCACGCACAAATAAGAGGAGGACCAGAAACACGTGTGTCTGAGAACAGAATTAATTGTATGGTAATCAAACATGCGAGTTTGGAGTAAATTAAGACACTAGTTATTGTGTACAACTTTTTAAAAAATTTATTTATTTAAAAAAAGATGTATTTATTTTTACTATAAAGTCATATATACAAAGAGAAAGAAATGCAAAGAGGAAAATCTTCCATCTGCTGATTCACTCCCCAAGAGCTGAGCTGATCTGAAGCCAGGAGCCAGCAGCTCCTTCCAGGCCTCCCGCACAGGTGCGGGTCCCAAGTCCTTGGGCCGTCCTCAACTGCTTTCCCAGGCCACAAGCAGGGAGCTGGATGGGAAGTGGGGCTGCTATTCCTCTCTGTCTCTCCTCCTCTCTGTATATCTGCCTTTCCAATAAAAATAAATAAGTCTTTTTAAAAAAAGTATTTGGAAGTATCTTGAAGGCACTGCCTGTTCTCTGGAAACCATGACAAGAGCGCAGGCTAGGCGTGGCCATGAGCAGCTCTGGCACGAAGCGGAAGTGCATGGGTGGTTTGTGTGGGGGAGGGGAGTGCTTCAGGGAACGCTGCTTCGTTTTTGTGAGAAACATGGGCCAAGGCTACTAGTTCTGGAAATACCTGAAGACACACACACAGCCCTTGTGGAGGAGGCTGGTGGTAAGCACTAGAAAGAAAAACAAAACAGTTCTTTTAAAAATTACAGGGTTCACTTAAATTTCGCTTATAGTTCTTTTAAAAAAAAAAAACCTACAGGGAGTGTAACAAGTCCCTTGCAGAGGTGCACTACGGAAAAACTATGTATGAGTTTCAGTTTTTGCACCAAAATAAACTGATCGTTTAATTCCGTTTTCTGCAGACCCTTTGACTACACTGGCATTGCCCAACAGCCAACCCCAAGGCTCCCTGCTGCAGACAAGCAGAGTCTGCAGGCACTGGCTCTGGCTCAGTTACTCCTGGGTCGTTGCAGGCCCACCGTGAGAAACGGCTCTAACCCACACCTCACAGCCACTGCCTTGGCCATTCCACCCAGGGAGCCACTGTCCGCGGTGGGACGTTAGTATCATCCACGCTAACACCATCAAGTACACACTCATCTTGTAGATGAACTGAGTGTCAACATGTCTCTCTCTGAAATATCCACAGCTCCAAGGCAGTGCTTAATGAGCATCCATGCAGTCACTGGCCATTGAGGTACCGGCACAGGTGCTGAGACACACGCCTAGGCACTGAGAGATGGGTGTGGGCGCCAAGGTACAGACACAGGCAAGAGGTAGAGGCAGAGATGTTCTACGGCCATCAGAAAAGCGGCTCTTTTCTCAAATATGCATGCAGCTCTCAGTCTTGAAAGTGATGGGACTCAGGCAGATCATTCATGATGACCTCATTGGGGTGTCAGGACTACCACCACAATTCAATGAGGAAATACAGAGAGCTTAGTAGCGTTCCAAGTCTTACAAACACTTTAAGTTATTAGTATTTTTGTTATTGTTGTCCCTGCCCTAAACAAATAGAACACATCAAAAGGCGGCAAAATCACTAATTCAATCAAAACTAAAAACTGGGTAGGAGATGCCTAATGGAACTGTGAGGGGCTGGAAAAAACATCCTTTCCTCCAAGGATATGCATTGTAAGACTTCCGTACCAGTCCTATTTGCATTCAAGCCACTGGAAACTTTGTATGTTTAACCACAAGCATGGTTACTCTTCCTCTGGGATTTGAGAATTAAAAGAAACCCTCTAGTTTACTCAATGGAGACCAGAGTTAACCTAGCACACATCTGAAGGTATATGTTATTAAAAGCACTTGGGAAGCACACCACATGTACCTGGCTAACTTTTTCCTTACACATACACATGTAATCACTCCTGTATGCAGAATGTGATCAATCAAATAAACCACCTCTTAAGAAATGGATTTTTCCAACTCAAAATGTCCTGGAGCTAGAGGGGAGGGGGATGGATTGAACCTTTCCTTTGGCCATTGGTGATTTGGAGATGCTCTGAACACAACCCCCAGGGCCATCTGTCATCAGGTGAAGGCACCTTCATAGCCGTGGGACCAGTGCAGATCACTCTAATGTCCCACGATGCCGAGCAGACAGAGTCACGACTCCACTGCACACTCTGCTGTTGTGGGGTTACAGCAGGAAGCAGGTGCGGGCCCTGTAGCACAGCCCAGGCTCCAGAACAAACACATGGCACTGCTTCCACTTCAAAACTGAGCCCCTGGAATCTCCACAGCACAGCTACCCCAGTTGTCCTGAGCAGGCAGTCAGGACAACCACTGGATCTACAGCGCCACGGAAAGGGCTCTGAGTCCACATTCACTGGGTCTCCAGGGAAAGACCATGTAGAAAAGGCAGGGGACGGTCCTCGCCGCTGCACGGAGCCGTGCACTTCAAGAGCTGGGCAGAACCCAAAACTAGGGAGAAAATCCTGTGCCCAAGAGCCCACCTCATTAACACTTTCTGAACATGCTAAATACAGATGGCAAGGAGGAGTCACAGGTTCTGTCTGACACGGTGGCCCCCGAGAACAGCAGCAAGAACCTGCATCGGTTGTCAACCCACACGTGCACAGATAACCAGGAAAAAAGGTAAGATGAGGGAAGGGAGACAGTCTCCCACAGTCTAAAATCTGTCCTGTTTTCAATGTGTGTCACAAATGGCGCCAGAAGTCTGTTCGTTTGGCTGAGACAAAGAAACACTGCACAGACCCCAAGTTTCAGGTGAGGCATAAGATGTTCCCGCATTGCGAGGTTCCTGCATCGCGACATGAAACGACTACCTTAGATAAGGAGTGACCCTCAACCTCTTTTCCCACTGGTGGCCTGACTCAAAATCAATTCATTAAAGAAATTTCCCCAAATTGGTAAAGTTTACAAACCAATTCTAAAAGACAAGGGAAGTTGTGGAAGGAGCTGCCCCATGTGATGCCTGTGAAAGGAAGCAGGTGCCATTTGTGCGGCTGGTGAGTCAACCAGCCAGGGGATGATGAAGCCCATCTCACTGGACATCACTGACATTGTCTGTTCAAACATGGATTCTTGCTGTTCTGGAAACTCAGAGAAATCGGACGTTGAGTTTTCTCTGAAAGGGAAAGACACATTGTATATGGGATCTGGAGGAATGATCCCATAGGAAGAAAATTACAGGAAACATGTAAAAGGGCTGATGGTTAACATAAAGGGAAGTAGTGCAAAATGGGGGGGAGAACAAGTCAACTTTAAATGAGAGGAAAACGACCCAGGTACTCTTTGGAGACAAAATATTTGATTTCAAGTGGCATGGGGACAGTCATAGATAGAGGGGAATATATAAACAAGGGAAAAGAGGAAAAATGGAAAGACCAGGTGTATGATTTTGCTGTAGGTTTGGAGGGTGCCAGGAATGTGCCCACAACTTGCTTCTCCTCTGACTGGCTCCGAAGGCCTGAGATGACTTGCTTGGCAGTCCCTGTCTGTGATTCTGCGCTTTCACTCCTGTGGAAGTAGTGTCTCCTCCGAGACTAGAGCATCCTGCAGCTCTGTCACTGCAGGGTTTAGTCAGGCAAGGACCGTTGGGAAGGAGCATGCACCGACAGGTAACACTGGAAACAGAAGCGATGTTGGGATGGCGTCCCCTGGCAAGTGGCTTGCAGGATCAGCACACTCGAGTGATGAGTCTGCTCACCACTTGGTGGGGGAGCTCTGGATGCCAAGGCCCAAGTCTCTAAAGGACAACTCCGATAGAGTCCAAACCAGAATAGAAAGGTTGCAGAGCGGGCGGAGACCTGGGCTGGATGCTGCAGAATTCAGTTTACTAAGTCACAGAGCCCACCCACCTGGTGAGTACATCTTAGAATATTCTTCTGCTCATCCAAGCACCTTACAGCCTAACTGAAATGATCCACCTTCTTGACAGTAATGAAAATTACTTTTCTGCCCAGACGTGAACGCACCTAAAGTATAACCGTAACATATGTATTTACAGACGTGCTTCAAGATTTAACAGCTAAATGTATCCCTTTTAGCTGGGTATACTTAAACCTGCCAATTAAATTCATAAATAAAGTTGAAATAGATTAATACTTCACATACTCTTTAGAAGACAGAAATCTCTACATAAATTATAAGTAACCTAAAGTTAAAATGAGTTATATTTCTATATGTGTGAGAGTGCATGAGCTGTATGGGAGTGACTGACTTTGCACTGATCTGGAGTGTCACGCTTGTCCCTTAGTGATCTCCAAGGAGAGTTCATAAGAACAAGCCGAGGTGAAGGCAAGTCCGTGAAAGTCAGGTGAGAAGATATGGTAGACCTGGGCCCAGGCCCTTCACGGCTCAGCAGTCAGGTGGCATGCGATCACCCGTCAGAGCTTTCTCGAATCACACATTTTTTCAACTCCAAAAGAACAGGAAGATACCACTGACTGCAGGTAAGAGTCAAATCAGTTTCTCAGGTATCTTTTTAAGCCTGAAATTCAAGGGGATGACAAAAATACAATGGATTTGAAGAAGCTCTTAGACAAGTGGGCCCAAAGCAGGATCCCACCGAGCCTGCCCACTGGCGCCCGTGTTTGTGCCACTTTTCCCCTGGACAAGGGCTGGACCCACACCTTGGTCACTGCTGACACGTGGTTCAAGAAGACCATGACTTCCATCTTTCTCTCCCTACCCCTTCTTAATCTTATCTTTCCCAAAGGAAGCTATTCTTCATGTGGTGTCCTGCTCCACCCAGGGACAAGGAACCGAGTGACTGTCTACCAACAGCTAGCCAGCAATGGAGGCCCTCAGGCCCACAGTCCCCAAGGGCTGAACAGGACACTGGCATGCAAGCCAGCTACAAGGCGGGTCCGACCGAGCACTCAGAGCCCCCAGCTCTCCCTTCCCAGGGCTGCCTCCTCCCACTGCCACAGCACAGACATGGGTAACAGGAGTGAGTCTTCTGACCTGGACTTCATCCTCCTGGGTCTCTTCCCTGGCATGAAACATGTCACCTTCCTGGTCTCAGCCATCCTCCTGATTTACACCGTGGCTCTGGCTGCCAACTCAACACTTGTCCTTCTGATCTGGGCGGACACTCGCCTTCACACACCCATGTACTTCCTGCTCAGCCAGCTGGCTCTCATGGACCTGTCGCTAATCTCTAGCACTGTGCCTAAGATGGCAGCCGACTTCGTCTCAGGGAGGAGGAACATCTCACGGGTGGCCTGTGGAGTGCAGATCTTCTTCTTCCTGACTCTAGGCATTGCCGAGTGCATCCTCATCACCCTCATGGCCTATGACCGGTACGTGGCCATCTGCCAGCCCCTGAGATACGCCCTCCTCATGAGCCAGGGGGTCTGCTGGCGCATGGCTGCACTCTCCTGGGCCGGGGGTGCCCTTCTCTCCCTGGTGCACACCGCCTATGCTATGCACTTCCCTGTCTGTGATTCCAAGATTTCCCATTTCCTCTGCGAGGTCATGGCCATCCTAAAGCTGGTCTGCGAGGACATCTCTGCCTATGAGAAAGCTGTGGTGGCCACAAGTATTGGGGTGCTCTTCATTCCCTTGTCCTTCATCTTGACTTCATACACCCTCATCTTCCTTGCTGTTCTCCGCATGAACTCCCCTGAGGGCAGGAACAAGGCCCTAGCCACCTGCTCCTCCCACCTGGCTGTGGTGAGCCTCTACTTTGGCCCTGCCATGCTGGTCTACATGAGGCCAAGTTCCTCCCACAGCCCCAAGCTGGACCAGGTTCTCTTCATGCTCGCTGCCATCCTGACCCCAATGCTGAACCCCCTCATCTACAGCCTGAGGAACAAGGAGGTGCTGGGGGCTCTGAGCAAGCTGTTAGGCTGCTGCCCAAACTCACACTAGAACCTCTAACGTGGTAAACATCAATCCCAGACTGGTTTGAGCTACATCAGCCCTGTTTGGACGCCAAGGCCTCTGGCCTTTGAGGTTCGAAACTGCAATGGCAATGTTGGCTCTATAAATTCAGGACATGCAGACATAGAAGCAGAGAAATGTGCTATGATCTGTCACCTTTCCCTGAGGGCGTCAGGCTCTCACTCTGGGACTATGGCCTTCCAGCGCTGACAATGGTGATGGAGGGTGGTGCTGGTGTCGCTGAGAGAGAATCAAGAGGGTGAAGCAGAGATGTGGTGATGGTGAAATTTTGCTGAGAAAGAAGTGAATCAATGATGTCAAGGAGAAGCACAACAGATCCGGCCCTTGAGAAAGGCCTACCACTTCTAAAGCCCAGCAAAGCTCCAGATTCCAAACCATCGGGAAGTGAAGCCAAAAACAGAGGAGTGTAAGGTAGAGGGCTACACTGGACTATCTCTAAGGCTTTTCCAAGCCCATGCAAAGAAACACCTCATGTTATGGAATACTGTGCTAGTTAACCTTTTCTTTTGTGAGGTTACCCGCCCTGGTGGCAATGGACAGTTGGGTGCAGGTTTCAGCCAGCGGATGAGTGTGAGCACTGTTTACATTTCTATCACCTTTGTGCACGTGACGTTCCAGGAACGAGCATTCACAGCTCAGCAGAGGATAACAAAGCGGATGGGGCTGAATCTGCAGGTGTAGAAAGATCGCCATTCTAATACGTGGCAGTGTGGGCTACACAGACTACAGTGAAGGGCTGGCAGCTCGCTGACACATCAACCACCAGGCGACTGACCCTGCTGAGTGACGGAATCAGAGTGGGAAGCTCTTCAGCCAGCCAGCAGAAATGCAGCAGAGACACGGAGGAATAAGATCAGCTGGGAATTGGAAGGACCCTAAGTCATCCTGAAATCCTCCAAACCAGATGACTTCAACCCAAAATGTCGGAGGGAGTACATGGAAGAAATGTATGGATCTAAAAACTGAATATATAGCAATGCAAAGGCTTTAGGACATTGCTTATATCAGTGATTATTGTAAATTATCCATGCAAAGAAGCAATGACTGTGCCAAACAAGATGTATGACCGAGGGCCCAGCGCATTAGCCTAGTGGCAAAGGTCCTCGTCTAACCATGCCAGGATTCCATATGGCACCAGTTCTAATCCCGGCAGCCTCACTTCCCATCCACCTCCCTGCTTGTGACCTGGGAAAGCAGGAGAGGACGGCCCAAAGCCTTGGGACCCTGCACCCATGTGGGAGACCCAGAAGAGACTCCGGGCTCCTGGCTTTGGATCAGTGCAGCTCCGGCCACTGTGGCTACTTGAGGAGTAAATCAGCAGATGGAAGATCTTCCTCTCTGTCTCTCTCTCTGTATATGTGCCTTTCCAACAAAAAAATAAATAAATCTTTAAAAATGTATGACAGGGGTGTCAGGCTTCACTCAGGTATCGGCGATCATCTCCATTTCAGACTATAAAGCTGAGTGCCTTATGCTAATGTGAAGAAATAACAGATTCGTCTGCCAGGTTTGATACACTTAGAGAGCCAGGCTAGCACTGTCTCAGGGAAGCGAAGGCATGGCGTGTGCAAGGCCATGTGACGGCCATTCAGTCTCCCTGAGGACCTGCAGCACGATGCCCCGAGCCATCAACCCCAGACAAAGCCCTGATCCACCTGCAGGTGCCGCAGGGAGCCGCCCACCTGAATGAGACTTCACCGGGAAAAGAGAAGAGGAACCACACTTCTCATCTGCTTCTGAGTTTGGGGGCTGCAACACCCCACATTTTGTCTGAACTCTGTTCTGCTAAGCAAGAACACAGCGAGGCTTTCACAAATTGAGTTTAAAACAAAAAAAAAAGCAGCAGCAGAGAACCTGGAAAGGCAAATCACCAGACAAAGCTCACTGGTCAGCAGGGCCAGTGTGGGGGAAGATGGGGTCTAGCAGCCAGGAGGACCCCACTGCCCTGTCAGAACTTCCCTTCCCATCGAGCAAGTGACTGGGGAGAAACCTATGCCTTGCAGTCTAACTGGCAATTAGGAATGTCTGATGAGGTGGGGTCAGCTCAGTCGCTTGTCATGCTAACCCTCTGCCTGCAGTACCCAGCATCCCACATGGGCACTGGTTCCAGTCCAAGCTACTCCACTTCTCATCCAGCTCTCTGCTAATGGCCTGGGGGAAGAGGGGGATGGCTCCAGTTCTTGGGTCCCTGCACCCACGGGGGAGACCTGGAGGGAGTGCCTGGCTCCTGGCTTTGGGTCCGTCAGCTTGGGCCACTTCAGCCATTTGGAGCACAAACCAGGAGATGGAAACCCTTTCTCTCTGTGTGTCTTTTTTTTTTTTTTTTGTAAATCTATCATTTACAAATAAATAAACCTATTTTTTAAAAAGGAAAATGTCTCACGAGAGAAGAAAAAGTTTTATGCAACTTCATTTCCTAAAGTTCCCTAAAAGTCAGATATTTAAAAAAAAAAAACAGAAAACATCAAAAACCTCTTTCTTTCACACACACACAATCATGTAAACAGAAATATATAACTGTAAGTGTTTAAAAGAAAGGATAAAATATGATCAATAAAATATGATTTGTGAGACAGCCAAATAGAGGCCCAGCATTCCCACTCTCCCCTCCTCCTCCGGCGGAAGCAGTCATGCTCTCAGGCAAGTGCCCAAGGTGGGCAAGGGGTGCGGATCCTGGAACCGAGACAAGGCACCTGCAGGGTTTGCGGAACTGGGGGCAGCACAGAAACATGGCACCTCAGAACCATGGGGCTGGCCCCGCGGGGGCGGGAAGGGCCCTGGGGAAGTCACCAGCAAGGCCGCCCCAGCAGGGCCGCACAGGCTGGGAGGCCGGCGAGGGGCGCCCAGGCGGCACACCAGGCAGCTCTCCCATTTTCATCCCAATCCCCAGAGCACGGGCTGCCGCAGAGGAGGGAGCCATGGTCAGCATCCAGTCTCCCCCGCCCCACCCCACACAGAGCCCACCACATCAGTAAAAACACCCACAGCCTCACAATCCCAACCAAACAGAGCAGCAGGACGGGGAGCCCAGAACCCTGGTCCACACAGCACTCCCCAAGATGGAGGGAGGCAGCTGTTCCAAGCCAGGCCCCACTGGCCCTCTGGGACAGCCCCCTCCCTGCTTCCCTTCCTGATGCCGGCAACAGTCTATGGCCAACTGGGACACACCGAAGCGGGGCGTGCGGGCACCACTCCTTGCCCTGGTCCTCACCGCAGCCCCAACGCCCACGCTGGGACTAGGTGAGGGCACTCACCAGCCACCACAGCCCCCATGCCCATGCTGGCACTGGGAACAAGCACCCACTCCCTCGCCATGGGTCACGGAAGAACAAAGCGCCAAGACTACAGGGTGGTGTCCACCTGCGGCCAAAGCAACAGCCGCCTCCCCAAGCCACACCGACACCAGCGGCAGGAAGGCCGCGCTCTGAAAGCCACCCGTTCCCAGGGGACGTGCGAGCGTGCGCGAGGTCAGGCCACCCGGGGGGCGTGAGGAGGCCACGTCAGGTCACCCGGGGGGCGTGAGGAGGCCACGTCAGGTCACCCGTGGGGTGTGGGGAGGCCTGGTCACCCGTGGGGGGGACGTGAGGAGGCCGGGTCACCCGTGGGGGGAATGTGAGGAGGCCTGGTCACCCGTGGGGCGCGGGGAGGCCGGGTCACCCGTGGGGCGCGGGGAGGCCGGGTCACCCGTGGCGACGTGAGGAGGCCTGGTCACTCGTGGGGTGTGAGGAGGCCGGGTCACCCGTGGGGCGCGGGGAGGCCTGGTCACCCGTGGGGACGTGAGGAGGCCTGGTCACCCGTGGGGTGTGAGGAGGCCGGGTCACCCGTGGGGCGCGGGGAGGCCGGGTCACCCGTGGGGCGCGGGGAGGCCGGGTCACCCGTGGGGACGTGAGGAGGCCTGGTCACCCGTGGGGTGTGAGGAGGCCGGGTCACCCGTGGGGCGCGGGGAGGCCGGGTCACCCGTGGGGCGCGGGGAGGCCTGGTCACCCGTGGGGCGCGGGGAGGCCTGGTCACCCGTGGGGACGTGAGGAGGCCTGGTCACTCGTGGGGCGTGAGGAGGCCGGGTCACCCGTGGGGCACGGGGAGGCCGGGTCACCCGTGGGGACGTGAGGAGGTCTGGTCACTCGTGGGGTGTGAGGAGGCCGGGTCACCCGTGGGGCGCGGGGAGGCCGGGTCACCCGTGGGGTGTGAGGAGGCCGGGTCACCCGTGGGGCGCGGGGAGGCCGGGTCACCCGTGGGGCGCGGGGAGGCCTGGTCACCCGTGGGGTGTGAGGAGGCCTGGTCACCCGTGGGGCGCGGGGAGGCCGGGTCACCCGTGGGGCGCGGGGAGGCCTGGTCACCCGTGGGGCGCGGGGAGGCCGGGTCACCCGTGGGGACGTGAGGAGGCCTGGTCACTCGTGGGGTGTGAGGAGGCCGGGTCACCCGTGGGGCGCGGGGAGGCCGGGTCACACAGCAGGTCTCCTGAGGAGCTACAGCCCCACCCCAGAGCTCAGAGGAGCCGCTCAGGCCGGTGGGGAACCCAGACTCCGAGGGAAGCCGCGAGGCACAGGGCCAGACCCACTGGCGGTGGTGGCGGCAGGTCCCCACTTACCTGTCTCAGAAGGGCTCCACACGATGCTGGGGTCAGCGGCGAGTGGGCGGGCGAGAAAAGGGAGCGTACCCGGGGGACCCGGAGCCCCATCTGGGGTGCTGCCAGAGCCCACCGGCGCACTTCCGGCACTTCCGGCCGGCCTGCGCGCGGCCCTCGAGGCGGCTCCCCGGGCGGCGGGCGCGTGGGCCGGCGCTTCCTCCCGCGCCGGAAGCTGCCCCGCGCCATGGCGGCCGCCCCGCGCCTCCCGAGCTGCTCGAGGCCGCTGGAGGGGCGCGTGGAGGCGGCGGCCCGGGCTGGACGGGGCGGCTCCGCGCTGCTGCAGCAGGCCCGCCACACGGGTGGACTGACTCCTGAGGCCCAGTGGCGCTGCCCGTCGCCCGCCTCGCGGCCATGCAGCGCAGGAGGAGGCCGAGGAGGCCGAGGAGGCCGGGCGCCCGCAGAGCGCCCACCAGTACTGGGGCTGCGCACCTGAGCCCGGTCGGCCTGTCATCGTGGTGTATTCCAGTTTATTAAGTGGAATGAAAAGTGCACTGAAAATTATAATTTTAAAATTATAAATTTTATTTATAGAATTGCATTTATGTAAGCATATATGAAATATCGTTATACATTTATAATAAATGGATCGCACTTTGAAAAACAGTAAAAATTCATTCTACTCAAAAATAAGTAGAAAGGCAACTCATGATCTGAGTAAGAAATTCAGCAAAAAGTGAGAACTTGAAGAACCAAACAAAAGTCTGGGAAGTGAAGACTTCAATTGAATTTTCATTTGAAATTTCAACTTCAGTGGAAAATTTCAAGAAGCTAGACCAAATAGCAAAATTGTTTGAGCTTGAAGGAACATCTTTTAAAATATGCCAGCCAGAGCCAGTGTTGTGACCCAGCTACACCTGCCCTGCTGGCATCCCATACTGAAGGTTGGTAGTGAATTTACTGAAGTTTAATTCTAGTTTTCATCTCCAGAGATAGAAACATTAAGCAGAGACTGGTATTGCATGTAAATAGAAAATTAGGAAGTGTTTGGGCCCAGCGCAATGACCTAGCGGCTAAAGTCTTCACCTTGAATGCACTGGGATCCCATATGGGCACCAGTTCTAATCCCGGCAGCTCCACTTCCCATCCAGCTCCCTGCTTGTGGCCTGGGAAGGCAGTCGAGGACGGCCCAAAGCCTTGGGACCCTGCACCCGCGTGGGAGACCTGGAGGAAGTTCCTGGCTCCTGCTCTGAATCGGCCAAGCACCAGCCATTGCACTCACTTGAGGAGTGAATCATCAGACAGAAGATCTTCCTCTCTATCTCTCCTCCTCTTTGTATATCTAACTTTGTAATAAAATAAATAAATCTTTAAAAAAGAGAGATTAGGAAGTGAGTGAGTAAGTATAAATTTACATGTAATTGTGGCCTGCTCTGCACAGAAATACATAACATGAATGGACAAGACTTGCTAATAAACAAGGGAGAGAAGAAAAGCTGAAAGTGGTACCCAGCGGTTGAGCAGGTCTGTGTGGACACAGGAGGGCGGGGATGGAGAAGGTACGTTGGAGAACACAGCCCAGTACTTCTTCAAAGGTCCAAGCTGGACAGCAGAGTCTCACACCCCCGGCTCCCTCACACCCCATGTTCCCCAGTCCCAGCTGTGCCATGGGAAGGTGACAGCTTTGATGAGCGGGACACATGGTGGGGGCGGGGGGTGGACGCAGGGGCCTCGTGACCTGGGCTCTGCACACCTAACAGCATGCCTGTCCCATACCACTGTGAGTGCCGGTTTGAGTCCCAGCTACTCCCAGTCCAGCTCTGTGATAATGGACCTGGGAAAGCAATGGAAGACGGCCCAAGTGCTTAAGGACCCTGCTACCCAGATGGGAGACCCAGACCTGGACGTTGTGGCAATCTAGGGGAGTGAACCAGCAGGTGGAAAATACTTGACTTCCTCTCAGAGGTGTGTGTGTGTGTTGTTGTTTCTAGAATGCTCCCAATGGTTTTTCTTTTCGATGGAATTTTTTAATGAAGATTTACTTTATGGCCCGACACAGTGGCCTAGTGGCTAAAGTTCTCACCTTGAACATGCCGGGATCCCATATGGCCCTGGATCTAATCCTGGCCTCCCCACTTCCCATCCAGCTTCCTGCCTGTGACCTGGGAAAGCAGGAGAGGACAGCCCAAAGCCTTGGGACCCTGCACCCACATGGGAGACCCAGAAGAAGTTCTTGGCTCCTGGCTTCGGATCAGTGCAACATCAGCCATTGTAGTCACTTAGGGAGTGAATCATCGGACAGAAGATCTTCTTCTCTATCTGTTTATCTGACTTTGCAGCAAAAATAAAATAAACCTGAAAAAATATATACTTTTTTTTAATTGGAAAGACAGATTTACAGAGAGAAGGAAAGACAGGTCTTCCGTCCACTAATTCACTCCCTAAGTGGCCACAATGGCTGGGTCTCCTATGTGGGGGCAGGGTCCCAAGGCTTTGGGCCAGCCTTTGCTGCCTATTTTTACGCCACAAGCAGGGAGCTGGATCAGAGCCAGAACAGCCAGGACTAGAACCAGCTCCCACATGGTATTCTGGCGCGGCAGGCGGAGGATTAGCCTGTTGAAATGTAGTTTTTGTTGCTGTTGTTCTGTTCTTCTTGTGTTTGTTTTTACAGAGAGAGGAGAGACAAGAGAAGGTCCTCCATCCACTTATTCAATTGAGCCAATTTGAAATCAGAAGCCAGGAGCTTGAAAAACAACCTCGTCAGGGAAAGGAAAGAAAAAGAGGGGAAAGCATGATAGTTCTGGGGCTTCGGGGGCCGTGAAACAGGCAGGTGCTGCTGTGTGGGGACGCAGAAGGCAAGGGGACAGACGCCAGAAGCCCGGTCACTGGCAGAATAGTCAGGACTTGCCTGGCCTCGTAGCAGGTGTGGACACTCAGGGACAGCAGGGGCATGGGGTTCCAGAAGAGAATCTCACCATGCCACATGACAGTCAAACTTCCAAGAGCTCAAGGCAGTTCTGAGACTGCCAAGGCCCACCTGGGCGAGCCATCTTAGACTGAGTCAGACTTCTCGGAAGCCGTGCACGCCAGCCGCAAGTGCAGTCACATATCCCAGGTTCCCCTGAAAACCAAGGATAGACACTCCACCCGCTATCCACTCTCTGCAAATCGCTTGGTCAAAGCAGCAGAGGGGGGCCAAGGCCTTGGGCTCCTTCACCCGTGTGGGAGACCTGGAAGCAGCTCCTGGCTCCTGGCTCCTGGCTCCTGGCTCCAGAGCTGGGCCACCCTGGCTGTTACAGCCATTTGGGAAGTGAACTAGTGGACGGAAGGCTGTTTTCTCTCTTCCTATCTAACTCTCCTCTCTGCCAGGACCACACTCCTCTTCCTCCAGGGCACTCAGAATCTCCAACAGCCTGGCTGCCCGTGTCCATGAGCAGGCCCCACTCCCTGTGGTGACGCCTCTGCAACAACAGGAAGGCGTCAGACACGCCCACGCCAAGAGCTCAGGCCACAACAAGCCACAGCAGGCCACAGTGGGCCACAACAGGCCACAACGGGCCACAGCGGGCACAGCGGCCACAGTGGACCACAGCAGGGCACAGCGGGCCACAAAGGGCCAGTGGGCCACAGCGGGCCACAACAGGCCACAACAGGCCACAGCAGGGCACAGCGGGCCACAGCGGGCCAGTGGGCCACAGTAGGTCACAGCGGCACCGCCACAGGCAGCCTCCCAGGCCTGGCCAGCCTAGCAGGCTCTGGAGGGCTGTGCCTTTCCAGGGTGGGAGGAGGCCTGCGCTGGCAGCACCCGCTCTGCTTCTCATACCAGCCAGCACCCCCACACCCTAATGACTCCACAAGAACACCCCCTGCTACCCCAGCACCCAGAGTCACAAGGTAGATAGGGTGCTCAAGGTAGACTGTCCACAAGCTCAAGTTCAACCAAAAAAATGCAGACCCTCCCCGCCAGCCTCACTGCCCGTTGCTGCCTCAGGCATCCCCGACCTCAGGACGACAGCAAGGCACCTGCCTGAGCTCTGTGTGGCCAGGAAGGGAGGTCCTTCTGTGGGCACTGCCATGACAGGTCTGGGGGCACAACAGGCACTCCACACCTTCCCAGCCTCACAAAGACATGAGGCAGATCCAGCCCCCACGGTCCCAGCTCCTGTCCGCCCCAGACTCATCCTGCTGTGTTTGCGTCCCGCCATGGGAAGTGTGCCAGGGCCTGCCGCGTCTGTCATATTCTCCCATCATGCCACAGGAAATGCGCCAGGGCCTGCCGCGTCTGTCATGTTCTCCCATCACGCCGACACATGGGGGCCACAACTCCATCTTCTCTCCAGCTCTCCCCTCGTGCCCTCCCGTCCTCCTTGCTGGTGGTCATGGACACCAGCAGTTTAGTGAGGCCAAGGCCAGGGGCAGGGCCTCTCAAACACACCCCTACCTGGAGGCTGAGGCCATGGTGAGTGGCAGGACATGGCCGTACCTACTCAGAGTCCACGTGTCTGAAAGACAATGAGAGCCAGCTCAGAATCACACCATGGTGAGCGACAGTGGGTCCTGTCCCTCATTCAGGGGTCAGTGGCCAAGGGACGGCGCCGAGCTTCCGTCCTCACACCTGTGTCCACCCAAGGGCACGCTGCTCACAGCCAGCACTACCAGGTGCATCTGTGCTGCGTCCTGCATGCTGTGGGACAAATCCCAGCAGCAGGGCCACCCAGAGCCAAATGCTTCCCCTAACACTGCCAAGCCCCTGGGCAACAGCCGGGAGAGGCGTGCGTCCGGCCAGCGTCCAAAACGTGGTGTGCGACCAAGACATTGAGTGCCATTGTACACATGCTGCATCAACGCTACTCCAATAGCCACAGCCGCTACTCTGCAACAGGGAAGTTCTACACACGCTAAGGCCTCATTACACACCCAGGAAGACAACACCAGAGCGTCAATGAGGCTCCGACCCTGTCAAATGCCCAACAGCCCCACAGAGGCGTCTCAGAGCCCAAAGGGGCCCCACACCAGGCTCTCCAGCTCCCCCTCTTCTAAGCAGGCTGCTAGATCACTCCCAACAATGGCTGGGATGGGAGCAGATGCCGCAGAGGTGGGACCTCTAAGATGCTGCCCTCTAGGCCTCCTGCCGGATCCACCCTTTACTCTGAGGGGTGCACCTGCCATTCTGTGCTGCCTTCCAGCAGCAACCCGGAGGAGCCCCAGGTCCCCTCATTCGCATCAGCCATGAGAGGCTGGAGGGTCAGGTGGGTGCCAGGGGTGCACCAAGGACCCGGTGTTTGCTCTACGGGCACACCTTTAGCAAGCTCCTTCCTAAGGGGAAGACGGTGGCCCAGACCAGGGCCATGCGGGAGCGGAAGGCCCAGCGAGCTGCTTCTGGCACATGTTGAGAAGCTGGCTCCAAGACCACGAGAGTCACTCCTGGCCAACGGGGCTCTGCAGGCTGACCAGGCTGGAGCCACCCGGGACTGGGTTGAGGAAGCCCACCACAGCCCGCCCTCGGCTCCCAGGCCCCGCCCACAGCCCTCCTTGGCGCCCACGCCCCGCCCACAGCGCCCACGCCCCGCCCACAGCCCTCCTTAGTGCTCAGGCCCCGCCCACAGCGTCCAGGTCCCGCCCACAGCCCGCCCTCAGCGCTCAGCCCCGCCCACACGCCCAGCCTACTCACCCGGCCCCGCCCCTTCCCCAGCCGCTCTGTCCCGCCCCGCCCCGCAGCGCCCCCTCGCGGCCCGGGCGCTTGTGCCTGGAAGCCCATGGTCCCGGCCCAGGCCCGCCTGCCGTCCGCGCACCGCTGCGAGACAGCGCCGCGGCAGACTCGGCAGCCCCGCACTCCAGCCACGGCCGTGCCTGCGGCGCCACCTGGCCCACGCAAGCCTGCGCCGAGGCCGAGCCTAGGCTGGCAGCAGGCGTCGCGGCTGCGCAACATCCGCACAGGAGTGAGCCTAGAGCTTGGGCCCGCCACGCTCGCCACGCCCGCCTGACTGAGCCACTGTCACCATCAGGGCTCTGACTGAGCCACGGTCACCATCAGGGCTCTGCCTGAGCCGCGATCACCGTTGGGGGGTCTGACTGAGCCGAGGTCACCGGTGGTCGGGGGTCTGACTGAGCCACTGTCACCGTCAGGGCCTGACTGAGCCATGGTCACCATCAGGGTCTGACTGAGCCACGGTCACCATCAGGGCTCTGCCTGAGCCATGGTCACCGGTGGTCAGGGGTCTGACCGAACCACGGTCACCGTCAGGGGTCTGACCGAGCCATGGTCATTTTCAGGGGTCTGACTGAGCCATGGTCACCATTGGGGGTCGGGGGTCTGACCGAGCCACAGTCACTTTCGGGGGTCTGACTGAGCCGAGGCCGAGCTCGCAGAGCTGAGGGCACACCCAGCTCAGCGTGGCTGGACCTGCACTGCACGCACAGGGCCCCAGGAGAGGGACCAGGGACAACTGGGATGAAGGAGTAACGGCCACTCTGTGCCTCTCCGGCTTGGGCTCTGCGTGCCCGCCACACGGGCATCCCCGGGTAGAGTCCTGGCCGCTGTGTTTCTGACCCACGAGGGGGACAGGTGCCGGAGACTGGGCACATCACCCGGTGAATGGATTCATGCTGAGTGAAAGGGCTGCCAGCTGCCCACTCCCCCGGGGCTAATGCTTTGACCTTGGGCTTAACAACCTCCTTGCATTGCAACAGTCTGTCCGTGGTTTTCTGTTACGGTGGCATTGAACTAACACAACGTTAGAGGAGTCGTTGCTCTTTTCCATGTCTCTAATTCTGACACGGCACAAACAGGATTGAAGTGAACATGAAGAGTATGTCCTCTAAAAACATGTGTAAAAGGTATGTTGTATTTATCTGAAATTCAGTAATTTAAAAATGATTACTTCTTTGAAGGAGTTAGAGAGAGTGATAGCTTCAGTCTGACTCACTCGTGGACGGCTGCAGCTTGGGAACCAGGAGCTTCAGCCAGGTCGCCCCTGCGGGTGGCAGGGCCCAAGCATCTAGGCTGTCTTCTACTAATTTTTCCCAGGACATTAGCAGGAAGCTGAATCAGAAGTGGAGCAGCCAGGACACAAACCAGCAGTCATTTGGGCTGCTGATGTAGCAGGTAGAGGCATAACTTGTATTCACATGTAACTGAGTGTCCTACAGCACATACCCTGGTAGCATCCTCACATATAGGTAGACATGAAGAAAGGGCCTGGCTCAATGGCTCAGTGGCTAAATCCTCACCTTGAATGCACCAGGATCCCATATGGTTGCTGGTTCAAGTTCCAGCTGCTCTATTTCCATCCAGCTCCCTCTTTGTGACCTGGGAAAGCAGTCGAGGATGGTCCAAAGCCTTGGGACCCTGCACCTGTGTGGGAGACCCAGCAGAGGCTCCTGGCTTTGGATTGGCTCAGCTCTGGCCATTGCAGCTATTTGGGAAGTGAACCAGCGGACATCTTTCTCTGTATATCTCCTTCTCACTGTAAAATCTACATTTTTCAATAAAAATAAATAAATACATCTTCAAAAACTACGTGGAGGAAATGAGGGCTCTGGTCCAGGATGGCCCAGGCAGCAGCCAAGCAGCCAGGAGGCCCACAAACATCCAGGCGAGGCCAGGGCTGCAGTGCAGGCTGACAGAACATCTGGATCCCAGATGCTACTCCCATGATGGGCAAGACGGCAGACGGGTGTGAAAGTGAACGACACCACGTCAGGACATCCCAGAGAGACCTGCACTGTGTGTTCACAACAGTCCATTCCATAGCCAAGGCAGGGCGTGCACCCAGGACCTCCCATCAGGCGAATGAGAAACGTGGTACGGAAATTTTGTCTCTGACCATACAATGGATGCACCGGGAGACACTCCTACTGAGTGAGCTGTGCCAGGCACAGAAAAACAAGTCCTGCAGGATCTCACTCACATGTGAGAGCCACATCTGTCGAGGCCAGATGTGCAGAGCACGCGAGAGTGTTCCAAGGAGTGTGGGGAGCAAGGACCCGCCGCACTGTGTAGGGGTGCAGGTTTCAGCTGGACAAGACGAACGAGCTCAGAAGAACAGCACACAGCACGGGGAGCAGTGGTAAACCGAGGACAGAGTTGCAAAGGGAGCACCCGGCGGCTCTCCCCAGGAGACAGTGATGCTGAGCGTGTGAGGCAGCTGGCGTTCGTCATTTCCCAGCGTGCACACAGAAGTCCTCAAAAGTTCATGGGAAATGGAATTATAAGACATGCTAATTCTGATGCAGAAACTTTTTGAAATTCATATTTTTCCATTATACACACTTGATATACAAGAACACAACCTTACACACCACAGATGTACACCATTTTCATTGTTCAAGTACACCTCAGTAAAGTTGGAAAGAAGAGTTAAGTGTGCAGATGATGGCAACAGTATGGCCACTACCAGGAAATGGGAACAGAGCCATGGGAGATGCTGGCAGGCAATGCCAAGGGAAACATCTTCAGAGATCCAATGCTGAGTCAGTGTGTCTGGTGTTAGCAGGGGTGAATGAACACCCAGCAGAGAGAGAAGTGAACGGGACACCTAGGCTGCAGCCACAGACCACAAGCGCGGGTCTGCGAACCCAGCAACAAGGAGACTGAGTGACACAGCTCACGGCCGTGCCAGAGCCTGGCTTGGGAGGCGTGAGGGATTGAGAAAAGCCCATGGCTCAGCTAATTGTGTTGTATCACTGTTAATTCCCTGGCTGAAAGGCATCCAGGCTGTTAGTCTTGGGGTGTACTCTGCTAATTTTGTGATGTTCCTGTAAGTCTGGAATGTTTCAAAGTAAGCAATAAGCATGTTTTGCATCAGGATACATCAGGAAAACTGGAGCCAGAAGATTGCTTGGTGCAAAAACACACCGGAAGGTGTGCCCGGCTTTTCATAACAGACATTTTCCATGGTGTCATGCAGTCTCTGTGTGCCCTGAGCGATATGCCAGGCTTGACTGTCCAGGTGCCCTCACCCCACAGGCCTCATCCTCCCGAGATCTCCTGGCAGCAATAGGAGTTTCCATGGTTCCTGTCCCCTGCTAACGGCTTTGATCATCTCCGGGAAGTGAGCCTTGTTTGTTTAGGAAGTTTCCCATTAGGCCCTCCAGGGAGGATCCTCAGAGGAAGAAACTAACAAGGGCTCCCAGGGTCCCAGGGCACTTGGCATGGGCCGTTCAGCGGGAGCAGGGTATCCCTGGGCAGGGACTCAAGTGGCACACATCCAGCAGGGATACCCGGGGAGCAGGGTGTTTCTCTCATGCAACGGGAAAGCCGAATCAGCTCCCTCCAGCCCCCCTGCTGTGCAACCTGCAGTCACAGGGATGGGGTAGAGATGATCCCGAAGGAGCCCGAAAATAATCACTCTCAGCGCTCCATCAGCAGCCAGTCTCGCTTCTCAGTGCGAGTGATTAGTCCCCAGGGGAGAGCTCCTGTGGCCCATCCAGCGAGCAGCACTTGTGTGAATGGAGGCACTCTCTAGCTGGGCCTGCCGCTTGCACAGCAATCCGTGTGTGTGCCACGGCCAACAATCCCTGACTTCCCTACAAAGCCGGGCAGGTGGTAGCCACCGAGGCAAAGCTGGGTCTGCATCACCATCCCAGTTGGTGAGCCGGAGACCCCACCTCAGCAAGGTCTCTGGCAACCACTGCTTCAGGCGACCGTTGAAGGCTGCACACACAGGACAGGAAGGTCGCTGTGAGAAGGCTGGGACCCTCACAGCACACCTGGGCTACAGCCCAGTCCCCGGGCTACAAGCGTTTATAGTAAATGAGGCTATCAGGACTGTAGTTTCCCTGTGACCCACGCCAGTCGTGAAAGAGGATTGGGCTGGTGTAGGGGCACCTGTGACACTGGCATCTCAGATGGGCACTGCTCCACATATGATCTAGGTCCCTGCTGGTGCCCCAGGGAAGCTGCAGAAGACGGCCCAAGTGCTTGGCCCCTGCACACGTGTGGGAGACCTGGAGGAAGCTCCTGGCTCCTGGCTTCGCATCAGCTCACCTCTGGCTAGTGTGGCCATTTGGGGAATAAACCAGGGGATGGAAGATCTTTCTTTCCTTCTCTCTGTAAATCAGCCTTTCAACTAAAATTTTTAAAAATAAGCCTTGTAAAAAATAAAACAGAAAGGAAGGGTGAGCAAATGAAGAGATAATGTCTAACATGAGGACTAATATTAAACTGTGCTGTCACAGCGATTTCTGCCAATTTAGATTTTAATTCTTGTCACAGAAAGAGCCGCAGAACTGTCCTGTTTTTTTTCACCACAAAAGTCACATTACTATCTGGATGCATCTTTAACATATTGTAAGCCACAAAGACACAACACAGAACTTGTTTTCAAAAGCCCCTGTGCCAGGGCCCAGCTGGGTGCAGTGGGCTGAGCCTCTGTCTTTGACACTGGCTTTCCACACTACAGGCCCAGCTGGAGGCCCAGCTGCTCCACTTCCAGTCCAGCTCACTGCCTCTACGCTTGGGAAAGCAGCGGAGGAGGGCTCAACTGCTGTGCCTGTCACGGTGGGAGGTGCCTGGCCACATGGGAGGCCAGGAAGAATTCTGGACTCCTGGATTCAACCTGGTCAGTCCAGCCCTGTCCCAGCTGCTGTGGCCATCTGGGAGTTAAGGAACAGGTGGAAGATTCTCTCTCTCTTCCTCTCTCTCTCTCTCTTTCTCTCACACACACACACACACTCACACACAATTGCCTTTCAATAAAATAGCTTTATTTAAAAGATTCATTCATTTTTCTTGGAAAGGCAGATTTACAGAGAAAAGACAGAGAGAAAGATCTATTTATCCCCAAATGGCCACAACAGCCAGAGCTGAGCCAATCCAAAGCCAGGAGCTTCCTCCGGGTCTCCCACACAGGTGTCTAAGGCTTTGGGTCGTCCTCCACTGCTTTCCCAGGCCACAAGCAGGGAGGTGGATGGGAAGTGGAGCAGCCAGGACATCAATTGGCACCCATATGGGATCCTGGCACCTGCAGAGGAAAGACCAGCAAATTGAGCGATCCCACTGGGCCCTCAAATAAATGTTAAAATTTTTTGGTTGTTTAAAAAAAAGTGCATTGTGTTAAGTCCGTGTTGTGGTTCTGAATGGATGCTGAAGGTGACAGTTTTCTTTAACAAGAGCAGGATGCAGAACCAGACAGTACAGGAAGCACAGCGGAGGCCATCAGGTCCAGTTGGGGGACAAGGAGAGAGAAGTGGTAACAGTGGCAGGAACCCTGCTGCACTCCCTCACCCACCCCACCACTCGGCTGACCCCTTCTGTCCTTGGGCAGCAGACAGGGAAGGTGTGAGGGAGGACAGGTGAGCTGGGGACAGAGGAAGGCAGAACACACAAAGCCAGGGGAGCCAGATCCCAGAGGTGGTGGGAGGCAGAAACCGAGCCGTGCCTCCACCCAGCCAGCCTTGGGCACTGGTCCTACCAATTGGCGCACTCCCTTGCACCATGCTCCCTTTGCGTCATGCCTGGGTGTTGGGCAGTCACAAGCTCTGGCTGGCACTGGCAGGCAACTCGAAATCCCACCCTGCTCACTCTTCCCCAGGCTCCCCGGCAGGGCCTGTGAACTGGGGGACAGAGAGGCCAGGCAGCCCAGCTGCATGGAGGCCATGGGTTGGTAAGGGAGAGGAGCACTATGGGCGCATTCCTGCACCCACCCTCCCAGAGGCTGACGACATGGCTGCAACCCTGGCCTCGTGGACATGGGCGCTGCAGGTGCCCAGCAGGCTCCCAGGTATGTGACCCCTCACCTCAGCCTCGGCATAGCCCTGTGGGGTGAGCACGGCCGACCCTGCTGGGACCCCTAGGCTAACAGGCGTGCCACTGCAGACTGGGCTGCTAGGGGTTGGTATGAGCCCTGGGGTGGGGGGGCCCTTCCTCTGCCCCCTGACCTTTCTCCCTCCCCAGGGGCAGCAGGAGAACGAGGAGGGGGAGGAAGCCTGTGTCCTGGCTGTGGCACCCTGTGCCCTCCCTCCTCTGCACCTGTCCCCTGGGGTTCCCCATGACTACATTGGGGTGTGCACTCAGTGGAAGGGGCAGAGGGGTGCCACCAGGGCTCCTGCCCTTGTCCTGTCTCCTGCTGTGCCCATTTGACAGACACCTTTGCTGGGTGACACCCAGGACATGAGCAAGGGCAGCCTGGACTTCAGAGTGGTGGCTGGGTGCTCACCTGGGAACACATCTGTGTTGCTTGTTGAGTTTGGGGTCCGCTGGGGGCCTGGTCCGGTGAGTGTGTGTGTGTCCTGAGAGGCCAGGTGGAGCTGGCCCCGCCCTTGGTGCTGGCAGGACACTCAGCAGCCCCTTGGCTGCCCCAGGAGTGCCCTCTGCCCAGACCTGCGCCCAGTGCCTGCCCGGGGTCACCTTCTGCTTCCTCCTCACCTCCCCTGTCTAAAACCTGGAAATGTGAGCGTAAAGTCAGCACATGGGGTCCAGTCTGCGGTTAGATTTTGACTTGCAATGCGTGCACAGGACAGGCATTTAACCGTGGGGACACTGGTGCCACCACCACTCAGGTGAAGACAGAATATCCCCACCTGCGGTCACTTCTTGTGCATGCCTCAGCTATGCCCGACTTTAGCCCTGTGTGAGGAGGTGGTGCAGTGGGATTCGTTTGCTTTCTTCTGCCCCATGTCACATCTGGGGATTTTTGGGGACACGCACAGTGTCCTTAGGACAAGTGGGACCCACCGAGCCTGTGCCTTCCCCCGGAGGTACAGCACCAGAGTCTGCCCTGGCCCTGGATGCGTGGGGTGTGGTGCCCTCCTAGGGAGCTTGTGTCTCTGAGTCTGTTCTCCTCACCTCCTTCCCCTTACCACCAGGTCAAGGCGCAGCCTCCCGCCATGGCCAGGCAGTGGGGCCTTCATGGTGGGAAGGACTGCAGGGAGAAGAGGAGAGACCCTGTAACCCCGAGAGTGTGTAGAAGGTACTGGGCCTGCCCCAGATGCATCTCTGTCCC
Source organism: Ochotona princeps (assembly GCF_030435755.1). NCBI lineage: Eukaryota > Metazoa > Chordata > Mammalia > Lagomorpha > Ochotonidae > Ochotona > Ochotona princeps. The sequence continues at coordinate 49,924,739 of NC_080850.1, forward strand.
CAGCTCCGCACAGCTCAGGGGACAGACAGCACAGGAGTGCCTGGGTCAGGAGGATGCCACCACTGGGCCTGTAGCTCCCAAGGTACCAGGGTGGGGGGGGAGGAAAGGGTCCTGCTGAAACAGCGCTAAGCACCTGCACAGTTCTGGACCCTGGGGATGGGCCTGAATCCAGAAAGCATGGTCCGGGGCAGGAGACTAAGAGGGACCCCTGCAGCAGAGGACTCAGCATAGGACGGAGCTGGAACTCAAACGTGTTTCAGGTTTCTGAGGACACACACACCTTGGCCACTCTCATGTGGTCAGGAGACTGGCTGAGGCAGGACCCCCCAGCACAGGTGGGAAGGACAGGTATGCAGGCAGGCAGGTGGGAGGCCCAGCGGAGCTTCCTCTTGGCTGTCTGGGGTCGGGTACCACTGAGGGCTGGTGGCTGGGAAGTTTCCAGGTGGCAGGAGAGCCAGAGTTCACCCTCCTGCCCTACCTTCAGACAGACCTCTGCACTCCCAGAGGACCTGCAGCCTGAGAGCCATGCTGACCCTCTGTGAGCACCCAGCCGGGACCCCAGCCCCCAGTCCTGACACTCCTTCTCTTCGCGTCTCTCCCAACCCCTCCGTCCTGCCCCTCTGCCTCGCTGACCCTGATGTATGGTTTCCACATCCCTTATTCCTCAAGAGAGGTGTCCCCTGGCACCCCAAGGAGCTGTGGCTATGTGGTCATGGATCTGGCCAAGTGGAGCAGACCAACAGGCTACAGGTGGTTCCCTGAGTGGGAGAGGCCCAGGGTCTGGGGACCGGATGTCGACTTCACCTTGCAAGTAGTAGGTGCCTGTGAGGCACTAGGGGCTCCCAGCTTCCTGGGCCTGCTTCCTTCCGTGTGCTGGAGCCACTGGAATGTAGAGCTGCTTCATGTTTCTGGGTGTGATGACTAGGGAGGAGCCCTCTGCCCTACTGGGCTGACCACTGGGGCAGGCGGCCACCAGGTATTGGGTTTCCTGCAGACACCTGCCTCCAGCAGCCCAGCAGCCCAGCTCGGGGCACCAGCTCCCTGGAAGGCCTGGCCACACATCTTCCGGTGCCTCTGAGGGCTGGAATTGCTCGTGGCGTCAAATACCTTTACAACCTCAGGGCAGGGCAGAGTCCAGGCCACAGGCAGCCAAGATAGAGGGTGGGTCCCACTGTCCCTGGCAGGGAGGGAGCTGGGGCAGAGGGAAGAAGAGCTGGGTGAGCCTGGAGGGTGAAGGAAGGGAGGCTGGGTCTGTGCATGCATATTGTGTATGTGTGAATTGTGCGTGCCATATGTGTATGTGTGTGTAGGCTCCACATACATGTATGTATTATGCATTTAAAGTTTATGTCTTATTCATGTCTATATGTACTGTGAATGTGTCTGTATGTCATGAACGTGTGTATGTGTGCATATTGTATCTCTGTTACGTGTTATGTATGTTGCATATGTGTGTGCATATGTACATGTACATCCGTTGTGTGTTACATCTGTTACGTGTGTTGTGTGTGCATATATGTGTATGTGTTTATGTATTCTGCGTATTTTACGTGTTGTGTGTTCTGTATATTTTATGTGTTGTGTATATGTGTACATCTGTGCATGCATGCATGTATATGTGTGCATATGTTTATGTGTTCTGCGTATTTTACGTGTTGTGTGTTCTGTATATTTTATGTGTTGTGTATGTGTGTACATCTGTGCACGCATGTGTGTATATGTGTGTATGCATATGTGTATTCTGCGTGTTTTATGTGTTGGGCCTCCTGGATGGCTACTGAGCAGCTGGGGTGGGGATGCGACCTGCTCCACTGTCAGCGGGATGCCAGTCCCCAAGGGAGCACGGGGCCGGTGGGCAGGAAGGCGCCTGTGGGTGGGGCAGGACGGGGGCAGGACTGCCGCGAGGCTGCACCACAGGCCCTGCGACACAGCCACTGTTCCGATTTCGACATGAACCTGACTGCTGCCTCCCCAGCACCTGCCCAGGCTGGCTGGCCCTTGCCCTTCTGCCCGCGCTGAGCTCGGCTGCCTGGGGTTTCAAGAGCCAGCTTGTCAAGTGCTTAAAGGACCCCCAGTATGAAGAGCTGGTGCAGCTGGCCCAAGGCGGACTGGGCAAGACGGCCGAGAAGAAATGGATTGTGGTGATCGGGGCTGGCATGGCTGGGCTCACGGCAGCCAAGACCCTGCAGGACGCTGGCCACCAGGTGCACAGCCGGGTTGGGCAGTGTCCCTCTGAGCAGAGTGGTGGGAGGACAGGCAGGGGACAGTTGCAGATAGGGTCAGGGGACAGGGCAGAGCGCTGGGAGGGCAAGGTCAGGCCTTGTAACAGGGTACAACAGGACAAAACTGGATGAGGCCAGGGAAGGGCTGTCATTCCAGGTGACCGTGCTGGAGGCCTCAGGCCGTGTGGGTGGCAGGATAGAGACCCACAGGGTGCCTGGGGCCCAGTGGTACATGGAGCTGGCTGCCATGCAGATTCCAGCCAACCACGGCTATGCTGGAGGCCAGGCGGCACGACAAAGGCACCTGGGACCTGTCCCAAAGCATCCCCAGGCTCCAGGCCTCAGGGTTGTGATCTGCAGGGGAACATGGCTGCCACCAGCTGCCAGCCACAGGGGCTGCAGGGCTGAGAGCGCCGCCTGGAAGTCCCAACCTGACGGGCTCCTGTCTCCACAGGCTATCACACAAGCTCATCCGTAAATTCCAGCTGCCCCTGCAGTAACCAGACCTGGGTGCTGGTCAACGGGGTGCGGCTGCGCCTGGGGGACATGCAGGCCAACTCCAGCCTACTGCACTACCCAGTCCGCGCGGAGGAGCAGGGCAAGACAGCTGAGCAGCTGTTCCTGCAGTCCCTGTGGAAGGTGCGGCTGGGCAGCCAGCAGGGGAGGGCGGGAGCTCAGGCCCAGCGTGACCTCTGTCCCCCTTGGCCTTCCCACGGCCTGGCCCTCAGTGCCAGGGCCAGCAGTCGGCGGGAGCACCTACCTTCAACCAGCTGCCCCGGCCCTGCGCGACGCCCTCCTGCCCGGGACTGTGCGGCTGCGCTCCCCGGCGCTCGAGGTAGATGCGTCGGGAGACGGCCTGCGCATCACGGCGCGGGACGGCCGACCCGCTGCAGCACCACGTGCACCTGCTGGCCGGCTTCTTGGTGGTGGCCACGACCGCCAAGGCCACGAGGCTGCTGCGCTTCTGGCCGCCGCTGCGCCCGTCCAAGGAGAGTGCGCTGAGCCAGGTGCACTACAACAGTGCCACCAAGGTGGTGCTGGCCTGCACGCGGCGCTTCTGGGAGCTCGACAGCATTGCCAGCGGCCGGGCCTGCACCGACCGGCCCTCGCGCTTCATCTGCTACCCGAGCCGCGCCTGCGCGCACGCCGCGGGCGTCCTGCTGGCCTCCTACACCACGGAAGAGGACTTGGCCTTCTTCGCCGCCCTGGACGACGCACGCGCCGTGGACGTGGTGCTGGACGACCTGGCCGCGATGCACACCCGCCCCAAGGCCGAGCTGCGGGCCCTGTGCCCTTATGCCCACATCCAGCGCTGGCGGCGGGACCCACACTCCAAGGGCGCCTTCGCCTTCTTTGCCCGCCACCAGTACGTGGACCATGCCCAGGAACTCGCCCGACCCCAGGGGCCGTCCACTTCGCGGGTGAGCCCACGGCCCTGCCGCACGGCTGGATCGACACGGCCATCAAGTCCCGGCTCCAGGTGGCCAGGCGCATCCAGGACGCCGTGGACGCGGCTTTGCAGAAGGACCCCGGGGACACAGCGGGCCCCGCTCCCGCGTGGAGCTGTAGCCAAGCTCCGCGCACGCAGGAGTGGGGCCGGAGGGGGTGCCTGGAGAGCCAGGCTGAGCCAATCCAAAGCAGTGGAGCAGGCGCTGCGTGTGCGCCTCCCGCGACCCTTGCCCGCGCCGTGCTGCGGTGCCCGCCGCGGCCTCCCCCCCCCCCCCCCCCCCCCCCCCCCCCGCTCTCAGAAGGGAGCTGCTGGGCAACCCGCACGGCCGCCTCTCCAGGGGCAGCCCCTGGCGCACAGGTGCGAGCGCTGCTCCATTGCACAGGGCGGGAAGGCCGAGTGCCAGGGGTCAGCTCGGCGGCCGGCGCTCCCAAGGCCACTGGTGGGCCCGCGGGGCGGCTCAGCAATCAGGCCCTAGACGCTGAGACCACCACGGTGGGCCGGCGGCCGGACCGGGACCAGGCTTGCCTGCAGGCCCTGCATTCTCGGAGTCAGGCCGGCTGGTTGTGTTTTGAATTTATAAGAGAAAACAGCAGTGAAAAAGTACCTGCTTCCCTGACCGGGAATCGAACCCGGGCCGCGGCGGTGAGAGCGCCGAATCCTAACCACTAGACCACCAGGGAGGCGCTGCAGCGGGAAGTCAGAGTGCGGGAGACTAAAGAAGGCGCGGAGAGCGAGGGAGGCTGGGCAGCCGGGCGGGCAGGGGCCAAGGGCAGCCGGGCGGGCAGCGCGACCCCGGCCTCGGGAAAAGAAAGCCACGGAGCCGGGGAGAGCGCGACCCCGGCTGAAAAAGATGTGTCAGAAGTGGGATTCGAACCCACGCCTCCATTTGGAGACCAGAATGCCCGCAGGCAGGGTGAGCACCTTGAGTCTGGCGCCTTAGACCACTCGGCCATCCTGACACTCAGGAGGATGGCTGCTCCTGCCACACCTGATGTCTGCACCTGCCAGGGAGCCGGGCCGGGAGAGGGAGGGACGCGGGCCGAGGGATCCGGGCTAGGGGAACGGGGAGCTGGTTGGGGGATCCGGGCTCAGGGCCAGGCTGGGGGATCCGGGCTCGGGGCCGGAGCGCTGGGCTGGGGGATCCGGGCTCGGGGCCGGAGCGCTGGGCTGGGGGATCCGGGCTCGGGGCCGGGGCACTGGGCTGGGGGATCCGGGCTCGGGGCCGGGCTGGGGGATCCGGGCTCGGGGCCGGGGCCGGGGCCTGGGCTGGGGGATCCGGGCTCGGGGCCAGGCTGGGGGATCCGGGCTCGAGGAGCGGCCCGGCCGGGTGCTCCGAGGCAGGCTCCGAGGGAGGAGCCCGGCCCCGGCTCGGCTGTAAACGCCTTCCTCCCGGAGGGAGCGCCGCCCTGAGCCGCGTCCGCACGCGCTAACGCAGACGGCAGTGCCGCCACCGGCCGGGGTTCTCTCAGAACCGGGTGGCGCTGCTGCCAAGCTCCGGACGCACACGCGGGGCCGGGGGGCCGGGGCTCGGGGTCCGCGCGCGGGGGTCGCGTCCGCGTGTCCCCCACGCCGTCCCTGCGACAGCCACGCCCACGGGCGCACCCCGAAAGCTCCCTGGCCTGCTTCCAAAGGGGCCACACGACTTCACAGGGGCCGTAACGACTGCGTGTTTGAGGCGCACAGTGAGCTGCTCTGATTCTTGGGGCGCACTAACACAGGCACCACTCACCAGCTCCTTTGTGGCGACACACCGGGGCTCTGAGGGGAGCTCCCCGACAGCCAGCACCCGCGGGGCGGCCGCACATTCCCTCAGGTGACCCCGCAAGCCGCACATTCCCTCAGGTGACCGCACATTCCCTCAGGTGACCGCACATTCCCTCAGGTGACCGCACATTCCGTCGGGTGACCCCGCAGAGCCGCACATTCCCTCGGGTGACCCCGCAGAGCCGCACATTCCCTCGGGTGACCCCGCAGAGACGCACATTCCCTCGGGTGACCCCGCAGAGCCGCCTCCCGCGCCGGGCACCGCGGACCTGAGCGCAGGCTCAGCTTCCAGCAAGGGGCGCTGTTAGGCCACTGGGCGTGGCTTCCGGGCCTGGCCAATCACAGATCGTCTCGGTTGGCTCCCTCCCTGATTGGCTCGTGTGGACTACCTCATTAGCATCCTGGTCCACAGGTTGGACCGGCACTGCTGCGGGTGGCCAGGGTCCATTCTGGATCCTCCGTGCAGGATGGCATGGGATCCTGTTAGGGTGGATCTTCGGTGCAGGACGGCCTGTGGGATCCTGCCAGGGTGGATCCTCGCTGGAGGGCGGCCTGTGGGATCCTGTGGGCAGACAGGCACACATCTGTGGGATCCTGCCAGGGCTGCTCCTCGGTGGTGGGCGGCCTGTGGGATCCTGCCAGGGCTGTGGAGGGCGGCCTGTGGGATCCTGCAGACAGACAGCAGGAATGTGGGCTCCGTCTCCATCCCTGTCTCATGCCCATCTTGTCTGTTTCATGACACCTCTTTGCAGCTTTGGTCTGCATTGCTGTGATGGCTAATAACGTCGGTTGTCTTTTCATGTGCTTGTTGGTAATTCTAACGTCTTCTCTGGAGCAGTATCTACTTAGTTCCTTTGCCCATGTTTCAACTGGCCCAGCCCCGGCCGCCGCAGTCATTACGGGAGCGAACCAGCAGATGCAAGACCTCTTTCTCGCATATGTTGCTCTTGTAAAGAATCTTTTTAAGAGAACTGTTGAGTAATAGGGAAGTGTCTGTGGTTTTTATTCACCACATGACGTCCTGCCTCGCCCTGGGAGTGACCACAGCTGGACTAAGAGGTGCCAGGCTGGAGTCCTCGAGAGGCGCCAGGTGGCCAGGCGGTGCTGCTCAGCAAGCAACATTTAGGGTACGGCGAGCAGCCCGCGCCTGGCCAGGGCGAAGCTCTGGGGTGACAGCTGCGCACAGCAGCCCAGCGAGGCAGCGTTTGACCTTCGGCTGCTTCTGACGGCACACTCTGGGAGTTCAGTGAAGGCTGTGGTGAGGACACGGAGCACACGCTCCCGCGTCCCCGCACCGAGCACAGCGACAGGCCGGAGGGGCCGGGAAGGTGCGGCCTGGGCACGGTGCGTGAGACGCGCCCGCACGCCCCGATCTCCCGGCAGGCAACGCGCGAGCGAGCACTCAGTGCGCAGGCGCGGCCCGCCCTGCCGGCGTCGCGCGCTCCGGAGCCCGCCCGGAGCTCTTAAAGGAGCAACGGCGCGGCGCGCGAGGTGGGCCCCGGCCCTGCGGCCGCTCCCCAGGCCTGCGCACGAGGCGGCGGGGCGCAGGCGCAGTGGGGCCCCGGGGGCGAAGGGGGCCTGCGGTGGTGAGGCTTGCGTGGCGGTGCCCCGGTCGGGTGCGAAGGGGGCGCCCTAGGCCTCCGCCCGACCCCGGCTGCACGCCAGGACCCTAGAGGCCCGTGCGTCCCGCAGCTCCTGCTGGCCAGGTCCGTTGGCCACCCAGCAGACCCCTGTCCCGATGGCCCTGGGCGCCCAGAGGACAGCCGGTGGCGCGTCGCCCTGCCACCCCGGGGGTCGCGGCCGCGAGGCGACCTCCACCTCTGGTGCCCACGCATGCCCGTCGCCTTCCCAGGCCGCCGAGCACATGGCGTCGTCCCCCGGTGCGGACGCGACCCGCAGGCGGCGGGAGAAGCGCAGGCAGCTGGACGCGCGCCGCAGCAAGTGCCGCATCCGCCTGGGCGGCCACATGGAGCGCTGGTGCCTGCTCAAGGAGCGGCTGGGCTTCGCGCTGCACTCGCAGCTCGCCAAGTTCCTGCTGGACCGGTCAGCATCCCCTCCCCGCCCGGGGCTGCACGGCCTCGAGGGCCGTGGTCCCAGCCTCCCCGTGTGTGCCTAGGGCAGTGGGCTCACCACCCGGCCTGAGCTGCCTCCTCTCTCTGGCAGGTACACCTCTGCAGGCTGCATGCTTTGCGCAGGTAGGGGCCAGGGTCACCTCCCCGGGGGAGCTGGTCAGGACAGCAAAGTGTGGGCACCGTGGGGTTTGGCTCTGCAAGGCATCGGCTGGGCTGGGCGGACCTGGGGGCTCTGTGGGTGTGACCAGCACGCCCAGCCTCACGGCTTCTCACTCCCAGGTCCAGATCCCGTGCCCCCCAAGGGCCTGCAGTACCTGGTGCTCCTGTCTCACGCCCACAGTCGCGAGTGCAGCCTGGTGCCTGGCCTTCGGGGCCCCGGGGGCCAGGACGGCGGGCTTGTGTGGGAGTGCTCAGCAGGCCACACCTTCTCCTGGGGACCCTCTCTGGGCCCCTCCGCTGCAGAGGAGGGCAAGCCGGCCCCCTTCCCACGCACCCCCCGGGGTGGGCAGGAGCCCACAGGTAGGGCTGAGGACTGGCCAGGTGGTCAGCGGGGTGAGGCAGGCCTTGGCAGCCAGGGATAATGAGTGTGCCCCGGGTGGAGCGTCTGTGGGGACAGCAGGTGGCCTGAGGGAAGAACTGGGTGACCCAGGACGCCCCCTGCCCTGGGCCTGTCGAAGCCCAGTGTGCAGCAGTAAGCCCCTGTCGGCCGGGGCCTCGCTGCCTCGCCCCTCTCCCACCGCTCAGGCCCTCGGCAGCAGCTCGGGGCCTTCCTTCCTGCAGCTGTGGAATCAGAGCATGAAGACGGGACTCGGGAGGCTGGGCCGCCCAGGTATGGCACAGGAGTCGGGGACTGGGGCTGGAAGGCGCCCACAGCGGTCCCTCAGGGCACCGGGGCCTCAGCCTCCGCTACCTGGTTCCTGCAGGCTAGGGGGAACGCCATCGGAGAGCTGTGCGCCCCCAGGAGAGGAGGAGGGTGAGGAGGACGAGGAGGAGGATGAAGAGATGCTGAGTGATGCCAGCCCCTGGACCTACAGCTCCTCCCCAGATGAGCAAGTCGGGCTGAAGGGATGTGGAGCAGGGCTGGGAGGGAGCTGCAGCCCGGAGCAGTGCGCTGCCCAGAGCCTGGCGCTGCCTGGGGCGCCTCCAGGACGGCGTCTTTGGATTTGAGCGCTGGCTAAGTGCCCAGAGAGCTGACATCCCATGTTCTTCATTCTTTCAGCAGTGACACAGATGCCCCCAGTCCACACCCTGCCCCTGTCAGCCACCTGCCGGGGGAAGGGGAGCCAGCCCCCCTCACTGCTCCGTCATCACTGGCATCCACACTCGGTTCTGGAGCTCCTGTGTCGCCAGTCGGAGTACAGCCGGAGCCTGACAGGACCCCACAAGCAGCCCACCCAGCAGAGCCCCTGGCCAGGTAACCTGATGCCCAGACATGGGGGCAGGGGCGTTCGAGGGCATGGCTCCCCCTCAAGGTCCCTGTTCCCTCTTTGCTGCGTATAGCCCTAGAAGTCACTGGAGCCCAGCCTGGGATGAGGACACTTCACAGATTGGTCCCAAGAGAGTTCGGTAAGCCCTGGGACCAGGGCTGCTGGCAGGGCCCGGGGAGGAGGGGTGTGGGCAGGGTGGATGAGGGCTGAGGGCAGCGGGGCAGCGTTGAGTGGCAGGGGAGGCAGGTGAGTCCCCTTTGCTCCCTGTCTCCCCAGGAAAGCTGCCCGCAGGGAGCTCCTGCCTTGCGACTTCCCTGGCTGCGGGAAGATCTTTTCCAACCGGCAGTACCTCAACGTGAGGGCCATGGTGTGGTGGTGTTGGAAGGCTGGGTTGGTGATGGCACGGGTGCGAGCTGAGGTGGGGAGCCTGCAGAACTCAGGCCGTCAGCCTCCCTGGTGCTGGGCCACCACCCACGGCTGAGCCCTCACGCCAATCACCCTGGCACTGGGAGGCCCTGCCAGGCCTGGGCGGCAGTGTGTGTGTGAAGTCTGAGGCCTTACCCAGGCTGCTCAGCCGGCATGGAGGTGCCTCCCCGTGGCTGCGGGGTGTCCTAGAGCAGGAGGTGCAGAGGGGGCTGCCGGACCCCCGTAGAGCAAGGGGGGGACAGCAGGCGGAGCCCCCGTGGCAGGGAGACCAGAGCCACCCTGCTGTGGAAGGTAGCTGGTTGGCAGTCAGGAGCAGGGCAGGGCCAGCAGGGCGGGGAGGCTGGGGAGGGCAGCCGCCTGCGCTGAGCGGCCCTGTGCCTGCCCCAGCACCACAGGAAGTACCAGCACATCCACCAGAAGTCCTTCTGCTGCCCCGAGCCGGCCTGCGGCAAGTCCTTCAACTTCAAGAAGCACTTGAAGGAGCATGTGAAGCTGCACAGCAGTGAGTGCCCGCCCTGTCTCCTCCCACCCTCCTGGTGCCAGGCACTGGGCCCGTCTGCTGGAGGAACGGGTGGCGGTGACCCAGCCAGCAGGCTGCAGAGGCACCTGGGTGGTGGGGGCCTTGGAGCCCACTCGCAGGACAGGCTGGCTCCTGGCTTGGTGTGGGACCTCAGAGGGCCACGGCTGGCCTAGGAAGACATAGGCGCTGCTGTAGGAAAGCAGTGGCCAGTACCAGGGGCTCTGCTGGGAGCGAGCTTCAGGGTGAGGCTATAGCCATACTGGATGGGGCCCAGCAGGGGCGGCGGGGTGCCATGGAGGGTACCTGATAGCCTGGAAGAAGGGGCCAGGCCCCGCTCATCAGGCATCTTGGAAGATGTCCGGCAGAATGAGGGAGGGGTGAACAGGTGTTGGCAGAGAAGGGGCTGAGTGTGGCAGCCCTGGGCCCTCTGGACAGGGTAGAGCATCTGACAAGGGCCAGGTGGAGGGGGTGAGGGTCAGGCCACCAGCCGTGGCCAGGGTGTCCTCCACTGGAGTCGCAGGAGCACTGCAGGGCTGAGAGGGCCTCGTGTTCTGAGGGAAGCCTGGCCAGTGAGATGGATGCATTGTGGGCATGCGCAGATGGGCGGGGCAGACTGAGGCCGGGTGTGTTCTGAGATGGAAGACAAGATGGGCCCAGGGCAAAGGTAGTGAAGGCAGCTGGAGTCGCTGGACCTTTGGAACTGGACAGGCTGAGAGGCCCGGGTGCAGCCAGGAGGCTGGAGGTAGAAGCTTTTGAGATGGCACCAGACTTGGTGTGACCTGGTGGCGGCAGCCCGGTCAGGGAGGTCAGGAATAGGCCCAGGTGCTATAGGGCAGTAGGACGGGTAGCTCGCAGGGGTCCTGAAGTCCCTTGTGTGCACTGAGGGGGAGGACCAGGGACCAAGGGAGAAAGTGATAGGTGTGGCTGCATGGTGTGGTGGTTTTAGGGGTAGGTATGATTAGGTGGGAGGTGAGTGCTTGGTGGGAGGGGTTCAGAGGCTGGTGGTCAGAATTTAAAGGGGCACAAGGCCACCTTTGGTCACTGGTGAGGGGAGAGATCTAGGGACACAGAGTAGGTACCAGGCAGGTGGCTCAGTGCTCAGGGAGGGGAGGAGGCCCGGGAATGTATGAACCCTGGAGGGGCGGGGCCTGCAGCTGAGCGGGAAGGTGACTCCAGGTGTTCAAGGGAACCTGTGGGGCCGGGGCTCCAGCCCTTCCCCCGTGCCCTCCCACCACCAGGCAGGGCAGTGTGTGAAGCCTGGGCTGCAGCCCTAACTCCCACCCCCAACTGTAGGCTTGTGAATGGCTGCTGCCTGGCACCTCCTGTCTTCACGCAAAGGCCCAGCTTAGGGGGCACCTGCCCTAGGAGCTCAGGTTGGGCCTGGGGTGCCACATCTGTGTTCATGCCTCACTCAGCTATTGTGACTCCTCCCAGGTCCCTGATGGGGACCCCAGCCTTGGGTCCTGGTGCATGTCCGAAGGAGGTAGGTAGGGTGAGTGTACCCCACATGGCCTGTGTCTGTGCCCGCAGACACCCGGGACTACATCTGTGAGTTCTGTGCCCGGTCCTTCCGAACCAGCAGCAACTTGGTCATCCACAGACGCATCCACACGGGAGAGAAGCCCCTGCAGTGAGTGGGCTGGGCCACGGGTGGGGGCTGGGACCCCTGGCAGCCTCCCCTCCCATCGGCACAGGAGAGAAGCCCCTGCAGCGAGTGGGCTGGGCCGCGGTGGGGGCTGGGAGTGCAGGCAGTGGGGGGCAGGAGGGACCCCCTGTCTGCCTTCCCTCCCATCCTTGGCTGCAGGTGTGAGATCTGTGGGTTCACCTGCCGCCAGAAGGCCTCACTCAACTGGCACCGGCGCAAGCACGCTGAAACAGCAGCCTCCCTGCGCTTCCCCTGTGAGTTCTGTGGCAAGCGCTTCGAGAAGCCGGACAATGTTGCTGCCCACCGCAGCAAAAGCCACCCAGCCCCATCCCCGGCCCTGCCCCAGGCCCCCCAGGACCTATCCGGGCCTGGGCCGTGACCCGCCCACTGTGTCCCCGAGCCTCCAGGCTCCGCCAAGGTACCCCGGCCCTCTCAGGCGCCAAGTTTCCTCAGCAGTGAGCTCTTCTCTCAGCTCTGGTGAGCTGGACCCCTGGCACGGAAAGGTTCCAGGAGCAGAAGGCCCGGAACAGCAGGCCAGTTGCCTGGTCCCCGAGGCCAAGGCCACAGCAAGAGCAGAGCAGTTGTGGCCTTGGTCTCCAGAAAGGACAGAATAAATGGCGTTGTACCTGGGTGCGTGTGGCAGAGTGAGTTGTTGGGGTCCCCGGGGTGCAGGTCCTCCCACCCCTCCCCCTCAGGGCCAGTGGCCAACCTTGCTTTTCCTGTCTCTTCTGGTACTCCATGTAGAACCATGCAGGGGGCCCATAGAGCAGGAGTGGGCAGAGCGAGTCCTGCGCTGCCCTGGGGAGGGACGGGGATGGCGAGCCACCAGAGGCTGACTCTCGGATCCCTCCTGGGCTCTGCGAAGACAGTGGCCAGGGCTCTTGGCTCTCATGCCCCAGCAGCCAGTCTATTTTTCCAGCCGCCACAGAAGGTCCCACACAACCGTAGGCCCCTCCTCTGGTCTTCCCCTCGGGTTTAGATGTGTCTGCCACTGTGCTGGCCCTGGGCCCAGCTTGGTAGACTCACACGGTCTGGCTGGGGAAGGCTGACTGACCTTGACCAAGCAGGCCCCTGGGTCTGCCCTCTGCTTCTCAGAAGCAGCAGGAGTCACGGGGGAGACCAAAGGGGAGGACCGCCGGCCTGGCGAAACCTGATGGACGCCTGAGGAGGAGGAGGGGACAGCAGGTACAGGGCAGGGGCAGGAGTGAGGACAGGGACAGGAAAGCAGGAAGCCAAACACAGAGCCTGCTGTCATCACAGTGACTCCCTACACCCACCCCAGGAACAGGGTGGCATGGTGGTGGGAGACAGGTAGGCAGGCCCCCATGGAGTGGGTCTGTCTGCAGCTGCTGTTGTCACAGCATTCCTGTGGCCTCAGCAAGTCTGTCTCCATGGGAAGCAAACAGCCTGGCTTCTGTTGGGTCGGCCTCAAGGTGTGGGGAGTGCCTGCTGCAGCCTGGGTCATAGTGGCAGTGGCAGCATTGCGGGTGCGTGCGTGGACCCGCAGGTGCTGTGACAGCAACTGGCTATGGCCGAAACACTGGGTGCACTCTGCTGGCCGCTCGCCAGGGGCGTCTTTTGGTGGAAGGTGAGCTTGGGGGCCACAGCGAACGCCTTCCTTGCTGCACTCGGGTCACTTGTTTGGCCTGTGTCGGGTGGTTGCAGGTGCACGCTGAGGTTCAACATGCAGGTGACTCGCTTGCCGCACAGCTCGCAGCCCTAGGGCTTCTCCCCGTGTGTGTGCCCACGCGGGCTGAGTGGCACTGAAGCTCAGGCCGCACCGGGGCACAGGAAAGGCTTCTCGCCCATGTGCGTGCACCAGTCATGTCGCACCTGCCAGGCGCTCTCCAAGAAGCCTTTGCCTCACTCTGGGCACTTGAAGGACTTCTCGCTTGTGCAGCTGTCTTGTGAGTGTGGAGTTCTTGCTCAGGTTCTTGTGGCACACTGCACTGGTGAGCGCCCGCAGTGTGGGCGGCTTGGGCGCGCAGTCACAGGCTGCCTGGTGCACAGGAATGCGCGTGTGACACGGCAGCTCCATTCTTTCCTGCACAACTCCCAGTACTGCGCCTCGGAGGCGGGACAAGCCGGCGGCCTTGGCAGCACTGGCTCCTTGCAGGTGCGCTCGCAGCTGGTGCAGGCACAGCTCGCTGTGCTGGAAGGCGCGGGCACATTGTGGGCAGCTTTCCCGTGAGGGAAGCTGGGGGAAGCCGCGGCCGCAGAGGCGACAAAGGCAGGTGCGACTGCGCTGCCAGCGTGCGCTCACGTCCAGATCCAGGCGGCCACTGTGGCGGAAGCTCTGGCTGCACTCACTGCAGATGTACAGGGTCTGACTGGCGTGGGCGTGCGTGTGCGCACGGGAGGTCGGCAGCTGTGCACAACACTCTATTTAAAAAACTACCTGCTCGGGCCCGGCGGCGTGGCCTAGCGGCTAAAGTCCTCACCTTGAATCCGCCGGGATCCCATATGGGCGCCGGTTCTAATCCCAGCTGCTCCACTTCCCATCCAGCTCCCTGCCTGTGGCCTGGGAAAGCAGTGGAGGATGGCCCAAGGCCTTGAGACCCTGCACCCATGAGGGAGACCGGGTGAGGCTCCTGGCTCCAGCCCATTACAGCGCTGCCCATTGTGGCGAGCCTGCAGATCTCTGTCAGTCACCGTTTCAAACTAAATAAATAAACCTTAGAAAAACTTGTCAGTGCACCTGCCATACAGTGTGGGTAAAGATTTTCCTCTGAGACTTTTCTTGCTTATTTTCACACACACATGTGCACGGATGGCAGGGTAGGACAGGTAGCACTGTGTCCCCCTTGTTCTGGTGGCTTGAGATGACCAGTTCCATGGGAACCGCGATCAAGTCCCTTACATCACTGTTATCCCCGGACCCTGGCACCCATAGATCCTCCATAATAAAGCGGGGCACGAAGGGGCCAGCGGGACCCACAGTGGGCGGCGGGGGAGAGAGGCCTGGGTGCAGGCCTGGCCGGTGCGCCGGGCAGAGCCCACAGCAGTCCCCGCCGAGCCGGGGGGGGGGACACAGAGGGCGTGAGGGGGCGCCGGCCTCCAGCACGGGGCGGGAGGGAGCCAGGGCGTGAGGTCGGGCAGGGAGCGCAGCTCACCCACGCCGCGAAGGGCCACGCAGTCCACCGGACAGAAGCCACGCCGGAAACGGAGCGACCCCAACCCAGCACCCGCACACCTGCAAGAGGCCCCGGAAGCCCGCGCCGGCCAGGCCGGAAGTGTCCGGGACCGTACGGCAAGATGGCGACCCCAACTCTGCGGGCGGCCGTGGCCTCATCTGTCCCCTTTTGAGTATGTCTCTACTCTCACCCACCAGCGTCTCCTCATCACCGTCCGCCCACACGCACATTGTTCTTTCTGTCAGCACTGGCGGGAACTGGCTGACAGGCGACACTCGGCAAGGCTGGGGGCCGTTCCGTACGGAAAGTGGAAGAAGGCCGGGCGGGGGCGCGGTTGCGCCGTGAGCTATTTCCGCTTCCGCCGACCCCGTCGTTTTGGTTGGGCCGGCTTGTTTGCAGCCGCTGAGTTCCGCGCCCGGGAAGGTAAACTGAGGTACGGGCGCGCGCGGGGACTCCGGGCGGCGTCCGCGCGGGACGGCCGGGCTGGGGTCGGGGCGGGAGCCGGGGGACCCGGTGGGACCCCGATCCCTGAGCGCCGCGGTGTGGGTGGAGGTGGGCGCCGGGGTGTGCGGTCCGCGGGGTGGACACGGCCTTTCTGCCTTCGCAGCGCCCCGCAGCCTCCGCCTGGGTCCGGCCTTCCCTGTCCAGCTGCCACTGCGGTCTGGGGGCGCCCGCCTCCACCCTCCCGAATGGTGCTCCTGCTCGCAGGCCTCGGCCCAGGACGCAGGCCCCCCGTGCGCCCCGTGCGCCCCGCGCGCCCCGTGCGCCCTGCCCCGGAGCTGCCGGGTGCGCGCCCGGCGCCGCGGAGGACAACCGGCTGCAGCAAGCCCACGGGCGGCCGGCGTCTGGCCCTGTAACCGCGGACGGGCCTCCCCCTCGGGTCTCCCTCCGGCCGCCCCTCGCTGCCCCGCGCCTCCCAGAGCCTCACGCTGGGGCCCTGGGCCCAGCATGGCGAACCTCTCCTGTGCGTAGGGCTCTGCCGGCTGGCGGTCAGCATGGCCGAGCACAGACAGGCTTCAGGGGGGCGGGAGACCCCGCAGGGGGAGCTGCGGCCCGAGCTGGTGGAAGATGAAGGCCCCAGGAGCCCGGCGGCCGAGGAGCCCGGAGGAGCCGGCGGCGGCGAGGCCAAGCTGTCCCCGAGGGAGGAGGAAGAACTGGACCCTAGGATACAGGTGAGAGCGGGGCTGCACTGCGGCCGGGTGAGCTCTGAGGCCTGGGCCTCCGTGCCAGGCGGGAAGGGGGCCAGCACGGGCTGGGCGGGAGGCGGGCAAGGCCAGCCTGAGGTCCCTCAAGGCAGGGCCCGTGGACTGCCGTGGGTGTGCGCGGGTACGTGGGGGACTGTCCATGTGCATCTTGAGGGTGGGCTGTGGTGGCCTGTGGGCAGCGGGCGTGCCCAGGGCTCCTCTGGCGGCAGGACTTTATGAGGCTGCTGCAGCCAGTGCGGAGGGATCAAAGACCGTGAGGGCGTCCTTCTGGCGTGGTTGTGTGCGTGGTGATGCTGAGCCTGGCCGAGCCTGTGTCCCTGCCTGAGTGGGTCACTTGTTTCTCTTGGGCCTCCCGGGCAGCTTCTCCCCCAGCGTGTGGATCTGTTGTCCACGAGGAGACAGGCCTTGGCTGGGAATCGGGCTGCCCAGCCGGGCTGGGATTGCTGGGGCCAGGCTGCAGAGGGACAGCCCTGCGCAGCTGCCATGGCTCGCATGGTGCGGCCAGTGCTGCGGCCTCTTCAGGCCTTCATTTAGCATCTGCTTGCCCGGCGATGAGGCTGCCTGTGCCTGGGGCGCCCTTCAGGGCCAGGCTTGCACTTCGCTGTTCAGTGTTGGGTTCCTCTTCCAGTAGCCACTGAGGTTAAGGAGAGAGGTCAGCCTGCTGGGGACAGTGCACAGACGGCATCACCGAACAGGCATGCATCTTGTCCACTGGATTGGGTGTGTCCCCACCCACAGGCCCATTCCAGCACACCAGGAAGGCTTAGCGTGGGCAGGCAGGGTGGGGCCTGCTGGGTCAAGATGTCCCAAAGGTGGGGGCGGACTGCATGGGGGCCAGACTCCTGAGTCGAGCTTGTACAGCAGTGCCTCCCCCCATGTCTGCTGGGCACCCTGTGGGAGTGGTCAGGAGGCCATCTGGCGCCCACCTCTTGTGTGTCTCTCAGAGAAGGGCACAGGCCCTGTGTGCCTCCTGACCCCTCACTGGGACTCTCTGTGTCCTCCGGGGTCCTGACTTTCTGAGAGGGTCCCAGGCAAGAGAAATGGGGAGAGCAGTGTGGTGCTGGCATGGCCCGGGGATGCTCCCCTGGGATCTGCCTCCTTGGCATGGGACCCCCACAGAGCTGCACATCTTTAGTCCTCACAGGGGTCTCTGCACGTCTGTGCCCGTGCACAAGTGCTGGTTGGCTCTCCCGGGACACTCAGCCGGCAGCCTGGATGCCGCACTGGGTGGGGCCCGGGCTGTGTGGCCTGGCAGCCGTGGAATGCATCCGTGTGCTCATGCTGACTCAGGCCCTGGCCTCCCGGGCTGCCCTGTAGCTGAGGGCCCCAGGAATGCTCTCCCGGGCTGCCCTGTAGCTGAGGGCCCCAGGAATGCTCTCCCGGGCTGTCCTGTAGCTGAGGGCCCCAGGAATGCTCTCCCGGGCTGTCCTGTAGCTGAGGGCCCCAGGAATGCTCTCCCGGGCTTCCCTGGGCAGGCTCCAGCCTGGCGTCCCGGCCCTCAGGCGCCTGTGTTCCCCAGGTGACCTGCAGCTGGGCTCACGTACAGGTGCGTCTTGCTGGCGGTGCGCTGGCTGTCATGGAGAGCTGCTGCCTGCTCCTGCTGCTGCCCACCTGGTGCTTTTCTGAGGGGACAGCCTAGCTGAGGCAGGCCTTTCCTCGGGCTCGGGCTGCAAATGCGATGGGCTGGGGAGGCAAGTGGGCTCTAACCTTGGAGCTCACATTGCTGCCGAGAGCACAGCTGCGGCCTCTGGCCACTGCCTGCTGGCCACTGCCTGCTCCCCCTGCCTGCTGGCCCTGCCTGCTGGCCACTGCCTGCTCCCCCTGCCTGCTTTCCCTGCCTGCTGGCCACTGCCTGCTGACCCTGCCTGCCGGCCACTGCCTGCTCTCCCTGCCTGCTCTCCCTGCCTGCTGGCCACTGCCTGCTCTCCCTGCCTGCTCTCCCTGCCTGCTGGCCACTGCCTGCTCTCCCTGCTTGCTGGCCACTGCCTGCTCTCCCTGCCTGCTGGCCACTGCCTGCTCTCCCTGCCTGCTGACCCTGCCTGCTCTCCCTGCCTGCTGGCCACTGCCTGCTCTCCCTGCCTATTGGCCACTGCCTGCTCTCCCTGCCTGCTGACCCTGCCTGCTCTCCCTGCCGGCATGTGTGCTTGGAGTAACCTCAGTACCACAGGTGCTCACAGAGTCCGAAAAGGGAGGTTGGTGCCCTTACCACTGGCCAGCCTCTCTCTGCCCTGTCCGCTGTCTCTGGCGCCTCCTCTTTTGGAGCCGAGTGGCTGCCAGGCCCTGCCCCCTGACAGCAGTTGCCTTTCTGAGTCCTTTAGGGGGGCTCCCACCAGTGGGTGGATGGCATGGGCACAGCTCCTGGCTGTTCTGGGGTCTGTGGGCCCTGTCGGCTGCACTGGCCCAGGGAGATGTGCTGTTTGGTTGTGGACACTGACTCAGCTTTGAGCCCACAATTCCTTCAGGAGGCGCTGTCTATACTGAGGTTTGGCCTAAGGACCAAATAAGTGTTTTTCCTTGTTTTAAGACTCATTCATTTGAGAGAGAGAGCAGTAAGGGAGAGGGGGACACATCTGCTGTCCTCTGGCTCACTCCCACATGGCTGGGCCAGGCACAAGCCAGGAGCCCGGGCCTCCCTTGGGGCATCCCATGTGAGCCCAGGCACTTGGGCCGTTCTCTGCGAGCTTGCCAGGTGCAAGTGGGAAGCTGGATCGGAAGGGAGCATGTGACAGGGGCTGCTGCCATCACAGGCAGGGCTTACGGAGCTGCCACGCTGGCCCCTGCTGTGGGTTTTAACTTTTTTTAAAAAATAAACATGTGTAATAGTATTACTTCATGTGTAATGTATGCTAAAATGATAATACTGTGCATATGTTGGGTTAAATGAAATAAATGTTGCGATTTCGCCTGTTTGCTGCTTTGGAAAGTTAGAAGTGGCCTAAGTGGCCCCGGGCATCCTTCTGCTGGCAGCGCTGGTGAGGAGAGCTCTGAGCAGAACCCGGGCCCCCTTTCCCAAGGCAGGATCGTGGCGGGGTCATGCTGACAGCAGGCGGAAGTGAATGCTGTTTCTTGTATGTGATGCGGCTGCCATCCTGGCTGGTTGGGTCTGAAAGTGAAGGACTAAGAGACTCTCCAAGGCCTAGTCCTTCTGCAGCCTGCCAGCCAGGCCGGGGAGCCAAGGAGCCAGGTGGGGGCGGGAGTGGGGCAGGATGGTGGTGTCTGGACAGCCGGCTCAGGCTGGTTGGGTGAGGGCCCCTCCGGGGTAGGGGCCTTGGCACACGGTGGTCCTTGGAGTGTCCTTAGCTCTCCAGTGGGAGCTTGGGAGTTTTCTTGGGCAGGGAGGATAGCTCGACCCAGTGCCCAGCTCTCTGCCACTTCCAACCTGAGCTGGTCCCTCCTCCCATGACATGTGCTGTGTCAGGGCCTGGAGTTGCTGTCACCCGTAGCTCAGATTGACCCTGCAGGGCCTGGTCCTTGCTGGCTGTGACCTGAGTGCCCACTGCGTGTCGGGAGTCTGCGCTGCCCAGCCAGAGTCTGCAGCCTTCCCTGCTGTCCCTGAGCTGGGCACGGTCTTCCTGGCTTGACTGCCTTCCTGCTCCACCGACTGCCTGGCACCAGGCTCTGGGGCCCTGTGCGCCTGGGAAGGGGCCGTGTCTCCACCGACTGCCTGGCACCAGGCTCTGGGGCCCTGTGCGCCTGGGAAGGGGCCGTGTCTCCACCGACTGCCTGGCACCAGGCTCTGGGCCCTGTGCGCCTGGGAAGGGGCTGTGTCCCCCCAGCCCTCAGATCTCACCTGCCACTTGTCCACCCCGGTCCCTGTTTCCCTCCCCAGTTCCTGTGTCTGCTCTGTCAAGGCCTGCCTGGGAAGCAGCAGCCCTGAGAGTGCCCCACACCCTTCATGCCCCCAGAGGGCCTGCTGCCTTCCTTCCGGGTCTCTGTACCCTGAGTGGTCCCCCTCTGCAGGGTGACTTCTTGGTGGCATGTGCAGGAAGCATGGCTGGACGGAGGGCCTGCCATGAAGCAGGAGGGTTCCTGGCTGCCGTGTTGTATGCAGGGTGGTGCTGCCTTCTCCAGGCCTCAGGCGGGAATGCTCTCGGTTGGAGGTGTGAGGATGGCAGGAGGCTGCGCGCTGAGTCTCTGATGAGGAGGCCTTCAGCCGCCCCTCACAGCTGGCTGGGTGTGCGTCCTTTGTTGGGCTCTGACTCGCCCCACTGTGCGGCAGGAGGAGCTGGAGCACCTGAACCAGGCCAGCGAGGAGATCAACCAGGTGGAGCTGCAGCTGGACGTGAGTGTCCCTGGGGACTCCTCTGCCCTCCCGTGCTGGTTTGAGATGCAGGAGAGGCCAGCCCCCACACCTGCCTCCCCCACCTTGTCCCATTGCCAGGAGGCCAGGACCACCTATCGGAGGATCCTGCAGGAGTCAGCCAGGAAGCTCAATGCCCAGGGCTCCCAGCTCGGGAGCTGCATCGAGAAGGCCCGGCCTTACTACGAGGCCCGGCGGCTGGCCAAGGAGGTATGGCCCTCGTGCACGCCCGGCCCCCGGGGTCCCCTCGGGCAGCCCCTGTCCTCAGCTTCCGTCCTGTCCTCACTGCCTTGAGGACCGGGTTGTTTCTGCAGCTCTTTTTGCTCATGCCTTGTCCTGTACCCTCCCCCCTTTTATAAATCATTCCTGTTCCACACTGGAAGGCTGGGTTAGAGTGACAGGAAGAAAGCAGGGTCACTTCTAACCCTGTGCTACATGTTCCATGCCTGGTGAGCCTGGGGCCTGGTGAGCCTGGGGCCTGGGGTACCCTGAGAGCTGAGTGACAGGCACAGGGTAAATTCATGAGGATTATCCCGCCAGAGGGGGCCTGCTGGGCTGCGGGCACGTCAGGGTCAGCAGCCAGGAGCCAGAGGGGGCCTGCTGGGCTGCGGGTACGTCGGGGTTAGCAGCCAGGAGCCAGAGGGGGCCTGCTGGGCTGTGGGCATGTTGGGGTCAGCAGCCAGGAGCCAGAGGGGGCCTGCTGGGCTGTGGGCACGTTGGGGTCAGCAGCCAGGAGCCAGAGGGGGCCTGCTGGGCTGCGGGCACGTTGGGGTCAGCAGGCAGGAAGGAGGCTTAGCTCAGATCCTCCGCTGCGTGCAGGGCAGGCGGGCTTTGAAACCCGGGCAGGGAGCTCTGTGCTTAGAGGTGCCTCCAGCTCTCCAGGTCCTGGCCCTGGTGGTGTCGGCAGAGGTGGTGTTGGCCTGGTGTGAGAGTAAGGTAAAGGAAGTGGTCGAGGGTCTGGGCCCTGGACAGGTCAGTGTCTGGTCAGGGTGGGCTCACGAGGGTGTACTTCCTAGGAAGTGGTCAGCCCTGCTGGGGCAGCCTCTCCTTGGCCACTAAGGCCCCACAGTGTCAAAGTGTTGTTAACATACAGAAAATTAAAGAGAGTTAGTACCGCACCAGTAACCCTTTGCGAAGTCGCTGTGGCATGTGCTCTGCCAAGGTGGGACTTGTGCTGCTCTTGCTGCTTCGTTTTGCTGAGCTTGCGAGGAAGTAGACACGCGTGCTGCTGCTGGGGACTTCTTGGTGTGTGTGCAGAGAGCGTGGCTGGAGGGAGGGGCAGCAGAGCAGGAGGGCTCATGCCGCGGCAGTGTGCATGGTGCTTCTCGGTCCTTACTAGGTTGGCACAGGCCGAATGCCCTTCTCTGGGATGCCTGGAGCCAGAGGTGTCCTCAGTGTGGGTGTTTCAGGATTTTTAGGTTTTGGGAGGGCCCCGAGTCTGAACACGGAGTGCATTTCTGTTTCATGTGCACCTTGCCAGGCAGCCTGAAGGCAGTGTCAGGCCATGTTCTCCCCGCGTGGAGCAGGTGGCAGGGAGCTTCTTGCTGCCAGCGTCGTGCTCAGTCTTGGAGATGGGGCATTCTGCATGTGCGGGTGTTTGGGTCTGGACACTGTCTGAACATCTCTGATGCTGTCTGCTGGCTGAGGGGTTGATGGCCCCAGGGGCCTGCCTCCTGGGCCCCAGGCACAGTGCCCTGAACACCTTCCCTCCCTGTGGCTGGATCCCCCAGTTCTCCCTGGATGAAGGGGTGTGGACTTTGATGAGCTGGCTCCAGGCCAGATAGCTGTCTGTGCCTTCTCCACCTCCGCCTCCACTGCCTCTGCCTGGACTGCCTCTTCTTCCTCCTCCTCCTCCTCCTCCCCCTCCCCCTCTTCTGCCTCCCCCTCCCCTCCCCCTTTCCTCCCTCTCTCCTCTCCCTCTCCTCCCCCCTCCTCCCCCTCCCTCTCTCCTACTCCCCCCTCCTCCTCGTCCCCCTCATCCATGTCCTCAGGAAGGACCCTTTGAAAGCATCTGTCTCTGTGACATTCATCCTGAGCTTCATCAGGGAAACTCAGTGTTGCAGTTGGTCTTCCTCCCCCGTCCTTGTGCCCTGGGTGGGTGTCGTTGGTGGGACCCCCACGGTGCTCCCTGTGCCAATAGCCTGTGCCAACAGGCCCAGCAGGAGACGCAGAAGGCGGCGTTGCGGTACGAGCGGGCCGTGAGCATGCACAACGCCGCCCGCGAGATGGTGTTTGTGGCAGAGCAGGGCGTCATGGCCGACAAGAACCGCCTGGACCCCACGTGGCAGGAGATGCTCAACCACGCCACCTGCAAGGTGAGGCAGGGCCTGCGCTTCCTGTGCGCCCTTGTCCCGTCCCATGCCGCCCTTGCCTTTGAGTCCCTCTCAGGCCCCCTCCCCGTTTGGTTTCTGATGCTTCCACAGACCATTCCCCCTGACTTGGAATGCCATCCTGGGCAGCCAGCAGGGGCCAGCCCTCGCCATTCACCCTGGTTTCCCCAAGGAGCCATTGGAAGGGGGAACGGGGCAGCAGGGTCTCTGGCACTTGCGGAGTGCAGGTCGAGGGTCATCTCCTGGCCACCTGTCCTGGGATTCCCTGCACGCCATTTGGCCCCTCTGCTTCCTGGGCCCTGCAGACTGGAGCACATCCAGGGAGGGGTCGGGGAGGGGCCCTGGGGGCTGGGGAAGGGCTCTGTGGGGTCGGGGAGGGGGCCCTGGGGGCTGGGGAAGGGCTCTGTGGGGTCGGGGAGGGGGCCCTGGGGGCTGGGGAAGAGCTCTGTGGGGTGGGGGTGGTGGAGAAATGAAGGAGGAGCCCTGTGGGGGACGCGTGGAGGAGGGTCTGTGTTACAAGGCTGCCCAGGGATCAGCACAGCCCACCGCTCTGGTAGACCTGGTGGCAGGGATATTATTACCCTGCTTAGCTGTGTCCCTGGGCTGTGCATAATTGAGGTGTGAGCGCCCCGGCCACAGCTGCGACTCCCCACGTGGGTGCACCTGCCGTCCATGACCCTTAACTGCTGATGTGCAAGGTGCTCACAAGATAGCAAGTGAGCTGAGTGGGGTGTGGGATTGTGCCGGTGGCACCACACCCTGTGCCCAGGACCAGTCCTAGGGGGTCATGAGGTCAGCTCGCAGTTCCAGAGATGGAAAGAAGCTCACCAGCCAAGGCTTCCCGTGTTGTGGGCATGGCAGGTGATGCAGGGTGGGGTTTGCGAAGGACGTTCCTGTCCAGGTGCCCAGGTAGCTCCAGATGGGCACCTGGAGCAGAAACCAGGGACTAGAGTGAGGGTCCCAGCCTGGCGCTGTGATGTGTCCTCTGTCCCGCTGTGCAGGTGAATGAGGCAGAAGAGGAGCGGCTCCGGGGCGAGCGGGAACATCAGCGGGTGACGCGGCTGTGCCAGCAGGCTGAGGCACGAGTCCAGGCCCTGCAGAAGACCCTCCGGCGAGCCATTGGCAAGAGTCGTCCCTACTTCGAGCTCAAGGCCCAGTTCAGCCAGATCCTGGAGGTAGCTGAATGGGAGGCTGAAGAGCAAGGACAGCTGGGCAGGGGTGGGGAGTGAGGGCAGCTGGGCAGGGGTGGGGAGTGAGGGCAGGTGGGGGAGTGGGGAGTGAGGGCAGGTGGGGGGGTGGGGAGTGAGGGCAGCTGGGCAAGGATGGGGAGTGAGGGCAGCTGGGCGGGGGTGGGGAGTGAGGGCAGCTGGGCAGGGGTGGGGAGTGAGGGCAGGTGGGGGGGTGGGGAGTGAGGGCAGCTGGGCAGGGGTGGGGAGTGAGGGCAGCTGGGCGGGTTGGGGAGCGAAGGCAGGTGGAGGGGGTGGGGAGTGAGGGCAGCGGGGGGGCTGTTGTGCCCCCTCTAGGCTGTCCTGAGGGGGGCACAAGGTGGGGATGGGGATCACTGTGCTCAGAGATCCCTCAAGGCAGGAGTGCAGGGTAACTTGGGGCTTGGGGAGGCAGGCAAGAGGGGCCCATGTGTTGACGGTGGGGCTGGCAGGACAGTGGGCACGAACAGCCTGGGGGAGGGTGGTGGGATGGGGCTGAGGGAGGGGCTGGCAGGACAGTGGGCACGAACAGCCTGGGGGGAGGGTGGGATGGGGCTGGAGGGGCTGGCAGGACAGTGGGCACGGACAGCCTGGGGGAGGGTGGTGGGTTGGGGCTGAGGGAGGGGCAGGACAGTGGGGTGGTGGGAGGCTTTGGGCTGCTCCGGGAGAGGGAAGAGGCCACCACAGTCTCGCCCCTAACGCTAATCCTAACCCGCCCTGCCCTCTGCAGGAGCACAAGGCCAAGGTGACAGAGCTGGAGCAGCAGGTGGCCCAGGCCAAGACGCGCTACTCGGTGGCCCTGCGCAACCTGGAACAGATCAGCGAACAGATCCATGCACGCCGCCGGGGCCTGCCTGTCCATCCTCCCGTCCTCCCTCCCGGGCCGCGGCGCTCCTCCCCAGTGGGCGCCGAGGACGGGGACAGTGGGATTGAGGGTGCTGAGGGGGCAGGGCTGGAGGAGGGCAGCAGCCTGGGGCCTGGCCCTGGCCCTGACACGGACACCCTGAGTCTGCTGAGCCTGCGCACCGTGGCCTCTGACCTGCAGAAATGCGACTCGGTGGAGCATTTGCGTGGTCTGTCTGACCATGCCAGCCTGGATGGTCAAGAGCTGGGAGCCCGGAGTGAGGGCCGCCGGGGCAGCGATGGTGGGACCCGAGGGGGCCGCCACCAGCGCAGCATCAGCCTGTAGCTCGTGATCAGTGCACAGGCTGGATTCTCTGGCCAGGGGCCAGGCGGGGCCTGCGGGCTCCCCTCTCGGGCCTGGTGTTCCCCAAGGCAGCCTTCCCCTGTGCTGGGAGGACAGGCACTGAGCCGTCTGCCTGCCCAGGCTCCTCCTCCCTGCCCCAGGCCTCAGGAAGCACCTGCGCCCGCCGACTGCTCGAGTGTCTGACACCATCGCTATCTCATTCTAGCTTCCTGCTCTGCCTGGTGTCTCCCTCAGGGAGCGTGGTCTAGGAGGCCCAGAAGCGCATCCGAAGAGCTGTGGCAGGGCTCCTGGAGGGGTGGGTGTCTGTGTAACTGTGAGGTGTGTGTGTGGAAGGTCCTTTCCACGCTGGCCCAGGGGTGGTCAGCTCCCCCGGGCACCGGCGGGGCCTTAGAGAGGCAGGCTGTGGTGAGATGGGTAGAGGAGCTGAGACATGTCTCCACAGCCTCTTGCAGGACTTGGAACTTGGTGCTCAACTGCTCTGCCTTGCTGTCCCTCAGCCATACCTGCCCCGATGTGGGGTCTCAGGCTAGGCTGCCGTGCCGCTCGTGTGCCCTGCTGTGGAAAGGGTGTGCTGGGCTGTGAACCCCAACCCTGCTCAGGGAGCTCTCAGGTGTGCAGTGGGGCTCCCAGGCTGCTGGGGAGCTGTGGCCAGGGGAGCAGCGGGCACTGCACTTGCACAGCTGCCCCACTCACTGGCTGGAAGAGGTGGCCATGATGAGAGCCTTGGGGTTTGAGGTGGCCACAGAGGGGTGCCTGGGGGCTGGGAGGGGAGGACCTGGCTGTGCGTGGGGGATGGGTCTGCCCTGGTTTTATTTAAATAAAATAGTTTCTGTTACTATTATAGTAAGGTTCACTGTCCCTGTTGGGGGAGGCTGAGCAGGGTGTGGTGGGGAGGAGAGCGGGCCGATGGAGGATTAGGTGGAGCCAGCCAGGTGGTGTATGAGTGCTTTGGGCAGGGGCAGACGCCAAGCAGTCGGCGCCCCTGGGTGTGTGCTGGTGAGCGGGGGGGACTGGACTCAGGGGCCTCTGGAGTGGACGGAGCAATGTAGGAGGCTGCCAGCCGGGTCTGTCCTGGCCATGTCCCCCCACCGACCCCTGAGCATCAGGCTCGGACGTTCTTAGATGCAGCGTGCATCCTGAGGGGGTGTTTACGCTTGGGCAAGGCCTGGTGGGCTCCGCTGGGACAAGCCCCAGGTCAAGAGCAGGCCTTAGCTGTTGCTGGACCTGGCGAGCTGCTGGAGGGGCTGGCCGAGAGGTCAGCTGAGCGAAGGAAGGGGAGGGTGCCATTAGCGAGCAGGTGGGGAAGGCCAAGGGGCAGGGTGAAGCCAGGTTTGGAGTCCGGGCAGAGCCCTGCAGAGCCCCGGTGTGACCCTTGGCAGGAGTGACCAGGCTCTGACAGCCTGCCAGGCCTACTCTGCCCTGGCGCGGCCCAAAGCTGGGGAAGTTGCTGAGAGGGCACAGGACTTGAGGGTGAATGATGGTATCAGGAGAGCCGCTTGCAGGGCACCGAGTGCTGCCGGAGCCCTTGTGCTTCCAGCCGTAGGTCCTCCTGGAGCAGAGCTCTGCTGCCCCCTGGTGGGCAAGGCACCCATGTCACCTGCAAGTTTGCAGGGTGTGAGGCAGTGGTCACAGTTCCCTAGGGGTACTGACACCTCTGTGCCCTGGCCAGCAGGCAGAGGGGCCTACCCATGCAGAGACCCACCTGGCATAACATGCTGCGGATGACACTAGAGCTGATGGCGCACCTTCCAGGTGGGAGGGAACACGAGCCCTGCGGATGGACGCACCGCCCAGCAGTAGCTGCTCTCGCTCACCCAGTGCACACCCCACGTGTCGGGGTGATCACCTGTGCCCTCTGTCGGGGGCTGGGGCCTCCGTCCTCCTGTTCTACAACCATTATACGCCTGCCCCTCACAGATGGTCGGCAAAGGTTCATTTGTTCCTTGTCTCTCCTTGGCCCCTGGTGACTTTCAATGTGGCGGGTAGTTCTGGGGGCACACAGTCCCAGCATCATCTCTTGTCTGTCCCTTTTAGGCCACTCAGGCATGTGGGGTGGGTGCGAGGGTTGTGTGGGGAGGGCCCTGTGCCCATGACCTAGGCCCAGAGAGTTTCAGAAGGAGCCCAGTAGCCCTGGGCACACACACCTGCTGCTGCCGCAGCCTCATCTGGGCTCTCTGGGGGTTCTTCTCCCGGACAGCCAGCTTAAAGATCTCCATCTGCCAGGTCAGGGCCAAGGTCATGCAGCCAGCCGTCACCTCACTGCCCATACCTGTACCCCTCCCTGGCCCTGCGCTACTCCCTGGAACCTCACCGACCCCACGTGATGCCTGCCCAGCATTCTGCACTTGAGAAAAGCCTGACGAGGCTCAGCCGCTTGCCCAGGACCTCCAGGTGAGCCCAGCCCCAGCTGGAGACCCCAGCCCCACAGCAGCCTCGACACGGGGCCATCCTCTGGGCTCTCCAGGCAGAATGGCTGACCTCCCAGCCTGAGCCGAGCCAGGGCTTGGCTTCCTGGGAACCACAAGGAGGAGGGTGGGGAGCCCCTCACGCCACGTCCACCCACAGCTGGGGAAGCTGCTGGTCTGTGGGGCGGGGGCAAGCAGGGGAGCCAGCACCCTGCGGGTGCTGTGGCCCCATGGCCAGCCCGGATGCCCTCTCAGCTTACTGGCCAGTGCCCTCTGTTCGCCACACCCCTAGCTGTGACCACACCTATGACACAGCCAGGAGGTCTTCATGGCCACACTCAGGGAGACCCCAGCCACCTCTGCCCCAGGGCTCTCTCCTACACCTCCTCCTCCCCAACCTCAGCCCCGCCTCCCAGAGCCGGCTGTACCTGGTGATCTGGTCTCAGCTCGGGTTGTCTTTGGCATGCAGGTGCTGAAATCTTTTAGTGTTCTCTCTGTTGAGATGGAAACAAGAGAAAGAGGTCCTTGATGTAAAGGGCAGGGTGACTTAAATCCCTTTCCTGAAAGCCCCAAGGATCCACACTCACTGGGAACTGGACCCCTGGGTGGGAGCTCCCTGCTGGGTCTCAGGCCCATGCCTGCACTGAGCAGTCCTGTTCATTTCAGGTTCTCCACACCAGGAGCTCTACGGCTGCTGGGAGCTCGTGCAGGTGTACAGGTGAGAACCTGGGCCTGGGCCAGCAACGTGGTCCTGAGGGTTAAGTCCTCACCTGTGCTGCTGGCTTCCCGTATGAGCACAGGGCACCCACATGGACAGGGTCCTGGCTTGGGCTTGGCACAGCCACTGTGGCCGTTTGGGGAGTCCAGGGGATGAAAGAGCTCTCTCACTTGGCCAGTCTCTGGCTCCCTGCAACTCTGACCTTCACATCAATCATTCTTACCAAGAACCTGTTGTCAGACACCACAGCACATCCTTGTGGGCAGAACTCCTGGCCTCCAGGTCCAGGAAGGCTGAGAGGCCGCTCCCCCACCAGTCCACTCCTCATCTCCAGGTCACTGGACGCAGGTCCCTCCCAGGCATGGGGCCTTACAGCTGAGAACTGGGGGAAGCCCCAGGCCCTTCATGGTGCTCCTGTGGGAGACAGATACCCACCTGGAAACCTCTCCCCACATCTTCTTTAACCAGTACACAGAGGTGGACTTCGGGCACACCGGATGGTGTGGGTGGATGAGAGGTTCCTGAAGGACAGGCATTCCTGACGGAGAATTGGTGAGTGGGGCGTCACCTAGACCCCGTAGTGCCAGGCTCGGACCCTGGTAATGTCTCCCACTGCATGAGATAGACCTCTGGTGATGTCTCGACTGCATCAGACAGATGGCCAGGAAGTCACAGGAGGGCAGCGAGGGGACCCCTTAGCCACCCTCACCTGGGGGAGGACTGGATCAACCCACACAGGCTCCCATGTGGCAGGTGAGATGTGTCTGTCCAGCGTCCCTGCCCGACAGGAAGGCCCATGTCTGGAACAGGATCTTCAACCAGGGACACAGCCAAGTGGCCTGGCCTTTCCCAGCTTGTGGAGGAGGAGGGTCCTGGGCCGCCACCTTACCCTGGCCACTTCATCCAGTGCTCCATCACCCGGGCTCTGTCCATGGCCTGCATGCTGAGCTCTCCCAGATACGTGGTGATGACACAGTTGGGTAGTGGTTGAACTGAGTGATGGTCATGTGGACAGTAGAGGCCAGGTGCTCCTGGCCTTTCTTGTTCTGCTGGGTCCAGGTGGAGCCGAGGCAATGGAAGGGCACCACCTTCTGGAACAACTCTTGGGGAACAGAGTGTCCATGGGCACAGCCACCCCGACTCAGGGAGTTTTGTATGGGGCTTAGGGCCATGGTCGTACCTGGGTGACTAGCATCTAACGGCTCAGCACCAGCCTGGAGGGAAGAGACCGAGGCCTGGCTGCCCCCCAGGCATCCTCACTGACCCCTCCTCCTTCTGTCCATCCCCATCTGACCTGAGGTCCTTGCTTGCATCCTGGTGTGCCTCCCCACGACTATTACAAGGGTCAGCTTGGGTGTCTGCTCTGGGCCCCGACCACCTCTGGAGCCTCAGCTCTGTCCAGGCAGGTGAGACTTCCTGGGAAGACTGGCAGGTGATGGGGGGACCTGGCTTTACCTCAGTGGAATCCCTACCACCATGACATGGACCAGGCCCTGCCCTGTATCCCACCCATCTCAGTCACTCTCTGCACCTGCCACAGTGAGTGTCTGGCTCTGCTGCCCACAGGGGACAGGAGGGTCATGAGTGAACAAACTAGCCCAAGTCAGACAGGGCTGAGAAGAATCCTGCACTGCACAAACACCATGGACACTGGGCAGGCCGCTGTGGGAGGGGTGTGGTCACAGGGGTATTCAGTCCTGGAATGTCCAGCAGGGCTGGCTGCTCACTGCATAGACCAGAGCTGCTTTGCCAGCACCCTGTGGGAGAAATGCAGCAACATCAGCCAATTCTTTGCTAGGTCACCTCTGTGCAGCCCCAGCATGTTCCCAGGTGGTGCTGTGCCCTGGCCATGGTGCTGACCCTGCAGTCCAGCAGTCCAGCAGTCCAGAGGAAGCCCTGGGCGCTGGTCATGGTGCTGATCCTGCAGTCCAGAGGTGGCCCTGGGTGCTGGCCGTGGTGCTGATCCT
This sequence comes from Ochotona princeps, assembly GCF_030435755.1. NCBI lineage: Eukaryota > Metazoa > Chordata > Mammalia > Lagomorpha > Ochotonidae > Ochotona > Ochotona princeps. Next base: position 49,954,736 of record NC_080850.1, read on the forward strand.
GCAGTCCAGAGGTAGCCCTAGGTGCTGGCCATGATGCTAACCCTGCAGTCCCAGCGGTCCAGAGGTGGCTCTGGGTGCTGGCCATGGTGCTAACTCTCCATAACGTGGCAGCCCCAGTGCTGAGGCTGGCTCAGGCTCTGCAGCAGGTCCTTGCTGAGCCAGTGGGGCAGCTCAAGGCCCCAGAGCTTATTTTCTGGTCATCTGTCGGTCTGCCAATAGAGAAGGAGCTGGAGAAAGAGAAAGGTTACAGACCTTAGGCACCTGTCATGGCCGCTCCACACCAGAGATCTCCCTGCTAACCCGGGGATTCCGGCCCTAATAGCACTCCAAGAGTTCTGTCTGCAGTGCTCCTCACCACGTGCCTCCCCTGCAGTGGCCTGGGCGTGGCCAGCCGGGCTCACAGGAAGGACATGTGTGTCTCCAGACCTGCTCCAGGCAGGCTGACATGTACGTCGCCCACCTTCGTCCACAGCAGTGGGAAGCTGGTGCTGTCACAGAAGTGTGCCTTGTGCAGTTCTCTGCATTGTCCCATAAAGGAATCTATGTTCCTGGGAAGCAGGGAGGGCAGGTCAGAGGTGGCCTCTGCCAGCACATGGCACTTCCAGGGTCCTCTTGGGGGTTCTGGGGTCCTGGGCCCACCTCCTTCTGTCTAGGGTGTGACCTCTTCTTCCCAGGCCACCTTGGCCGCCAGGCAGTGGCAGTTCAGGTACAGTCGAACTGGTACAGACCCTGTGGCTGTGTCCTCCAAGGGACCTCTGCTACCAAGGGGAGGGTCTGGGGGTTCAGCTCTGTGACCCTGGGCACAGTCGGAGTAGGCTGCCTGTGACCACTGCGGGTTTGGGCCTCCTGGGGTGGGCAGGCTGGGAAGCAGCTTGCTGGGCATGGGTGTCTGGTCCTCTGGCTGCTGTCTCTGAGCCCAAGCCTCCCCCTCTGCTTTGTAGGAGCTCTGGGAGCCCCTCCCCAGCTCTGCCCTTCTCCTTTCCTTTGTGGGGAGTCTCAGGCCACAGTGCTCTCAGGGGGGGGGGAGTCACAGGAAGTGGAGACCTTTCACCTGTGTGACCCTCCCACCCACAGCACACGTGTTCCTCACACAGTGTGGAGGGACAGATGTTCCATCTGGATCCAGAGTCCACCACGTCTTAGTGTGACCTGTGCTCTGACTCCTGGTCACCCCTTCACGTTGCAGGCCAGGAGGCCTCCCCTCTGACCCTGTGGACATGACCCCTGCATGAGCTCAGCTGTGACAGGCCAGGGAATGCCACGTGCTGTGCTCGCTGACCTGTGACAAGGGTCAGCAATGTCCCTGCACAAGGTCAGTGCATCACAAACATGACCTCAACACCCACGACCCTGCCCTGTCTTCTCTATCAAGGATAAAGTGGGAAGCCCCTTTACAGGCAGGGAAGCAGGTTCTCCAAGCCCAGAGGGACGTGAGGTATTGAGCCTGGGGGAAGATTTAGTGAGGGCTAAAGTAAGAAATAACCACAAACACCCAGAATCTCAGCTGCCCCGTCCACAGAGCCGGGCTCAGCTGCCCCGTCCACAGAGCCGGGCTCAGGTCCCTGTCCACGGAGCCGGGCTCAGGTCCCTGTCCACGGAGCCGGGCTCAGGTCCCTGTCCACGGAGCCGGGCTCTGGTCCCTGCCCACGGAGCCGGGCTCAGGTCCCTGTCCACGGAACCGGGCTCTGGTCCCTGCCCACGGAGCCGGGCTCAGGTCCCTGTCCACGGAGCTGGGCTCTGGTCCCTGTCCACAGAGCCGGGCTCAGTCACCCTGTCTATGGAGCTGGGCTCTGGCCTCAGGTCCCTGTCCACACAGAACCAGCCTCAGGTCGCTGTCCACAGAGCCAGGCTCAGTCACCCTGTCTACGGAGCTGGGCTCTGGCCTCAGGTCCCCGTCCACGGAGCTGGGCTCTGGTCCCTGTCCACACAGAACCAGCCTCAGGTCTCTGTCCACAGAGCCAGGCTCAGTTACTCTGTCCATGGAGCCAGGCTCAGGTGTCTGTCTTCTGAGTCCTAGCTACTTTGTCCCTGCACACCCACAGGTTTCATCTTTGTTCCATCCCACCCCTCAGAGGCTCACAGAGTAAAGTGGACTTGCCCAGACACAGAAGCTAGCTGGTAGGTTCCCTGGGAGTCTCTGCAGAGGGTAGATGCTCACCTGTTGAACGGCTCATCCAGGTAGGACAGTACATTGCTGAAGTTGCTACAGCAGTCCAGCAATGCAGACAAGTAGGAGATGGCTCTTCTGCGGGAGACTGGGACCTGGATTCCACCAGCTTCTGCCATGAGCCTGCCTGCAGGCTCCACATGGGGCAGACCTCCGCCAGGTGCAGTGTGGACACATCACACTAGAGAGGACCAGGAGGGACAGGAGTCAGTACAGCCCCAGGGAAAGCAGGAGAGGACGGCCCAAAGCCTTGGGAGCCTGCACCCACATGGGAGACCAGGAAAGGCTCCTGGCTCCTGGCTTTGAATCAGCTCAGCTCCGGCTGTTGTGGCCACTGAGGGAGTGAACCAGCAGATGGAAGATCTTTCTTTACTTCTCTGCAAACTTGCCTTTCAATAAAAATAAGTAAATCTTTAAAAAATGGGACCTGCAAAGAAATAGCCATTATTGCAGATAAAATAATTTTAAGTCAGAAGCAGTGAAAAGAGACCAGGAATATCATTACATAATAATAGTCTTCAACCCAGCTGGAGGAAATAGAGTTAAAGAAATGCATACAGTTCCCGGGAAGGAGAGGTTCCATGAAGTAAGCATCTCTGCTCTCGAATGTCAGCAGGGCTCCCATGGAGCCTGTAACTACAGTCTCCGTTACGGTACCAGGCGTCCCCACCTTCACCTGTACTTACCATTTCATGATACACTTAAACACCAGAAAGCTAAACTTACAACCAAGACTGCACTATTGTGATAACAGGGGAATGATGGGGGGCAGACAAGGAGGGAGGAAGGGAGGGAGAGAGGGATGGACCCCTGAATCTACAAAACTGCATGTGGAAAGCAACAAAGAAAAAATAGTAACAAAAGTAATACATGCATCAAATGTTGAAACAGCTAAATACATAAATGTCATCGAGTAAAAGGGACAGATCAAGTCCACTGCTGTAATCACGGTGTCCTTTAACACACGACCTTGAAACAGGGGGAAGTCACACACAAAAGGACGAACAACCAGTTCACCGCACTCAGATCAATCATGAGAAGACTCAAAACCACAAATAAACACTTCTCTCCTCTAAAAATCAAGACAAACTTTGAAGACTACATAAATACAGGAAACAGAGTAACTTACTCCTGAACCACCAATGATCAGGATGAAATGAATAAAAACAGAAACACAACAAAGCTGTAAGACAGAGCAAAAGTACTACAAGAGGGAAATTTATAGCAACCAACGTTTTCATCAGAAGGGCAGAAAGGTCCTCAGTGAACCGCTCATCAATATACCTTGAGGAAATAGAAGAATAGGAAACAAGATCAATACATGCCATAGAACTCAGAGCACAAATAAATGATACAGAAAGTAAAAACAGCCTCAAAATAAAATTAAAATACAAAGCTGGAAAACCTTTAGCAAGACTAAGAAAAAAAGAGAAGATTCAAATACATAAAATCAGAATGAAAACTAACACTGCTGGAATGCAAAGGGTCAACAGACAACACCACAGATGGTGGCATGGGGCCAGCAGACATCACCACGCATGGTGGCACGGGGCCAGCAGACATCACCACGGACGGTGACATGGGGCCAGCAGACATCACCACGCATGGTGACATGGGGCCAGCAGACATCACCACGCATGGTGGCATGGGGCCAGCAGACATCACCACGGACGGTGACATGGGGCCAGCAGACATCACCACGGACGGTGACATGGGGCCAGCAGACATCACCACGGACGGTGACATGGGGCCAGCAGACATCACCACGGACGGTGACATGGGGCCAGCAGACATCACCACGGACGGTGACATGGGGTCAGCAGACATCACTATGGTCGGTGACATGGTAACACATTTAGTACCTTGGAATAAATGAAAAATTCCTGAGCAGACAAGTCTTACTAAGGCTGAATGATGTTTAAAGAGAATACACAAACAGGTCAACAATGACTAGCAAGGCTGAATTATTAATTTAATTTTTTTCTGTCAAATAGAAACCCAAGATCAGATGGTTTTACTGATGAATTCCACCAAACATTTAAGCAATAATTAGTGTCAACACTGCTTAAATTAAAACCACAAAATGGAGGACAGGAAATTATGTAAGGCAGATATTGCCTTAGTACCAAAACCAGATAAGAACAAAATAAAAAGAGAATTCTGAGGCTGCTGCTGTGGCAAAGAGGGTTAAATAGGCATATGAGATGCCAGCATCCGACACGGGTGTGAGTTCAGTTCCTGGCCATTCCACTTCTGACCCAGCTCCCTCCTGAAGCGCCTGGAAAAGCAACAGCAGAGGTCCAAGTTATTGGACTCCTCCAGCCACATGGGAGATCTGGGAAAAGCCCTGGGTTCCTGGCTTTGGTCCAACACAGTCCTGGCCATGGAGGTCATTTGGAAAGTGAACTACCAGATGAAAGACCTACCTCTCTCCCTGTCTCTCTGCACTCTGCCTTTCAAATAAATAAAAATAAATCTAAAATATTTTTAAACAAATAAAATAGAGAATTCTGTAGATCAACAGTCCTGATGAAAATACATGCAAAACTCTTCTTCAAAATACCAGCAAACTGAATCCAGAACATTACAGAAGCAATTCACCATGAGAAACTAGGATCATTTCAGAATGCAACGACGGCTCAGCGTGTGCAACTAGACACTACACAGCACACCAGCAGAAGGACAAAAGCCGTGTGTTCAACTTAGCAGATTCCCAAAAGCCATGTGTTCAACCTAACAGGTTCACAAAACATGCTTGATAAAGTTCAACATCTCTTCATTATGAACACTCTGGATAAAGTAGGTACACAAGCTACGTACTCCACCATAACAAATGTCTTTTATAACAGCTAACATCACCCTAAACGGGAGAAGCCCAAGGCTTGCTCTCTAGGATGTGGGATAGGACAATGCTCACTTTCGCTACTTGATTCAACACAGTGTTAGATGTCCTAGCAGAATAATTAAGCAAGAAGAAACAAAGGCATCCCAATCAGAAAGGCAGAAGTCGCACTGTCACTGTGTGAAGATGACATGATCTTATATCTACAAACAAAAACTATTAGAACTACTAAATCAATTCCAAAACATCAACAGTGAATCATCTAGAAAAATCAAGAAATCAATCCTATTTCCAACAGTTATAAAAATAATATAAATGAGTAAATTTAACCAAAAAGATGAAAGATTTTTACAATGAAAAGTATAAATCACTGACAAAAGAAATTCAAGAGAACACACAAAAATATCCCCTGTTCATGGATTGGAGAAATCCATGTCATAAGAGTGTATATTCTACACAAAGCAATTCCGAGTTAACAAGACCCTCCCGGTGACAGCTTTCCCAGACGAAAACACTGCTAATATTTGCATGTGGCAAGACTGAATAGCCACAGAACTTACACCATTACATGCTTGACTTCAAAATATATGCACAGCGATAGCAATGGAAACAGTGAGCATTGGCATAGAAACAGATCCACAGATAAAAGGAGAGAGAGAGAGAGAATGAGTGAATGAATGAATGAGAGATTCCATCCACTGGCTCACTCCCTGAATGGTTGCAAAGCCTGGACTGCATCAGGAGCCAGGAGCCTCTTGCAGGTCTCCCACATGGCTGCAGGCGTCCAGCCATTGGCACCATCTGCTGCTTCCCCAGGAACATTAGCAGAGAGCTGGCTCTGACGTGGAGCAGCTGAGACTGGAATCTGTCCACAGAGGATGCCAGCTTTAGGCGGCAGCTTTACCCTGAACGTCACGGTGTCTGCCACAGCCAACTGATTTTTGACAACGATGTTAAGAACATATATTGGAAAAAGGACAATCTTTTATTAAAATAAATGATAAAACTGGATACACACAGGCAAAAGAGTGAAAGTAGACCCCTATCTCTCACCATGAACAAAAGTCAGCTCAAAATGAACCTGAATGTGAAGATATGCAACTTTAGACCAGGCAATGATCCCCGAGCACAGAAAATAAAAAAAAAAAACAGACAAACTGGACTTTAACAAGTGAAAAAAACTTCTACACAGCAAAGGAAATGATTAACAGAATGAAGCAACAACCTACAGAATTGGAAAAATATTTGTAAGCTATACATTTGATAAAGTGTTAATAATGTGAATGTGTCAGAAACCCAATAGCAAAAATAACAATCTAATTAAACATGGGCAGATTTAAACAGACATTTCTCAAAGGAAGATACACAAATGGCTGAAGGATGTGCGAAGAGATCTTCCACATCACCCATCCTCAGAGCACCGCAAGCCACGACCACAGGAGGTAGCACCTCACCCTGGCGTGGCTGCATTATCAAAATAACAAAGGACAGCAATATTGCTGGCAAGGGTGTGATAGGAATGTCAGCTAACATGGACACTGTGAACAATGGCATGGATGTTCTGAAAAAAAAAAAAAACAAAGTAAAACCACTGTGCGGTCCAGCAGCTCCTCTGCTGGGTGTATAACAAGGACAATGAGATCAGTTGTTGAAGACACATCTACACCACCACGTTGATCGAAGCACCATTCGCAACAGTCAAGAAACAGAAACAACCAGAGCATCTATCGGCTGATACAGCAACAAAGGAAATGTGACTCAGGGTCACAATGGAATACTTCTCAGCCGTTAAAAATGATGTCGTGTTGTCCTTTGCAATGAAACAGATGGAACTTGAGGTCACCCTGTTAGGTGAAATAAACCAAGCACAGACAGACCAGTATCTGGGGTCAGTGTTGAGGTGAAATCTGCCAAGCCACCACGTGTGACGCTGGCATCCTGGAGGCGCACTTGTCTGTCCCAACTGTCCCACTTCCCACCTGGCTCCGTGCCAACAGCCTTGGAGAAGCAGCAGCAGACGCCTCCAGTGTGTGGGCTCCTGCCATCACGCGCGACACTGGATGAGGCTCCTCTGTGCCGGCTTGGCCGCTCAGCTTCAGCTGCCGCAGGCATCTGAGAGAGAATTAGTGGATGGAAGGTCCCTCTCTCTCTTTGTATACAGCTCCGACTTTCAAAAAAAAAATACTTTTTAAAGTGGTCAGTATTATATAATCTCACTCATTCTTGGAGTCTTACAAAAAGGTGATCTCATGCAGATGAAAAGTTACGGTGATTATCAGGGAAAGACTAACAGGTACTTAATTAGGAATAATAAGTTCTGGGGTTCTATTTCATAGTATAGTGACTACAGAAAACTTTTATTTATTTATTTTAAAGATTTATTTATTTTATTACAGTCAGATATACAGAGAGGAGGAGAGACAGAGAGAAAGATTTTCCTTCCGATGATTCACTCCCCAAGTGAGCCGCAACGGCCGGTGCTGTGCCGATCTGAAGCCGGGAACCTGGAACCTCTTCCGGGTCTCCCACGCGGGTGCACTGTCCCAATGCATTGGGCCGTCCTCAACTGCCCTCCCAGGTCACAAGCAGGGAGCTGGATGGGAAGTGGAGCTGCCGGGATTAGAACCGGTGCCCATATGGGATCCCGGGGTGTTCAAGGCGAGGACTTTAGCCGCTAGGCCACGCTGCCGGGCCCTTTATCTATTTTTTTTTAAAGATTTGCTTATTTTTATTGCAAAGCCAAATATATCAAGATGAGGTGAGACAGAGAGGAAGATCTTCCATCTGAGGATTCACTCCCCAAGTAGCTGCAATGGCCAGAGCTGAGCCGATCCAAAGCCAGGAGCCAGGAGATTGTTCTGGGTCTCCCACATGGGTGCAGGGTCCCAAGAATTTGAGCTGTCCTAGACTGCTTTCCCAGGCCATGTGCAGGGAGGTGGATGGGAAGCGGGGCCACCGGGATTAGAACTGGCACTCATATGAGATCCTGACACTTGCAAGGCAAGGATTTTAGCCACTGGGCTACCATGCCAAGAGCTAACTTATTGTACACCTTTACATAAGAAAAACTAGAAGATAGAAGTTTTTTTAAAAAGTATTTTCACCATGAGGAGATGCTAGCTGTTTGACGAGACATACATTCATACATTTACCATGACTGGCCACTAAACAAGGTACACACGTATCGAAGCATCACATAGTACCCACAAATATGTGTAAATTTTATATGTCTGTTAGCATTGTAGATGGAATCAACCATGTGCATTTCCTGTAGGGATGATGCCAAGTTCATGCTGGAAAGGGGGATGGTGGCTGCTCCTGCAGGTCTGCCTCTCAGCCTCGACATTCATGCTTTCTGTTTCAAGATCCGACATTTCTCTATGACTTTCTGAAAAACCCCGACCACATCCTTGTTTCTCAGACTGTAGATGAGGGGGGTTAGCATGGGTGTGAGGACAGTGCAAAATACGGATACAGCCTGCTCCTGCTCAGGCGTGTGGGATGCTCCCGTGTCATGTACATATAAACACAGGGTCCTAAGTAAAGACTGACCACCAGAAGATGGGATGAGCATGTCGCCAAGGCCTTGTTCCTTCCTCGGGGGAACTTCATTCGCAGGACAGTGAGGAAGATCAAAGCGTAAGAAGACATAATAAGTCCAAAGGGGATGACTATAAATGCAATGCCCATCCCAAAGACCACCAGCTCATAGGTGGACGTGTCTGCACAGGACATCTTCATGAGCCCTGGCATCTCACAGTAGAAATGGTGGATTTCTCTGTTGCCACACATGGGCAGAGTCATGGTGTAGGACATGTGAGCTGTGGCAGCTAGGATGCCGCCCAGCCAGGACGCTGCAGCCATCTGCAAACACACTGCGTGGTTCATGATAACCGTGTATCTCAGCGGGTTACAGACAGCCACGTACTGGTCATAGGCCATGAAGGTCAACAGGATGCATTCAGCGCCACCGAGAGTAAAGAAGAAAAATAACTGGGCCCCGCAAGCCAGACGGGTAATGTTCTTCCTCCCAGAGAAGAAGTTGGCTGCCATCTTTGGGACGGTGGTGCGGATGAGGGCCAGGTCCACCAGAGAGAGCTGGCTGAGGAGGAAGTACATGGGCATGTGCAGCCACAGGTCGACCCAGATGAGGAGGAGCAGGAGGAGGTTCCCAGTGAGGGAAGCCAGGTAGATCGCAGTGATGACGCACACGAGGACACTGACACACTTCACCTTGGGGAAGAGTCCCAAGAGAATAAAATCTGCCAGCCATGTCTCATTTCCCTTCTCCATGGCTGCGATTGCTCTGAGCAAACGTAAAGAAGGTGAAGGCAGAAACAGCCAAGTGGGATTTTACAAAGCCTCCAAAGGCGTTTGTCAGTTGGCCACCACTGAACCCAAGGGACTTCTAGAAACAGGTCTGTGTGTCACCTGGAATGCTTGAGAAGCAAATCAAACACATGCATGGCTCATGCACCTTTCACTCTGGGACCAGTTGCAGCTTGAGACTTGTTCTTCACTTTAAAAAAGTATTAATGTTTATTCAAGAGGGAGGGAGAGAGACAAAGGGAAAGAGAGGGAACCCATTTGCTGATTCACTTTCTAAATGTCTGCACGACCAGGGCTGGTACCAGGCTTGGCCAGCAGCTAAGAAGTCAATCCATGTCACCTACATGTGTGCCACGGCCCCACTCCTTGTGCCTTCACCAATCCTGCATGTGTGCCAGGGCCCCGCTCCTCATGCCATCACCACTGTCTCACATGGCCTGCATGGGCAGGAAGGTGGAATCAACGAAGCTGGAGCCAGGAGTCGAACCCAGCTACTCCAGCATGAAAGCTGAGCATGTTAGCATCATCATCACTAGGCTAGAAGCCACTCCCAGAGGCCGACAGCACAGAAAAGGACAAGCAGGCTCACGAGAGCCCTCTGGGGCTCTGAGCTGAGCACAGCCGTCATGTCTCGCACATCCCAATGTGGTGTGGAAGCCAGCTCCATCACAGTGAAGCACAGGCCCTGGCGGCCAGCAGGATTTGTGGCTAGAAAACTCCATCTCATCCCTAACCTCCCTGTGTTTCATGGTTTGGGTCTTTAGTCTTTTACTTTGTGAGTTCAGTTCTAACAGAGGCATGGGTTTCCTGTGACAACAAAAGAACGTTACCACTTAATTCCCTGAGTTCACATGTTGTCCCTAGGTAAGTCCCTGACCGGACCTGCACTAGGTAAACTCACAAACTGTTTTCACATATGGGCATCCTTCCACTCATGTGAGAATCATATATGTACTGGAAATAAAGTGTAGGGTATCCGTGTTCCCTGTCTTGTGATGGAAGCTTGAGAGCAGGACCCATGAGCCAATGACCTGCCTGAGGAGTCAGGCTATGCATTCCTCTAGAAACACTCACAAAAGTCACAACCCTGTGAGAAACAAAAACAACAGAAACAGCCACTAAATTAGCTTCCATGAGCTGTGAGTAAGAAATTGGACTGTGCCGTGTTCCAATGGGAGAATCTATTACTCCCAGGCTCAAGGTGTCAGAAAACAAATAAAAATCGTCTGTGCTAGGCAGCTCTGAGCAATAGGACAGGAAGTCGGGCTTCTAATTTCCATTATGACCACATCACTAAGCATTCAGATAAGATGAGGCACTAAGCAAACAAACCCTCAGCAACCCTGAGGGGTCACACAGCACACTGGGGTCAGGGAAACCGCTGGCATCCATTGAGGCCTGGGAGAATGGCTCAGGTAGCTTCAGCTGGCACTCAAATGCGAGTGGTGAGATTTATTCTGAGAAACACAGGGTATTGGACACTTTGGCCTAATCTATGCCAATGTCATTCCAGAGCCATTTTCTTCCAAATATGGGTGAATAAGGTTCCACAGTGTAATTGCTTCAGCCCATAGTGTCTTCAGATGTTGTTAAATTCAGTCAGAAAATTGAATGGATTGTCCAGTAGCATGTACTAAATCCAGCATGCTGGCAGACTGAAGACCAGGCATGATAATGCTGATATGCTAATATGTCACTTTCATCAAGTGCATCTTAAAATGCACCTTGGCCAGGGCTACCACTGCGGCATGGTGGGTGAAGTCATTGCAACAGGCACTGGCCTGAGGCCTGGCCGCTCCACTTGAAATCCAGCTCCCTGCTGATATACCTGGGACGTCAGTGTGGGATGGCCCCGGTACAGACATGGGAGGCCCGGATGATGCAGCTCTGGCTGCTGTGGCCATTTGAGGGGTGAACCAGTGGACGGAAGATACATCTCCAGTAGCTTTTAAAGGAAAAAGCACACCCTGACTGCACATAAAGATGTCCTCATCCTGTAGGAACATCCAGAACACACAAACCTCCAGCTGACGCCTCGGAGCCGTCACACCCTCAAGCCTGAGCACCAAGACTCCGCTGCAGCTCTGGACGTAACCCTGCATTCTCTGGCGCTCCTCTGAGGGACACGGCACTCACTGCTGACCCCTTCCCAGCCAGAACAGGGGACAGGGTCCAGGGCTGGCCTCTCGGGTCCTTCCTGCCGCAGGGCCCTCTCAGCTCACTCTGCTCATCTGGGCTTCAGGCCCCGTTGAGACCATTCTCCCCAAGAGAAGCAAGGGGTGATTTCCTCAAGGACCATGTCCATTCTCAGAGCCTGTCAGATGTGGGTGTGGGGAGGGCTGTCCCACAGCCTCTATGGAGGATGTGTCCAAAAGCACTCCAATTTTGACTTTAAATACTGGCTGGTATGCTGGTGGACTCAGCACCCTTGCTGTGCCCTGAGGCAGGCACTCTTGACTGTCTCCTCCTTCACCTGCTTCCCGCCCCTGGCTTGGGGGAAAACCTCATTGTCTTCTTCACGTTTTCTATCTCAGCACTAAACCCAGTGCCTAGCACCCAAGATTACCCAGCCCTGAAGGAAAACAGAACAGGAGGACAAGACGTGGGAGGGAGACCACAGTGAACCCAGTCAGCAGGGAGTCCCCTGGGCATCACCTGCTTGGTGGGCACAGGACAGGGAAGGCTGCGTGGGTGACCTGGGGAGCCAGGATGGGACCTGGCCAGCTCGACTTCCTCGTTCCCAGGACCCTGGTCTCCATGAGGCCTGGATGGCACTGCTTCAGCTCTTACTAGTTCTCCTCTTAAACCAGGTGATGCCAGAATTACAGTGTTTTTCACCAAAACACCAATGCCAAAGAATAATTAAATTTTACATTTAAGATGCATTTTGGAGTGTTGGCATTGTGGCACAGCAGGTTAAGATGCTGCTTACCATACTGGTGTTCCATGTCAAAGTGCTGGTTCAGGTCTTGACTGTTCAGCTTCCGACTAACGTGCCTGGTGCATGGACTTGGGCCCCTTCCTCCCGTGTGGGAGACCCAGGCTTCTGGCTTCTGGCTGGCCATTTGCGGAGTGAACCAGCAGATCCTAAGAGGAGGCCACAGGTTCAATACCTTGCACTTGGTGATCGCTCTCACGAGCAGCTGCACACAAGGGGCCTGAGCAGAGGCCTGCTCGCTCGCCCAGCGTCAGAGAGAGGCCTGCTCGCTCGCCCAGCGTCAGAGAGAGGCCCGCTCGCTTGCCCAGCGTCAGAGAGAGAGAGAGGCCTGCTCGCTCGCCCAGCGTCAGAGCAGGCCGCCTGACTCACACTCTGTGTCACCTCTTTGCAGCATCTTGTTCCCTTCCGTCTGAACTTCTCCTGCCACGAGCACCAGCCCCCACCCCCCCTCACACACACACCTGCTGATACCCACACTCACAGCCTTGACTTTTACCTTGACTGAGAACAAGTGAGGCCGCTGTTGCAGGAGTGAAGGTGGTGGACATGGCCACTCAGCGGCCTTTCTTCTCTGCTGGTCCCGGTGCCTGTCTCCAGCCCCAGCCCTCCGGGTGAGGCTCAGCCAGCTCTTCTAAGCTTCTATGCAGAGCCAACAGCCCCGCTGGCTCTCAGCATTTGCAATCTGTATGTGTCTGGGATCCCATACTTGTACACTTCAGGTCCTGTGGAAATAAAACTCTCACTAATTGATGGAAGGTGGGCCTGGTGGGCCCAGTGGCTAAACCCTTGCCTTGCATGTGCCAGGAACCCATGTGGGCACCAGTGCATTTCTGGTTGTTCCTCTTCCCATCCAGCTTCCTGTTTTTGGCTTGAGAAAGCAGTAGAGGACGGCCCAAAACCTTGGGAACCTGCACCTGCATGGGAGACCTGGAAGAAGCTCCTGGCTCCTGACTTTGGATTGGCTCAGCTCTGGCCATTTTGGTCACTTGGGGCCATTTGACTGAACCAGCAGATGAAAGATCTTTCTCTCCATATCTCCTTCTCTCTGTGTGTCTGCCTTTCCAATTAAAAAATTGATCTTTGTTAAAAAAATGTTGCTGAAAGGCTCAAATGCACACACCTTGAAAGTGGCTATCACCTTACTTCAGGCAAGAACCAGATGACTGGTTCCAACTAAGCCTCACGTTTGAGGAGCTGTTGGGGCTGGTGAGAATCAACCTCAGGAACTGCGACCTCCGCACAGGGAATCAAACACATTATCGTAGAAAATCACCCCAGATGATCGATTAGATATTTCCAGAAGAAACCCTGCCTGACCAAGGCATGCCACCTTATAGGGAGGTTGCGGCAACTCAGGAGATGGAAAATACACATAAGATGGTACCTCTACCCCAGTTGGGGAATTGCCTGATGAAATGAGATGCCTGCTGCTATATAACCACTTCTGGGGACTCTAGTCACTTTGGCCCATTAGGAATTCTACCCCCAGGCATTAACTAGCTCCTCTGTGGGAGCTGCTTGAATTTCTTCCACATTATTGGAGAACTGCCTAGCTAAGTGGAAAGGACTTTAGAGGGCAGAGAGCAAGAGCCTTGTTCTGCGCTCAAGGAAACCAAAGTCAGGAATGCTCAATGAGGGCACACATGGTGCTCCCCAGCTACATGGCCCCTGCATAGCCTATAGGCCCCCTAGGCAGCTGCTCTCCCCACTCCATGATCTGTCTTGAGCACAGATGAGGACTTAGCATTTGCACAAGGAGAGTGACAGAGCAGGTGATTGCTGAGCCGCGGTAGGTGGGCACTCTGAGTTCACCCTGCCCAAGTCTCCCTCCCTACCGTGGTGGTGGTCCTAAGACCATGCAGGGAACAGAGTGAACCTGCCCCAGGAACTGTGTCTGTGTTTTGACCTGTCTGGAGTCTCCCTTCCTCGCTTCTGGAACTCTCTCAGTCAAGCAGCTTGGTGGAGGGCACTTGTAGCAACACTGAGAGGCAGATGTGTCGCCAGCTGCCAGCAAACAGCAGGCATGAGGTACCCTGGGAAACCAATGCAGAGTGTTCATATGGTAAAACATCCAAACTACCCAAGGTGACCTACAAATCCACTATAATAGCTTCAGAATCCCAAACCATACTTCATAGAAATAGGAAAACAATCCTAAAATGATCCACACGAGTCAGGGCGGTTATGAGCAAAACTAGAGATATCACATTAGCTGATCTCAAATCACATTACAAAGCTATAGTGATTAAAGCATTATCGGACTGGCATAAAAACAGAGCCATCAACCAGGAGACCCAGAAATGAACTCAAATACATAGGAGTGTCTTCATAACTGGACTGAACACACTGGAAAAGGACAATGTCTTCAATGGATAACGTAAGGAAAACTGAATATCCAAATACTGAGCAACTATTAACTACATACAGTATAAATCCCCCAAATCAGCTCAAATGAACCAACCAGGAACTATAGAACCGCAAAGGAAAACACAGGCAGAAAACTATCTACATTGATTGATGCATTTTTTAGGTTTGACCCCTAAGGCTACAAATACCAAACCATAAACAGACAAATGACACCACATCAAACTAACAAGCTTCTGTATCAGTAAAGAAAGAACAAACTAAAGAATGACTTGTGGAGAGTATTTGGGAGAAAATATTTGTAAACCATAATGTGATGAGGGATTAATATTCAGAATACTTAAGGAACTCAAGGCAAAAGCATGAAAAAATTGGTCAAAATGGATACATGATCTAACAAACATTTTGAAAAGGACACATAAAAATGGCCACAAAAATGCTTATGAAGCAGATGCAGCTTAAAGTCAGGAGATGCCACTTCATGCAAATTAGAATGAATAGTATATAAAAAAGAGGGAAACAGAGGGAAAGATGCATGAAGTGGATGGCATGCCCAGATGCACATGGAGGACATGGCAGCCCACTGGGGCCTGCAGGGCACATCTGGTACCACAGCAGAGGAAGGAAGGTAGAACAATTTGGACACCTACCCCAGCCAAGTGATGACTGCAAATACCTCGCCAAACGGAGACTTTGAGGTGGACTATGTCAGCCAATGGGCATTGGAAGAATTTCCTCTTCCTCGGGTTGGCAAGACAAAGAGCATTTCGGAACCATCGAAACCACCTGAGCAGAACCCTTGGAGCATGCTCCACATGGGGGACCCTGGGTTGGTATCAGGTGCCTGTTCCCCATCCCTGGCTACTGGGGTGGTTGGGAGGCTGGGTGCAGCTTTTCCACTTGTCTCCTCTCTTCCTCCAGATACTGGAGAAAGAAAAGACAATTTGGAAATAATGATTTTATCCACTTTCCCCTAACCCTCGCTCCCTCCCACCCTGACCAACCATATAAATATAAATAAAGTAAAAAGCAAATGCAATTTACAAATTTATATCTAAAAAAAAGAGGGTAACCCCGTGTTGGAGTTGTGAAGAGTAAAGGAATCCTTCCTTTCACACTGTTGGGAGAAATTTGAGTTACTAGAGCCATTATGCAAAATGGCACACTTTTCCCAAGTAAAAATGGGAATTCCTACATGACTAGGAAACCCAACTTCTAGGTATTTACACAAAAGATTTGAAATCAGGGGCCAATGCCAGGGCTCAACTGGCTAATTTCCTGCCCACAAGTGCCGGGATCCCATATGGGCACTGCTTCATGTCCTGGCTGTTCCACTTCCCATCCAGCTCCCTGCTTGTGGCCTGGGAGAGCAGTGGGAGATGGCCCAAGGCCTTGGGATCCTGTACCTGCATGGGAGACTTGGAGGAGACACTTGACTCCTGGCTTTGGATCCACTCTGCTCTGGCCATTGTGGCCAATCTGAGGAGTGAGCCAGTGGATGGAAGATTTTTTTTTCCTGTCTCTGCTTCTTTCTGTAAATTTGCCTTTCCAATAAAAAATCTTTTAAAAAAGATTAAAAAATCAGTATTTCACATGTCTGCATTTCTATAACTGTCAAGTTATACAATATGTCAATATTATACTAAATAATAAATGGTTAAAATGTATAATATGCAGTATAAAATACTACTCAGCTTTAAAAGTAAAGAACTATTGTCAGTTGAAACTACATGGACAGGAAATAGAACATTATATCAAGTGAAACACGCTGGCCACAGAAGACAGACAGCTATCAGAGGTGGGAGGAGTGATGGGGGCTTTCCTCTGACTCAGGCTGCACAGGTGGCGAATACACTAAATAACAATGTATTGCACATCTCAAGATCACCAGGAGTGAATTTCAAATGATCTCATCACAAAACATGGTAAGTATTTCGAGGTGGTGGACAACTTGATTTATTTGGCTTAATTATTCTGCATTGCCTTCATGAATCACAGCTTCATTGTCTACCTATAAACATTGTCTAAACTTTTTTTTCCTATAACAAGTTATAAAACAGGGGCCAGCACATAGGCTCAATCGGCTAATCCTCTACCTCCAAGTGCCAACATCCCAAGTGGGAGCCAGTTAGTGTCTCAGTGGCTCCACTTCCAATCCAGCTCCCTGCTTATGAACTGGGAAAGCAGGAGAGGATGACCCATTGCTTTGGGACCCTGCACCAATGTGGGAGAACTGGAAGAGGCTCCTGTTCCTGGCTTTGGATTAGCTCAGCTCTGGCCATTGAGGCCATCTGGGGAGTGAACCAGAGGACAGAAGATCTCACCCTCTTCTCTGTAAATCTGCCTTTCCAATAAAAATAAATAAAAAAATTTAAAAGGTTATAAAACAGGAGATTTATATGTACTCAATGCATGAAACAGTTGGGGTTGATCGGTGAGAGATACAATAGAGGGCAATATAACACAAGAGTACAGTATTCTCTGGTCAGCCAGGGGACACACCCCTCTACTGGACGAGTGAAACCCTCCTAATGCAAGACGCTGGATTGTGGGGATTAAAGTGCAGAACACTTGTGTTTATTAAAAACAAAACAAATCACCTAATTACCCACACAGAAGTGTTAGTGTATAGTAAGCTCTGTATTTGTGCAAACACCCAGGAGAGCCTTGAATTCTACCCCAGTGTCCCCAGGTCCCCAACGGTGCTGGGTCCCACAGGCTGCATCCCAACTGCTTGGGATAATCAGCTCTGGCTGGGAATCGGGATGTTACAGTTGTCCCAGGGGGCTTCCCCTCATTCAGAATCCCACCAGCGATGGCTCTGGCAGGGTTACCAGGAAGGACGTGCCAAGGTCAGGCAACACTAAAGGCATGCCGCATGCCTTCCCCCACCACCCACTTCTCCACAGAGCACGGGTTGAGGACAGCTTCACAAATCCACGGGGTCCACACTGCCTCCTGTCGTCTGAGACCACACAGAGTGACAGAATAATTCTCAGAGGGTCAAAAAGGCTCCTTGGAGTAAACTTGACACAATGTATTTATATGTGCTTCTGTAGCTAGACACTTTCTCTCAATTTCTTACTGATACAATTGTAGCTACATGGAAGATGTTGGAGTACACATTGTTACTATCTTTTTTAATAACTGCTTTAATACCTAGAAATACAACTATGGAGTTAAAATACTTTCTAAATGTTGTTTTGATTTACGGTTACAATGTTTGATCATGCACACAAAATTCTGGCATGCACAATTTTTGGTTCAGTCTTCTAAATACACATACACACACACTTAGGAGTGGTTTGGTCTGTAGGCTTCTTCGAAAAACTGGAGAGTTTTGACCCATTTGCCTCCCCAGCAATCTACTCAACCAGCAAGCTGATGGGGTAGGACGACTCCAGCATTTCCACAAAGCAGCTGACATGGAAGGCAGCAGCTCCTGCTGAAAACATCCACTCATTCCCCAGTTGTTTAAGTGAATTGCTTTCACCGATGGAGGCAGTGGTAGACACGTGTTTTGTGTTTTGTTTTGGGAAATGTTTACCCACTGACAAATCCCTAAGACATTCTAGAGTTGTGCATTTGAAAACACATCCCTAAAATGCAAGGCTTTCCGTGGTTTAAGTCTTGTATCTGTCCTCACTAACCATGTAGCTCAGAAAGTTGCTAAGTCTTTCCTGGGCTCCCCTGGCCCACGCAGGTAATAACCACATGGCTGACGTCACACTGCACGACTCCCGGCACAAGGACTGATACACAGTGAGTGTACAGAAACAGCAGCTTTGTTAGGACTGTTATGATTTACTGGACGGGCAGAAAGACAGATATTCCATCTGCTGGTTCATGCTCCCAGTTGTTTACAGACCTGGGCCAGGGCCAGAACAAGGGGCTGGGATCTTCATCCAGAGTTCCCATGTGTGTGGAAGGGACACAATTATATGAGTGGTTACCTGTTCCTCCGAGTCTTTGAGCACCGGCAGGAAGTCACCATCGGCAGCGATAGCTAGAACTTGAACCAGGTATTCTAATATGGGAAGTGTGTATCTTACCTGGTGTCTTAACCACCAGACCTCATACCTGCCTCAGGAGTCATTACTGTTACTCAGAACAATAATAAAAGTGGCCAGAAGGTCTGTACTGAGGATTTTTAAGTATCGTGGTAACAGATGTTGAATTTTATAAATCTATAAAAATCACTAAGTTTCCTAAAAGAATGCTTAGTGGCTCACCTGTGGGGGGGAAAATCACAGTGGAGATTACTGCCAGATATTGGTTAACAGTCATTGGTTTACAGTTGGTAATGCCAAAAGGAGTGAGGAGATCTTAGACAGGAAAAGCAGCAAAGCAAATAAGCAGTGACCTTATCATATACCAGAACATTAAAAAGAAAAACTAAGCCAAAAGAACTGTAATTCAAGGGTCCAGAGTTCATAGTCCTATGTCTCATCAACCTGGAATGTGATAGGGGTTGTGTTATAACTTAGGTGACCACACTACACACAGAACGTAAAGTAGAAGTTATTTGTAAGGGGAATGTTCAAGGGTGAGGAAAAGCAGAGACGAGGCTAGAACGTGTGAGCACTCAAGACACAGGCAAGAGTTGACTCTGGTTTGATCTGTTCTATTGAGGATCAATCCAAGGGTGTGGAAGTCACTCACAGCCAGCCAGGCCCTGCCTGGACTTCACAAGCTGGCCTTCGCTGTCAGCCAGGGTGACCCTGCAGTGCCCCCAGAGAGCCCAGTCCTCATGCTTCTTGGACCCTGACACGTTGGGAATTGAGCCTGGGATCTCACGGTGTGGAGCTGCACTTGACTACAATGGTCTGGCAGTACAGTTGTGCCTTCCTCAATACAAGTCCACCCTTGGAGGTGACACTTGACATATACTGTTAGATCCACAAACAGGAAGATCGTAACTCATAAGAGAAAATACCACAAAACAGTAACAATGACAACAGAGCATCATCCCTCAAGTTTATGTGCACTGTTCAGCAGGTCCGAATGTGGTGTCCACACCAATCTGTGCAGAGGACGTATATGAAGCCCAGATGGTCACACACATCTCACCAAGGGACAGTCTTGAGTCTGGGATTAGGTGATAATGACAGAGATCAGGGTGGCTGACAGCTGAAGATAGGAGAACCAATGAGGTAGCAAGGAAGGACTTTGAGGAGCAGAAAAAGGAGCATTTGGCATGGTGGTAAAGCAGGCACTCGGGCACCCACATCCACCCTGGGAGGTGCCAGGTGGTGGCTCCTCACATGGAAACACAGGAGGGATTTTCAGCTCCAAGCTTTGCTTTGCCCAGCCCTATGTGTTGTGAGCATTTGAGGCATGAATCATTGGGTGGAGGATCTCCTCTGTCTCTCTTTCCCGCCCTTCCCCCCTCACTCCTGCTCCAAATAAACGAAAATAATGCAACTTAAAAACAAAACAAAAAACCTAGACATTACAAAAATTAGACTAGTAAGTTGAACACAGGTTGAGGAATTTTTTTTAAAGAAACTTATATTATTAATTTTCTTTCTCTAAATCCATGGTGGTTTCTTGGGAACATACACAGTAGCTGTTGACCATCCCTTGGGGACAGGGGGCCACAGAAGGCAGACCTGGCCCAGTCTACACCTGGACAGGAAGTAAGACATTTTCTGTTTGGGTTTTGCTTACACATTTTCTATGACCATTTGGGCACCTGGAACTCAGGGTTCAATGAGAATCCCTCAACAACGATGTTTAAATAGAAACAAGGTGCTGTAAGGAGATCGCATAGGATCCAGAGAAGGATGGCTCACATGTAGCTTTGCGCCCTAGGAATCAATTAAGTAAGAGTGAACAAAAATTCTGTAGTTCCAGAACACGGCTAAGTGTGGTTTTGAGAACATCCTTGGCAGATGTGGCAAAGGTTCAGTAATGATATAAGCTCAGTGCCCGTGGCAGGCTGCCTCTCCCCGGAATCTGCTCCCACCTCCAGGAAGCAGGAAACGGTACTCGCCTTCCGAACCTGAGCACAGTGCTCTCACACCAGCTGGCTCTGCACGGGAGTGTGGGGGCAGCGAGGCGCTGCCTGTCTGATGCATGGCTGCCTAGAGAATGACGCAGCAATCCAGAAGAAGACACTGCGTGTGGGCCACATTTTGTCATCTCATTTGTGCTCTTCAAAAATGGGTCCCACTTAGTGCATATAAAGTAATTATAAATCTCATGTTGAGAAAAAGGTCAAGGTCATATTAACTGTTGACTTTGACCCCAAACGTCAGTTTATTAAGTCTGTGTAGATGTGACCAGCAAAGTCACATTGTAAGCATCCATGCATGTCGGCAGAACTGGAACTCCCAGGTGGAAGTCTCAGGTGTAGTGCACACTGGCCACTCGGAGGACCAGGGGGTCATGGATTGTGTAGTGCCGCAGATCTGGGCTCACATCTCAGATCCACCATCTGCTGAACAGATGACTTGAGCACTGAGCTCAGCAACCTTCCAAACTTTTGTGTCTTCTTACACAAAGTAATGAACAATTACTTCTTCTCTAATATTGATAAAATAATGTCAAACACAAACCAGAAGAGCCCATCCTCCTTCCCATCTGACTCCTTTCCAACTGAGAAATAAACACTCACCAAGGCAACAGGACCATAAAGAGAAGCCATGAAGGCCGGGAGCCAGCAGGGAGCCGGCAGGGAGCCGGCAGGGACACAGGCCCTCCCTAGCTAATTCCCGGCTGGCACACACTTTCCCCCTGACGCCAGCGTGCCGCTGGGTGTTGATGTAGCTGTTTACAAGCACCAAGTTAGCCCCAAAGTCCTGGGCCCATATAGAGGCTTGAAACACCAGCCTGGGGGCCCTGGCACCCCAAAGATGTGGAGCTGGGCTCAGCGCTGTCTCCAAAAGCCACAGGCCACTAAACCCTATGCTGTGTCTCCTTTCTGAGGTCACCTGACTGCACAGAAAATCCAGGGAACACGCTGGACTGAGCAGCAGAGAAGCACTGGGTTTCAGTCCAACAGCAGGGCTCAGATGTCTGCACAGGTGAGCACTGCTCCCCCACAGCCCTCCTCCATCTCCTAGAGACAGCCTTCTGTGCCAGAGTTCCTTCTTCCTGTAAACCCACCGCTCCCCAATGGCCAGGAGCGGTGCAGAGCTGCAGAGCTAAGCTGGGTCCTGGCTGTGGTCCACTTCCTGTCGTGGTGCATACACTTCCTTTTGATGTTTCCTTTTAGCTTTAGCTGCACAGTATCTGTAATTGTGTAGCATGGAAAGAAAGCCAACCAACTGGCAGTTCTGATAATTACTTGAATTAGACTTCCACTTCTTGGTCATTCCCTCATTAATTTTGGAGATGTGAATTTCAGAGCAGTTGGAATTTGGTCAAAACCAGTACTGGGATTGGATCAGAAGGAGCTAGAACCCACACCTGTGCCATTGCTGAATCCTGGCTTTCTGCTTGTCTGTAAAAAAGGCACAGCTGACATACAGTCAGCACACAAGCCACCAGGTAGAAACAGCGCTGTGCCCAGAGGCTGCAGAGCTGAGCAATCCCAATGCCCAATGCCTATCCCATCCCAGCCCTGCTTGACAATGACTCTGTGACTCACAGGTCAGTCACGTCAGTCATCCTTGGAGTCAGCTGGCAGGCAGTTCTGACTTTGGCCACGGCTGCATACCCCTAGCAAGTCAGCAGAACTGTGGAGATTCCAGTCATACACTGAGTGTTTGACCAACAGCGAGGACGACTTGACGGCCAATGATTTCTGGTAGAGACTGAGCCCCGTGCAGAGGAGCCCAGCATCACCATTTGCACGGAGGTGGCAAGGCCTGCCAGCCTTCTCATAGTCAGGGGCACTGGCTGTTGGTGCCAAGCTGCTCAGGTGGCTTAGGGAACCTCTGATCCTGCCTGATTGCATCCTCAAAAGCCCAAGCTCAGGTTGCTTGGATGATACGAGTGATGTGAACGTCTGTGACTTCCAGTTTCCTGCCGTCAGCTGAAGGAGCTCCCATCCTTCTCTTTCATCCAGAATTAGTGTGAGTCCCTTCAGTGCACTGCAAGCAGCCTTACTCAGCCTCCGCAACACACACTGCTCTCCTCACTGCTGCGCGGGGCAGACGCCAGCCTGGGAAAGCAAATCCACTGAAGGAAACGAGCAGGTCCAGAGCCGCCTTTCTCAGCTGCAGTGCGTCTTTGGGCTGCTCAGTTTTGCTTGTGAAGGCTACTCCATGCATTGTGGATGTGTTAACACTGTCCTGACCCCTTGCTGCTCTTCAGTGTGACTTCTGACAGTGTTTGCTGAGGGTTAAATCAGCTCTGGCCGAGAAATCCTGGTGCCAGCGCTGGTCCCCTGCAGGGTGTGCTCTGTCCCTCCTGAGCCCCACCCAGAGTACAGCCTGGGCTGTGCTGCGATCCAGGGACCCCCGCTCCCTTTGTCTGAGGAGTCTGGAAAGCACACCTGATGGGCACAGCTGTGTCGCTGAGACCCCTGGGTCAGTGATGCCGGATTTAGTTGTGGCTTAGAACCACTTGGAGATCTTTCAAGGAGTGAGGCGTGGGTGTTGCTACTGTCTCTGAGTGGCCCAGATCATCTAAACGCACAGACACGTCCGGAGACCTCTGCCTTAGACACTTTGAGCTTGTCTGCTGTTGGAAGATTTGAGACTGAGAGACAAGTCCTCCCAGTGGGCAAGTCTCCATAGCAGGGCTAATCATGAAAATTCCTGGGGCGGGGCACTCCTACTGTCTTCACCTAGGCAAAGGGGACAAACACAGGTACATGGTTTTCCAGTTACAGCATTCTGCAGGTGGACTGAGGGGGAAAAATGGGAGATGTAAGGGGTGCCCTGGGAAAAGAGCCCAACGTCACAGCTTCCGTCTGAACTTCCCAAAGGACCGTGCCAGGCTTCTGAGCCTTCTCCTGGAGAACAAGAAGGATCTGGAAGGCGGACACACACCAACCGGAGACAGAGATTCCTGATGGACAGTGCGGATTACGTCAAGCTGAGGTCAGTACACAGCGGCAGGTGCAAGTGCTGGGAAGTCAGCCAAGCCCTGCCCCATGCCCTGTGGACACAGGTTCACCTTGGGAAGTCATGGAAATGCAATTCCATAGCTTTTCTTCCGTCAGCCCTTCCAACGGGCAATCTCCAGCTATCTGGGAGCTGGCTTTTTAACGTTAATACTGCCCTTCTCCATAGTGACATATCTTGAGTCGAAAAACTCAAGTCTGAGCTTAAAAAAAAATCAGAAAAGCAGCCAAACCATAGGGAAACAGCAAGCAATCAAATCTGAATAGGGAAACCACAGAGAGCAAAAAGAAAGTTCTGGTGCTGACACATCTGCCAGCCCAGAGTGGGTCATCTGTGTGCAGGACTCCTTGCTTCTGCGCCAAGGCTCTGCATGCCCACTGCTGCCATTTCTGATGTAGGCATGCAGCAGGAAACAGGAATGGAGAAAACCCTCCTCCTCTGAGGAACAGTGAGAAAGCAAATGACTCCCCCTAAATGTGCTTCGGAGACACTCCACGTGCACATATGTACATCCAGGAGTGCACATGTGTGTAGGGCCCCTCCCTTGTGGGAACCAGGGAGCCAGTCGGGCCACATCCCGCTGCTTTCCCAGGCACATGAGCATGGAGCTGCACTGGAAACGGTGCAGCCGAGACTCAAGCCAGTGCTCAGATATGGGATGTTGACAATGCAAACAACAGCTTAACCTGCGGTGCCACGCAGTTTCCAGGTTCCCCCTATTTCCAAGAGAAATCCATCTCCTAGACTCTGACATAAGACTTTTCAACATTTTCAATTCACATATTTGTGGGCCAGGTTTTCAAATTAGGCATATGAATAAAGCTGTTAGTTTATTCGTGTATTTGTTTGTTTAGCTGTGCAGTTTATAAGCACAGAACACCGCAGTGCGCTGTTTTCCCTCTAGCTTCTGCACGTGGAAACCATGAGCTGGTTGCACTGTAATCTCCTTCTGGTGTACACATTCGAAGTTATAAACGTCCCTCTGAGTACAGCTCTGTTGCATGTCACATTTTCCTGTTTAAATTTTCTTCATGGAATAATGTTGAGCCACAGAAATGCACAAGGGCACTTCGGAAGGTGCCTGCTGTCTGCCCGCCTCCCAGGCCATAGCTCCTCGGCCACCTCCGTGTCACGCCCCCGCCTCCACCCCGTCTCAGTGACTGTCTTTCAGCCCTGGGTGAGCTGGTTCACTTTGCTCCCACAGTGAGGACTGGCAGCAAGCAGGCCGAGCGCCCTGGAACTCCTCCTCCAGCTCGGGCTTTATTCTCACCAGCCTTTTTAACAAGAGTCCGATGCACCTGCTCCTCTTCAGCATGGTGGCGCTGACCTACCTCCTCGCCATGGCCGGCAACGCCTCCATGGTCCTCCTGATCTGGGCCGACGCCCGGCTCCACACGCCCATGTACTTCCTTCTCAGCCAGCTGTCCTTCCTGGACATCTTCTTCACTTCGGTCACCGTGCCCAAGATGATGGTGGGCTTCCTCTTCGGCTGGACGAGCATCTCCTTCGGAGGCTGTGGGGCACAGATGTTCTTCTTCATGTTCCTGGGGGCTGCAGAATGCCTCCTGCTGGCCCTCATGGCCTATGACCGCTACGTGGCCATCTGCAACCCTCTCCGCTACCCAGTGCTCATGCGCCGCCAGGTCTGTGTGCTCATGGTGCTGGCCTCCTGGTTGGGAGGGTCCCTCAACGCCTCCATCCAGACCTCTCTGACCCTGCAGTTTCCCTACTGTGGCTCTCGGAAAATCGCCCATTTCTTCTGCGAAGTGCCCTCGCTGCTGCTGCTGGCCTGTGCAGACACCGAGGCGTACGAGCAGGTGCTCTTCGTGACGGGGGTGGTGGTCCTCCTGGTACCCATCACATTCATCACCACCTCCTACGCCCTCATCCTGGCCGCTGTGCTCCGGATGCACTCTGTGGAGGGGCGTCGGAAGGCCCTGGCCACCTGCTCCTCCCACCTGACGGTTGTCAACCTTTTCTATGGGCCCCTTGTCTACACCTACATGTTGCCTGCACGCTACCACTCGCCGGGCAAGGACAACACAGTGTCTGTCTTCTACACTGTCCTCACCCCCATGCTCAACCCAGTCATCTACAGCCTCAGGAACAGGGAGGTGACGGGGGCAGTGATGAAGGCATTAGGAAAGAGTGGGCCTAGTCAGAAGGCGTAAACCCAGGAACGGGGTGCATGTGCTGGGGGGCACTGGCCTTGTGTGGCAGTGGGACAAACTGCTGCTTGCCAGGTCAATATCCCAGAGGAGCACCAGTGAGTCCTGACTTTCCCACTTTCAAACCAGCTCCTGCTAACGTACCGGGTAAGGCCCCTGCCTCCCACATGGGAGACCCAGGTGGTGTTTCGGGCTCCTGGCTTCAACCATGAACGAGTGGATGGAAGACTTCTCTTTCTGCCCTTCCAATAAAAAAATAACGTAAAACAAAACAGGAGAGAGGGCTGGGAACAACCACTGCAGGCCTCAGTTCAGCCATGTGCACATGTGTGGAGACAGATTAAGTCTGTGTCAGAAATGCCTACATGGGTCCAGTGCAGTAGCCTAGTGGCTAAATCCTCCCCTTGCATGTGCTGGGATCCCAAATGGGTGCTGGTTCATGTCCTGGCTGCTCTACTTCCTATCCAGCTCCCTGCTTGTGGCCTTGGGAAGCAGTAAAGGATGGCCCAAAGCCTTAGGACCCTGCACCCACATGGGAGACCTAGAAGAAGCTCCTGGCTCCTGGCTTTGGATCAGCTCAGCTCCAGCTGCTGCAGCCACTTGGTGAGTGAACCAGCAGATGGAAGGTCTTAATCTCTGTACCTCCTTCTCTCTGTATATCTGTCTTTCAATAAAAATAAATAAATCCTAAAAATCTGGCTTGGTGTGGTAGCCTAGCAGTTAAAGTCATCGCCTTGCAAGTGCTGGGATTCCATATGGGCACGAGTTCTAATCCTGGTGGCCCCACTTCCCGTCCAGCTCCCTGCCTGTGGCCTGGAAAAGCAGTAGCAGATGGCCCAAAGCTTCAGGACCCTGCACCTGCGTTAGAGGCCTGGAAGAAGCTGCTGGTTCCTGGCTTCAGATCAGTGCAGCTCTGGCTGTTGCGCTCACTTGGGGAGTGAATCAATGGACTGAAGATCTTCCTCTCTGTCTCTCCTCCTCTCTATATATCTGACTTTCCAATAAAAATAACATATTTAAAAATAAATGTATAAATCCTAAAAATACCTAGCAGCTC
Source organism: Ochotona princeps (assembly GCF_030435755.1). Classification (NCBI taxonomy): domain Eukaryota; kingdom Metazoa; phylum Chordata; class Mammalia; order Lagomorpha; family Ochotonidae; genus Ochotona; species Ochotona princeps. The sequence goes on from NC_080850.1 coordinate 49,981,618, forward strand.
CACTTCCCATCCAGATCCCTGCCTGTGGCCTGGGAAAGCAGGCGAGGACGGCCCAAAGCCTTGGGACCCTGCACCCACGTGGGAGACCTGGAGGAGCTCCTGGCTCCAGGCTCCTGGCTTCCCAGTTCCAGCCATTGCAGTCACTTGGGAGTGAACCATCGGACGGAAGATCTTCCTGTCTCTCCTCCTCTCTGTATATCTGCATTTCCATTAAAAATAAATAAATCTTACAGAAAAAAAGGAAAAAAGTGCCTTCACGCCTGTGCCTGGGAAGCCGAGTACCTCCTACAGAGCAAGGAGCTGACCCACGCGCAGAGAAGCCTCAGCGGCAGCCTGGCCTCCCTGCGCTCGGCAGCCTGCTCCCTCTTCAAACTTGTCCCCCAAATCTGATTCTGCCCCTCCTCTCCTCTCCCCTCAAACTGCAGCTGCGTTCAGCTTCAGCCTCCCTTGAGCAATGCAGTACAGCCCGTCATTTCTGTCCCATGGATATATGACAGCTTTCCTTCTCGTCCCAGGAAAAACTGAAGGACCCCAACGGTCCTTTATCCAGGATCACGGCCAGATCTTCCTCACTCTGTTTTGGCCCCTGGCCCTGCTACTGTTGCTCAGCATTCCTGGGCTCACTGCAGCGTCAGGGTGCTTTAACACAGCACCCCAGGCCTCGGGCTTCCGCCTCACTTTAGGTAGGGACTGTCCCAGTGCCGTCATTCCGAGAAACACGCAGCAGATTACCCTGGCCGAGAGGCATTCCAGCTCCACTCCACCAGGTTCCTCCAGCCTTACTGGCACGGCTATTGTTTATTTTCCTTATTGGAAATATTATGTTCAGGAGAGCTGAGGCTTTGCCATGTAAATGCTGTATTCTCAGTCCTGAGCTGAATGCCTGGCACATGAAGTCAATGAACAAATACTAGTTGAAAAAAGGGATGGCGGGCCCGGCGGCGTGGCCTAGCGGCTGAAGTCCTCGCCTTGGGTGCCCCGGGGTCCCGTATGGGCGCCGGTTCTGGTCCCAGGGGCTCCGCTTCCCGTCCAGCTCCCTGCTTGTGGCCTGGGGGAGCGGTTGGGGACGGCCCGATGCATTGGGGCGCTGCGCCCGCGTGGGGGACCCGGAGGAGGTTCCGGGTTCCCGGCTTCGGATAGGTGTGCGCCGGCCCGTTGTGGCTCGCTTGGGGGGTGGATCGTTGGATGCAGGATCTTCCTCTCTGTCTCTCCTCCTCTGTGTATGTCTGGCTGTGATGAGATGAATGAATCTTTAAAAAAAAAAAAGAAAGAAAGAAAAAAGGGATGGCTTCAAGCAGTATTTTCTAGAGGCCAGTGTGGTGGCACAACACGCTAATTCTGTACCTGTGGCACTGGCCGTGGTGGCATAGCACGCTAATTTTCTACCTACCTATGGTACCGGCCGTGGTGACGCACCATGCTAATTCTCTACCTGTGGCACCAGCCGTGGTGGCACAGCACGATAATTCTCTACCTGAGGCATCAGCATTGCACGTGGGCGTCCGGCTGCTCCACTTCTGCTGCAGCTCCCTGCTAACGCCCTGGGAGAGCAGCAGGTGACCCAAGTGCTTGGGTCCTTGCATACACGTGGGAGACCTGAACGAAACTTCTGACTCCCAGCTTTGGAGCAGCCCATCTCTGGTCCTGCAGCCTTTGGGGAGAGACTCGGTGGATGGAAGGTATCTCTCCCTCTCTCTGTAACTCTTTCAAAGGAAATAAATGCTTTAAAATATATAAAATAATATTTTAAAAAATTTTTTTAAAGATTTATTTTTATTACAAAGTCAGATATACAGAGAGGAGAGACAGAGAGGAAGATCTTCCGTCTGATGATTCACTCCCCAAGTGAGCCGCAATGGCCGGTGCTGCGCCGATCTGATGCCAGGAACCAGGAACCTCTTCCAGGTCTCCCACGCGGGTGCAGGATCCCAAAGCTTTGGGCCATCCTCGACTGCTTTCCCAGGCCACAAGCAGGGAGCTGGATGGGAAGTGGAGCTGCCGGGATTAGAACCGGCGCCCATATGGGATCCCAGGGCGTTCAAGGCAAGGACTTCAACCGCTAGGCTATGCCGCCAGGCCCTATTTTTATTTTTATTATTTTTATTATTTTTCTTAAAGGTTTATTTATTTTTATTGGAAAGGTGGATATACATAGAGGAGGAGAGACAGAAAGGAAGATCTTCCATCCGATGATTCACTCCCCAAGTGAGCGCAACGGCCGGTGCACGCTGATCCAAAGCCAGGAACCTGGAACTTCCTCCAGGTCTCCCACGTGGGTGCAGGAACCCAAGGCTTTGGGCCGTCCTCAACTGCCTTCCCAGGCCACAAGCAGGGAGCTGGATGGGAAGTGGAGCTGCCGGGATTAGAACCGGCGCCCATATGGGATCCTGGTGCGTTCAGGGTGAGGACTTTAGCCGCTAGGCCACGCCACCGGGCCCCAATATTTTTTATTTTTAAAAAAAGATTTATTTATTTTTATTGGAAAGTCAGATTTTACAGAGAGGAGTGACAGAAAGATCTTCCATCCAATAGGTCACTCCCCAAGTGGCCACAATGGCTGCAGCTGAGCTGATCCGAAGCCAGGAACCAGGAGCTTCTTCAGTCTCCCATGTGGGTGTAGGGTCCCAAGGCTTTGGGCCGTCCTTCACTGCTCTCCCAGGCCTCAAGCAGGGATCTGGATGGGAAGTGGAGCAGCTGGGAGACGAACTGGCTTCCATTTAGGATCCCAGCACGTGCAGGTGGGAGGATTTAGCCACTAGGCTCTCACGCTATGCTACAAGAACGTTTTCCATAATCCTACAGTTCTGACTTGACCTCTTCCTGAACATTTATTTCTTGGTAGTGATACCGTATTCCTGATTTTCCTCTTGCTGCTGTCCCACTTCTTCCTACTGAGTAATGCAGGTCTTCTCGACTGGAGCTAGACCATGTCTTCTCAGCCCACACTCTCTCCACGCGTCCCCTTCACTGCCGTGGCTCACTCCACTTCGGACACCATACATACCTCGGGACCAGCCAGACGGCTCCTCTCAAAATCTCGCCTCCTGCCAATCCACTCCAACATGCCCACTGCACGTCTCACTGGCATTTCAAACCCATCGTGTTCAGAATCAAATTCGTGACCTCACCTCTAAACTCGAGCCTCTTCTGGAGCTGGTAACTGAGCCAACGTCCCAAGGAAGCCATATCTAACATCCAATTCCTTTCCTCACATTTCCACTTCCTCCCGATCTCTTGGTTGTTCAATTAAGCCTTTATTTTTATGGTACAATAAGCCCCGTGACAGCCAGGAGTGTATGTTTCTCTGTTCACCAATGTTCCATGGATACCTTGTGGTATCTGAAGCAAAATTAAATAAAAGAATATCAGGAAGAGAAGAAGGAAAGTCAGGTGGGAGTGAAAGGGGGAAAAGACGGGAGGCAGGATGGGGAAGGGATGTCCCGAAACACAGCCTCGACCCTCCAGATGGCCATGCTGCCAGAAAGCAGCTGCCCAAGGAGATGCCAGTCATGTCCAACTGTCTCACGATATCCCGTCAGACTTGAGAGGCCAGCAACACATCGTTAAAGTCCAACCCGCTTCTCTTTTTCTTCAAGCCTATTCTTGGTCAGACTTGAGGATAACATAAAGTGTACTTCCAAACAAACATTTCACCGAGTGGGGAGGGAGCGATATTACAAAGGATATGTGAAGGTCATTATCTCATCTGCACTTCTTTCCATCCGCTCGCCACCTCCCCAACGGCACCCCCAGCTTGTTCCACCAGCGCGACCCTGCACACCCCTTGACTCCTGAGCTCTCACCCAAAGCACGCGGCCACAATTTGCAACCACACCCATGAAGCAGTCGAGCTGGCTTTGAAAACGGAGTCTCCTGTGATGGAGCGAATCGTCCTCTACCATCCCGGTTCACCTTTACACTCCACCCTCCGCTGAGCCGGGGAAGATCCAGACACCCTGCCAGCGCAGTGAGCCCCGCCGCTGGATTTAAGCACAAACGTGTGTCTCGCAGCGGGGTCCTCAGACGTCAAGGTGGGTTCACACCCTGGCTGCCTGTGTCTAGGCTGGCTGACCGGAACAGGAGGCAGAAACCAGGACGTGAGGAGGCAGGGTGACAACGCAGGTGGAGCCTGAGTTCCAGAAGCCGTACAGCACGGCCCTCTGCCACAGTGCACCCGGTCCTCGCTAACATCGCTTCACAGCACAGAAGTGATAGACAGAGAGCGGCCTCCCTTTAACGGCCTGGGGGCCACAGCAGCACCTGGCCCGGCAGGGAAAAACTACTGAAAACGAGGTCAAGCGCATCCGTGTCCTTAGCGGAATGCAACATGGGGACTGTAAGATCAGCAGGTGAGGGAATTCAATTTCCACACGGAAAAAATGGCTGGTCTCAATTGCGACAATTCACTTAAGGAAATACACATTGAAGAATTCCTGGTTTATGTAATTGCTAATGTAGGCCACTAGTTTTTCTTTTAGGAGAAACTGAAAAGAATAGAAAACTTCTTAAACTGAGCCATCAGGGACGTTTAACGAGAGACACGGGGAACCCCGGCCTCTCAGACTGGGCCGACATCTAAGGCAGCAAGAGCTGAACTCCAGCGCTCCTGAAGGGCAGACTTTGGGTACACACGGTGCTTCTGCCTGACAAGAAAATGGGTGTGTGAGGGGGGCACAGAGACGACCCAGGAATGCTGAAAGAAAATACGAACTACCACCCAAACTTTCCCGAGAGCGAAGCATTTACCACCGACCTAGCACAGCTGAGCCCCCCGAGCGTACGCTCCACGCGCTCTCAGCTCAGCTCCGTCACCCCTGCTCGGGGTGTGCGGGTGCAGGGGACACTGAGAGACACCCTGCTGCGCTCTCCTCAGAGCCACATCATTGTGCTGGACCGTCTATAGGGAGGTGCCCCCACAGTTCCTGGTACTAAGAAGCGCCACCATGTCCGCCTATAGGTCTGCCCTGGTGTGCAGGCGGCATTACACCCCACGCCACACAGACCTGGTCAGGGCCGTGCCCAGGCTCACCAGTGGACTGTGTCCAGGCTCACCAATGTCTGCAGGCCGAGCTCCAGCCACGCCATCCTCAGGCCCTCCGTGTGCAGGTAGCATTACATTCCAAGCCACACAGACCTCGGTCAGGGCCGTGCCCAGGCTCACCAGTGGACCGTGCCCACTTGTGGGCAGAGCTCCGGCCATGCTGCCCTCCACGCCCTCCATTTGCACCAGGGTCACCCTTCGCGGCTTCCGGGTCACGTGAGCCTCGAGTCGCAGAGATTTCATTGGCCAAGGCTCCGAGAGAGTGGGAAGAGCAGGAAATTGGGTCCAATGGGAGCTGCTCAGCCATCCACGAGGCCCCGCCCCTGGCGTGCGCGTGCTCAGTGGCCGCGCCGACTAGGCCCTGCCCTGGCCGCGCAGTGTGGAGGATCCCGTGGGGACGGAGGCCGGGGCTTGGCGTGCGGCCTGCGAGCCCAGAGAGGATCCACCGCAGCCATGTGTCCCGCCGCCTTCGCGAGCCGCCTGCTGCTGGCCTGCGGCCTGGCCCTCGGGCCCCTGCTGACCGGTGAGAGGCCGCACGGCTCTGCTGGTCTCGTCCCTGCCCCGCCTGGCCGACACCCCCTTGCCCTTGTCCCTGCCCCGCCTGGCCAACACCCCCCTGCCCAGTCCGACAGTCCTCCTGCCCCGCCTGACCGGCATCGCCCTGCCTGCCCTTGTCCCTGCCCTGCTGGTGGACCTTCCCCTTGTTCTCTCTGGCCAACATCCCCCTGCCCTGCCTGCCCTTGTCCCCGCCCCGCCTGGCCGACACCCCCTGTCGGTTCCCCCACAGTTCCCTGCTGGTCTGTGTTCCCACTCGCCCCCCATTCCCCCTTGTGTTCCCCCAGAAAGCTGCCTCCCTTCCCCACAGCTCTCCCCTCAGCCTCCCCTCCCTGGCTGGGCCCTGTCCCCCTGGCCTGTACTGAGAGTCCTGCTGTCACCTCGCTGGCCGCTCGGCCCAGGCCAGCCGCCGAGCTGTCTGGGTGCCTGTCCTTCATGGACGCCGTCTGCCTGCCATGTGGACTCCTGGGAGGGCAGTTTCTGTCTGCTTTGCTCAGAGGTGACCACGCTGGAAGAAGCAAGGAGGGAAAGAAGCAATGCCCAGTCTGCCGAGAGCGGTCCTGGACCCCCCTCACTTCAAGGCCTCTGCCTCAGTACCGGGGACTTTGCTCCCACCCACCTGATTTGCCCTGTTGCCCTGGTCTGAGTTTGCTTTGTGGTAATCCTTGTTAAATCTGCCTGAATTTTTTTAAACAAACCTTTGTTTGTTTGTTTTTAATTTTATTCTATTTGTAAGGCAGAAGCCCAGAGAGCAAGCTGGTTTATTCTCTGATAGCTGGGGCTGAGGCAGGTCAAGGTTGGGAGCGCTGAATGCCGTCTGCTGTGTGCAAGGAGCTCAGCCAGCAGACTGCCACCTGCTACCTGTGAGGGTGCTCCTTAGCAGGAAACTGGGGCGCAGCCAGGGCCCAAACCCAGGCAGTCTGCTCCCAGTACAGACTTCCCAAAGTAGTGCAGAAAACACCTATCTCCCCCCATCCCAAATCCACATTTTCCAAAAGCATAAGTAAATTTTAGAGCTGATCTTTCTGTTTTTAAAAATTTATTTATGCTTGCTTTGACTGTATAGCCCTTCAAATATCACATGCCAGTGGAAGGTGTACAGTGGGATCTCCCAGCCCCCAGCATCCCGTCTCACTGTCTAACTCCTCCGGCTGAAGGTGGGAGTGTGGGAGCGGATGGTTCTGCATTTACAGGATGTAGGGCAGCAATGATATGGGTCAAGCTGAAAATGCTGAAAGGCTTTTCCTCCTCTTAGCTGAACAAGCATACTTGAGAATGTCCTTCAGGCCTGGACTTTTGCTGTTCCTTGGAGTTCCATGTCAGGAAACAGCAGCACTAAGAGAGCTCACTCCCCAGCCCGTCTCCTCTCCCACTGTGGTCATCCGTGTGGACAGCAATCCCGAGGCCCATTCTCCCACTGCTACTGTCTCTAACACCTGCTTGGTTAGCCTTCAGTCGGCCTGACCAACGAGTTCCACATTCTTGGCACCTGCACGTGACAGGAAGAGAATATACAGGCTCCTGTTATGTGCGTTCTTTTGGTGTCACATGAAGAGGAAGCAGAACCAGAAGAGAGTTAAGGGAGGCCCGGGCAGAGTGGGAAAGTAGACATCAAGGCCACCTTCAGATCCATACTGTGCCTCTACTGCTTTTCTTCTCTTTGGTCTTCACCTCTCCGTGAGCCTCCACTTCCCCATTCTTAGCTCCCTCTCTCTGCTGGGCACCAGGGTGTCTTCCCCTGGAGCAGCCTCACCTAGACAGGGTGGAGGCAGCAGTCAGAAGGCCTCAGCTCACCACAGCGTTTCGTAGTCCCAGAGACAGAATGCGGAAAGAACTCAGGGCACTTCTTGCCACACAGGTCCCCTTGAGTATCCATTCATGCCACATCCTGTGACATTTGCATGCAAAAACGAATTGTTCTATCCAAGTGTATGGAAATTCGGCAGGTGTGAGTGTGAGCCCCCCAGTACCTCCTGTCCTGTTTGTTTCCTGTAGCATTTATCACCTGACAGATTGTCATTGCTTTATGATTGAATCTGTCTCATCCATCAGAGTAAGCTCTGTAGGACAGGGATTTTTTTTTTTTTTTGGCAGCAATACGCTTGATGAATCAGATGAATTAAAAAATGTCCCACAAATACGAGGGTGGGAGTAGGGAAGGATGAGTGGGTAGGTCTAGTTTCTAAGTTGTTCTGTGAAGATGGGATGTTTGTCAATGGCTTCCTGTCTTGTTTTCTTGACAGTTGCCTGGGAGATTCAGATGAGTGACCTAGAGGAGAAGGAAGTTGATGAATTCAGATCCAGCGGTTTTAAATGCCCAACATGCATCACAGTGCAGGGAAGAAAATGTCATACAGAATTCAAGTGGTGTGCAGCAGATCAGATAAACTGTGTTGAGTTCCTGGGCATCGTCAACACAGGTACATTTTCTGGGATGCACTGTTCTGAATGCACTGAGTGTGGAGTTGTGGGCCGTGGATTACAAGAGCGGAGTTGAAGGGGAATCGCTTTGTGTCCAGATCTCTTGGAAAAGAGAACACAGCAGATCCCGACTTTCAGAATATGTCCAGTTACTTTCTCATATGAATTTCCTCGTACGTACTGATGAACTCCACAGCTTGGAGGGAGTAAGCTCAGTGTAACAGCTAGCCTTCATCTTCTACACACTTTGGTTCGTTTTGTTTCTTTTTAAGATGTAGAAAAGCTGTGTTTTTCTGCCTCTGCGATTTTTCATTTCCAAAGTAAAATCTTTAGAGAGAGGGAATGATTGAATGTAAGCTTTCTTTAATGGGATCATGGAGTATAATATACTTCACTATGCTTATATAAGAAAACTCAGCACAAAATCCCAGATTAACTGAAGATCTAAACGAGAGTGATTGAGAGCTGGGAGCAGCAGACAGCTTGAAGTGCAATGGGAGAAGTTCCTTCAAGGCCACTTTCCCTTCTCCCTTCTCCTGGCTCTGGGGAGCTCAGCCATCTTCAATTTCTGCAGTTTGTATAACAGCAATCCCTTGCTTGAAACAACAGAGGAAGTGAGGTGAGAGCAGCAGCAACAGAGTCCCTGTGGTGTGGAGGAGGTGAGGTGAGAGCAGGAGGAAGTGTCCCTGTGGTGGGGAGGAGGGAGGTGAGAGCAGCAGGGTCCCTGTGGTGTGGAGGAGGTGAGGTGAGAGCAGGAGGAAGTGTCCCTGTGCTGAGGTGTGGAGGAGGGAGGTGAGAGCAGCAGGGTCCCTGTGGTGGGAGGACTGGTGAGAGTAGACTTGGAGCCAGGCCTTCTCTGGCAGTTGCTGTTTCTTATAAAGGTAACTCAGGCCCAGAACGATGTTAGATTGATGCACGTATGTGAAGCCCTGACGCACTAGCTCCTGAGTGTGCACGGCGCCAGGGTACTGCTCACAGAGCAGCGGCACTTGGCAATGCCTATGCCGTAAAATGTCTGTGAAAGCAAGGGCCAGCTTGCATGCTACTGGCTATATCTGGAAACACGTTTCCCATGGAAGTTTAGGAGACATGCCAGCATGACCGACACCGGCTCTGAAGGGGTGTGTGGGTTTGGAGGGCACCACTGCAACTCCTGTTCTGCTTGCGCTCGCACGGGAGTGTGGCCTCATGCACACTTTAATCTGTACCAGTCCGTGTGGGTGAAAGGCAGGGCAGAAGCAGGCAGGAAGGGAGTGAGTATCTCATTTGTGATTTTTTTGCAGGTATTAACAACATGACTATTGAAATGAAGAAGTGTGTACGAGCAGAGCGATGTGAAGAAGTGATAACTTCTTATGTGGGTTTTCCAGTTATCAATGGGACTAGTAATTGCAAAGTGGCTGTCAGAAATGGGGCCAGTGTCGGACTCACAACTCCTGTCTTCCTTGTTCTCTTGCTAGGGAAGCTGTTTCATTGAGCCCCCACAGGAGCAACTCACCTCCAGTTATAAATTAAATTTAATTGCTTGCTTACACTGTAGATGGTTGATTTCTGTTGACTTGTCCATCATGTGTTTGCTGTGCATTCATTAACTCACCCAGCAAGGGTTAGCTGTGTGCAGGGTTAGTTGTGTGCCCAGCCTCACCCGAGTCAGTGGCCGCTGGGCCCTACCTGGTGTGTGCCCAGCCTCCTGATCGGTGGTCGCTGGGCCCTACCTGGTGTGTGCCCAGCCTCCTGATCGGTGGTCGCTGGGCCCTTGTCTTCAGAGCTGAGGGAACTTGCAGGCGAGCTGCTTGGAGAGCCACAGCAGGACAGGAAGGAGACCTGCAGAAAGCTGCTGACGTAGCCAAGGGTCGGGGTTTTGGACACAAGGAAGCTTTATGGAAAGCTTCAGGTGATCTTGAGAAGCCCTACACTGCGTGGCAGCAGAAGTCGTGGGACACGAGATGGAAAAGAAGGCCGAGGCCAAGGGGCAGTTGCCGGAGTCCAGCTCCAGCCGAGAGTTCGGAGCTCGGGAAGGGTGCGTGGAGTCGGTGATAAAGAAAGACACAGACACTGACACTTGGTGCGTTCTCACAACAGCCCAAGAAAAAGCTGTCCTTTTTATTTACTCAAAACCTCACAAGCTTCTGCACAAGCAACTAATTGTTCTATTTTTTTACCTCAAGACTAAGGGGGCATGTACAGACATTCGGTCACTCTGTCCACACTTCAAGGCTAAGCAGGTGTCCCCAGAGATAATTCTTTAAAACACTGTATTCATATTCTTCAAAGCAAGCCATTATTCATTCTTCAACAGTAGCCATGGAGCGGCAGCCAGGACTCCAAGGCCAAGGCACATGCAATTACCTGCTAATCAGTAGTACATTCCTACCACATTTCTATTTCTACAACTTGCCCATTATTCAATGGGAAAATAGTTTACAAGGGAAAAAATATAAATCTAAAAACAAAAATTACAAATATTAAATCCCTCTACAACTATAGACCCTGCAACCCCATAAATAAAACAATAATTAAAAAACATTTTTCTTTAATAAAAGCATCCTTAATTCCTCTAGCTAAAAATTATAAAAGCGGCTAAAACAGCTACATTTTCTATGCTCCAAAAAATTGCAAAAACAGGCTAGCCTATAAAATAACAATAACTATACTTATTGCCATAGCAATTTCAGCTCTCACTCCCATCACTTGCATTCCCGTGGGTCCACTGGGTGCTACCTGACTGGCCAGGCCCTGGAAAGGAGGCAGATCCGCCTCACTTGTGACCTCCTGTCTTCCTGCTGCCTCCTGGCCTTGAACCAGTCATTATTTTAGAGCAGGGCACTCATGCAGTGCTCCCAACAGGCAGTAGCTGAGGGGATGGCGGGGATGGTCGTGCAGAGAGGGGCCTGGCTGGCCGTGTGTCTGTGAGCGGGGGAGCTGCATGAAGGCCGGCCCTGTGCAGGAGGCGGTCCCCTCGGCTGGGTGGTCCAGAAGTTGTGTTCCCCCCTTGCTTACAACTCCTGACCATTCCTGAGAGTCATCAGAGCCTTGACTTAGATCCTCACCCCTGGGCTGTGAAACCAGCTGGTCCTACCACATCTACCCCCTTCATTTTGGCCTTTAATTCTCCACTCTAAGGCTAGGTTAATTCTCAGCTACTTAAAAAAAAAAAAGATTGATTTGTTTGAGAGGCAGAGTTACAGAGCGAGAAGGAAATGCAGACATTCTGGGGTTCACTCCCCACATGGCTGCGACCATCAGCACTAGGCCAGGCTGAAGCCAGGGTGATGACCTACAGAGCACACACAGAGATGGCACATATGGGCAATAGGGCACACACAGACCACCCAGGCAGCACACACACAGTATCCATGAGTGACACGGTTTGCATGGACAGCCTGCACAAGGCACACATGATAGACAGGAGAACCAGGGAGCACTCACGCCAGAGATGACACACACAGTGCACACGGTGACAGACACAGCACACAGTGGAGTGACATCAAACCACGTCCCAGCCCACGTCCTCCCTCCACTCCAGGACCTGCTCTCCACAGCTGGTGACAGCAGAGGACAACGCCAAGGAGCAGCAGCCACGAGACGTCCTGTTTGCACAGCAGGACAGGACCTGGGCCGGCCCTGGGTCCATCCTGTATCTCGGCCTCTCCCAGGCTCAGCCCCGGCCTCATGGCCCCTCACCTGCTGGATCTGGCCTGAGACAGTCCTGGGGGAGGTGGATCCCGTGGCAGGGGAGCAGGTGTGAGGTACCTTATATATCCCGCAGCCACACCAACAGAAAGGGCAGCTGCCTCCTGGGTAGGGGCCTCTGGCTTCCAGGCTGAGCCCTGCTGCCCTGCCCTCGGGCAGCACAAGGCAGATTAACCCTTTGGAAGCTGAGTGTCCTCTGGCACCTGAGTGCTGTATGGATTTCTTGGTCAAGGATGGCTCTGGCCCAAGGGCCAGGGAGTGACAGGCTGACAGTGTCCACTGTGGGCTTATAACCAGGATGCCAGTCTCACGTGAAAGCCTTTCACAATAAGAACCCTAGAGTAGCCCCAGAGCAGGAGAGAGACATGGGAGGGACGCTGGGGACACCGCCTGGGCAGGCTCAGGGCCCAGAACAGCCTGGGCATTAGGCCTACGACCCCTAGAGCCAGTGTCATTGCCTCACTGCGTTTCAGGGGAATCCTGTCTGAGGAGTCCTTTAAGGGCCACTGTGGGACTGGCAACCCCGAGAGACCACAGTTAAAGGTCCATCAGGGTCAGACAAACATTCCTAATAACCAAATAACCAGGGAGGTCTGGATCTACCGCCAGACTGTCCCCTCCTGTCCCAGTTCCCAGAACCCTGCTGCCTGGGCCCCAGCTCCTGGACTGCAGCAGGGACATTGGGCAACTGAGTTCTGTACCGGGGCCACCCACTCTGTTCCACACTGCCTGTCCACACTGCCTGCAGCTCCCGGGGTGGGGCGACGTCAGAGGTACCACTCAGCAGCAGGGATACCGACAGTCATACACCCCTGGACCTGGGCACTCTGGGCGTGAGGATGGTCACCCCCTCCACCTGCAGCACAGGGAGAGACCCCCAGCTCTTCACTGTGAAGCCTCTGACTCCTGTCCCAGCTCCAAGGATGTGCATGGGGGTACTGAGCCCACCTTGTCCTCCGTCATGGAGGGAATTACAGACCAGCAGATCCTGAGGGACAGGTAGCTGAGGTAGAGAGCAGGATTGGGCTCCCAGCACTGTGTCCAGGCTGTGTTCTTTTGCTATGGGATGGAGCAAGCCTGCCACTGCTTCAACATGTCCACTTTGTCCCTTCAGAGATGGTCTCACTACTGCAGGAACAAAATGAGCTGCCACAGGGCAGAACTGTGAAGGTCTCAACTGCTATTTCTGTGAGTGAGGGCTTAGGAAATAAAGCCTGTTTCTCTCCCTGGTTCTCACATGCCATGTGCCGTGGACCGAAGTCCCCCGAGCTGTCCCGGGGCAGATCCCCAAGGGGGCCTCCTTCCAGCCGAGTCTCCCATCAGAATGACTCCTCTGAGGTCTCAGTCCAAGTTCCAGTCTGTTTCCTGGAACTGAAGCACAGTCATTGGGATTGGGAAGAGGCTGTGCGTGGAGCCGGCGTGAAGCCATCACAGGGCCTGTGCAGACCACCTCGCGGGCTGAACACGGTCACAGGGGACGGAGGAGCAGGCAACAGCGTCCACGGCCTTTCCCCTCCAAGCAGGCCCGTGTTCTAGGCAGCAAGTTCTAGCCTGGGCATGGCAGCACCAGAGCTGTGCAGACACGTCTCCCCAGGAGAATAACAACAAAAGCAAAATCCCACCAAAGGGAGATGTCAGCAGTCTTACAGAGAGCCCACGGCAAATGAGGAAGGATTCAGAAAGTTCCCTGGGAGCCCTAAGAACAGCATGTGGGGCAGCATCTGAACTGTCACCTACTTGTAACACTTGAAGTTTCACATGAGGGACGCTCAATACCAGCTGGACACACCCAGAGTTCAGGCTCCCCTGCCCTGGTCCCAGCTGAGGGCTTTGGTGTCTGGCTGGCAGGGGCTTCAGCTGGCATTCTCCTCCCTACAGCTGCCTGCTGCACAGGCTGACCCCAGTCTGGGCTCCCTTGCTCCAGGCACCTGCCACCTCTAGTGATAACACTGCTGAACGTGAACATCTTAAACAAACCAAACTCACCAGAATAAACACACGTTGACATGTGCCTTTTAAGAAGAAATACTTTGAACACAAATAGATTCAAAGCAAAAGAAAAAAATAAATTAGAAAAATATACTTCATGCCAGAATCACCATAATTAAGGCAGAACATGATGACACTGCTGAAGATATTCAGGCACAGTGTATAGTTTTAAATCTATCAGTTCTTCAGGAAGATGTAACAGTTACGGTCAGACACTCCCCTCAAAGACACACACAGCCCAGGCAGGCAAAGGGAAGGGAGAAAGCAACAGCTCAGCAGCCAGAGACCCTGAGGCCCCATTTCCAGTCCCAGCAGGTCCTGACTGAAGGGCAACCAGGAAGCCAAGGCCTGACCCCCAGCACCCAGCCCTGCAGCAGCACCAGCTGAACTCCTGCTGCCCAGGTGTGGGGGGACACAGGGAGAGCCTGGGCCACAACACCAAAGGTAAAAGGACTCAGGACTCCAGGAGTGTGTGGACGGTGATGGATCCTGACCCGCTGCGATGGTAGAGCCCACGTGTCTGCTTGTCTGGCTATGGTAGCCAGATGTTTGGTCTAATAGTGACAGTCTCCTAGATGAGTTAACCCTCTGTGGTGAGATTAGCCTCCCAGAATTATCTGGACACCTGACCAGAGAGAGGAGACCTCCCTCAGAGGGGACAATCTCTTGCAGGTGCTTTGGGATGTGAGCTGTGGAGCAGCTCCCAGGGCAGGGTCCAGCCTGCTGCCCTCTGGGGAGTCTGGGAGCCGAGGACTTGAGCTTCCTCCTCCCTCCACACATTCAGGGACGTCAGGGTGTCATGGAGGATGAGAACTGAGGGAGAAGCTCAATGTGGCAGGAAGCAGCAGGGAGCCAGGCCTGGGGAAACACACAGAGAGTGTGAGGGGAGAACGGGCTGTGCATGAGAACCTGAGCAACTGTGTCCATGCCTGGAGCTGGACGCAGGGGGACGTCAGAGTGACCCTGAGCTGGACGCAGGGGGACATCAGAGTGACTCTGAGCTGGACTCATGGGAGGTGAGAGTGACCCTGAGCTGGACTCATGGGAGGTGAGAGTGACCCTGAGCTGGACTCATGGGAGGTGAGAGGTGACCCTGAGCTGGACGCAGGGGGACGTCAGAGTGACCCTGAGCTGGACGCAGGGGGAGGTCAGAGTGACCCTGAGCTGGACTCATGGGAGGTCAGAGTGACCCTGAGCTGGACTCATGGAAGGTCAGAGTGACCCTGAGCTGGACTCAGGGAAGGTGAGAGGTGACCATGAGCTGCACTCACAGGAGGTCAGAGGTAGCCTTGAGTTGGACTTACAGGGAGGTCAGGGAATGACCTGAGGTGTACTCATGGACACTCGAGAAGAGCCCCAGCTGGAGTGTCCCACACAGGTGGAACACGGCCCTCTTTGTCTGCTGTTGATGGTGACAAAGCTGTGACATGGTGGGAACCAGAGCAGGAAAGCCATTGCACACAGCACTGGGGTGAGGATGCATACAGTACCTGCATGATGGTGCCTGTTAGAGAGAACCTTTGCCAGGAAAGGCCACCTGTACCCCATGAGTGGCATGGTGATGCCAAAGAACCCAGACTTTGGTCCCTGACCTGGGGATTGAGATGGTTTGCCTAGTGTTGATTTGTCCCAGTGGAGACATTTCTGCTTGGAATTTATGCTTCTTCCTGGGATGTTGAGCTACGTGTGGGAGACCGCTACCCCAGGAAAAAGGCCATCTTCCGGTTGAGAGCTGTGCAACATTGTGGGAACCCATGCATGCTGTCGCTTTTTGTGTCTGTGTCACAATGAACCAGCTTGCATCTGCTTTCTGGCAGATTGCCCTGTGGCAGGTGGCATCTCGGTGAGGTGGGGACAGTGATAGTGCCCACGGAGACAGAGGAAGCAGGAGCAGCCAGGGGGACCAAGCTTGCTGGTGGGCATCAGTTGACCCCCAGGAACCACATCCATCCTTTCCATGGTTGGTGCCCCTGACCACTCCACCTTCCACTGGGCCCCACCACTTGAAATCCAGCCCTTGGGTCCCCACCCTGGGGACCACAATCCCAGCCAGGAGCCCCCATGGGACAAACCACATCCAACACACTGCAGGCACGTCGGAGATCCCTGCTGCACTGAGACAGGCTCAGAGTGTTCCCCAGGACTTCCTGGCGGCCTGCTGAGCCATCACCCCAGGCCTCACTGTGGTTACATGGGTCACAGGACAGCACAGCCCTGACGGCCATTCAGGAGTGAAGGCCCTCAGAGCAGATGGCACAGGTCTGACGGGGAGGTGGCAGGTGTGTGGACGCTGGTAGGGTGCTGTGGGGTCCCTAGCAAGCTCAGAGGGCAAGGACCACAGGGAGCTTGGGGTTGTGGTGACAGTGTCCATTCCCATGCCTATGTGCCCCTTTACCATGGGAAGATTCTCAGTACCCTCTGGGGCCTGGCTGTGTCCTGGGGGACCTCCCTGACACACCCTTTGCAATGTAGTGGGTCCTTTGGGGAAGCCTGGGGCAGGTGGGACAGTGTTCTGGGGAGTCCTGGGGCAAGTGGGACAGTGTCCTGGGGAGGCCTGGGGCAAGTGGGACAGTGCCCTGGGGAGGCCTGGGGCAGGTGGGACAGAGTCCTGGGGAGGCCTGGGGCAGGTGGACAGTGTCCTGGGGAGACCTGGGGCAGGTGGGACAGTGTCCTGGGGACGCCTGGGGCAGGTGGGACAGTGATCTGGGGGGAGACCTGGGGCAGGTGGGACAGAGTCCTGGGGAGACCTGGGGCAGGTGGGACAGTGTCCTGGGGAGGCCTGGGGCAGGTGGACAGTGTCCTGGGGAGGCCCTGCCCTCTGTCTCTCCAGCAGGGATAGGAAGTGCCCTGTGCTCTCTCCCTTCCATGGGCAGCTGTGAGCATAGACTCCCACACTGAGAGACTCCCACTCTGGCTGGGCTGTGCCTGGTGGCCCCTGGGCTCTCCCCTCAGGCTGCAGGTGAGCTCTGAGGAAGACACTAATCAAATGGCACTATGGCCTCCGTCCCCTCCTGATGGCTTAGACCCAGTCTCTGGCCTCAGGTGGGCGGTTTAAGCAAAGCGGATGATTTGACTTTGGACTCACAGTAAATGAAGGATTCAGAAAGACCCACTGCGCCCCGTAAGAACCTTGTGTGTGGGTGCAGCTTTTGAGGTGTTACTCACTTGTCCCACCCCAACTTCCATGTAAAGGAAACTCAATTCCAGCTGGACACAGTCCAGAGCTCAGGGCTCCCCTGCACTGGTCCCAGCTGAGGGCTTTGGTGTCTGGCTGGCAGGGGCTTCAGCTGGCATTCTCCTCCCCACAGCTGCCTGCTGGGCAGGCTGACCCCAGTCTGGACTCCCTTCCTCCAGGCACCTGCCACCTCCGGTGATAACCCTGCTGAACGTGAACAGCTTAAACAAACCAAGCTCACTAAGTAAACACAACCAGACATGTGCCTTCCCAAGGAGAAACACACTTGTAGATTTAAAGTAAAAAAAAAAACACAAAGAAAAATGTGTTTCATACCCAAGGTCGGTGTGAGTAATGCAGAATGGCTACACTAAGTCCAGTTGAAAGGAACTTATACCAAGAAAATTGGTGAAAATCCATAGGCACAACTTATAGTCACAAAATGTCAATGCACCGGGGAGATATAACTATTCTAGTCAAACACGCACCGTAAAGACACAGACACACACACAGAGACACAGACACACAGAGAGACATAAAGACATACACAGACACACACACACAGAGACACACACACAGACATACACACACACACACACACAGACACACAGACATACACAGACACACACAGACACACACACAGACATACACAGACACACACACACAGACATACACAGACACACAGACATACACAGACACACATGGACACAGACAGACACACACAGAGACAGACAGACAGACACACGCACGCACGGACACACACACAGACATACACAGACACACAGACATACACAGACACACACGGATACAGACAGACACACACAGAGACAGACAGACACACGCACGCACGGACACACACACAGACATACACAGACACACAGACATACACAGACACACACGGACACAGACAGACACACACAGAGACAGACAGACAGACACACGCACGCACGGACACACACACAGACATACACAGACACACAGACATACACAGACACACACGGACACAGACAGACACACACAGAGACAGACACACACAGAGACACACACACAGACATACACAGACACACACACACAGACACACACACGGACACAGACAGACACACACAGAGACACACACAGAGACATACACAGACACACACACACAGACACACAGACATACACAGACACACACGGACACAGACAGACACACACAGAGACAGACAGACACACACACGCACGGACACACACAGCCAAGGCAGAAAAGAGAAAGCAGAAAGAACCTGGTCAACAGAGACCCTGAGACCACATTTCTTTCTTTCTTTCTTCTTCTTCTTCTTCTTTTTTTTTATAACATTTGTTTGTTTTTATTGCAAAGTCAGATATACAGAGAGGAGGAGAAACAGAGAGGAAGATCTTCTGTCAGCTGATTTACGTCCTAAGTGACTACAACGGCCAGAACTGAGCTGATCCGAAGCTAGGAGCCAAGAGCTTCCTCCGGGTCTCCCGTGCAGGGTCCCAAGTCTCTGGGCCGTCCTTGACTGCTTTCTCAGGCCACAAGCAGGGAGCTGGATGGGAAGTGGGGCTGCCGGGATTAGAACTAGAGCCCATATGGGATCCTGCTGCATGCAAGGCGAGGACTTTAGCTGCCAAGCTACCACAGCGGTCTGAGGCTACATTTCTAATCTCAGAAGGTTCTGGATCTTTCACCACAAAGCAGGTTCTTGGTTTGCTGGTGCTTTGGGCTCAGCTATCACAGGACCCCTCCTCCCACCCTGGCAGCCCTGGGGCCCACCCTGACATGGTGGTCTGAGTGGTACACTCAGCTCAGCCATCACAGGCCTCCCTCCTCCCACCCTGGCAGCCCTGGGGCCCACGCTGATGTGGTGGTCTGAGGTGTGTACTCTGTGGCCATCACAGGCCTCCCTCCTCCCACCCTGGCAGCCCTGGAGCCCACCCTGACATGGTGGTCTGAGGTGTGTACTCTGTAGCCATCACAGGCCCCCCTCCTCCCACCCTGGCAGCCCTGGAGCCCACCCTGACATGGTGGTCTGAGGTGTGTACTCTGTAGCCATCCATCACAGGCCTCCCTCCTCCCACCCTGGCAGCCCTGGGGCCCACCCTGACGTGGTGGTCTGAGGTGTGCACCCAGCTCAGGCCCAGGAGTTTGGGCACAGAGCACACGGAGGGCACGGAGCACCTGTGGTCTGCTGTGCTTTCTCCCAGGCAGGTTCCTGAGTCGGGCTCTTGGTCAGACTCCTACGTGAGTCTAAATGGAGTCGTTCATCTCAGGAATCCAGCCAGAGACAGAGTGCACTAGGGTGCCTTTGAGGACCTCCACGGTCCCCGAGTCAGGCGGGCCTCTTGGTGAACCACATTTGGAGCAGGATTTTAAAATTGAGTTGTATGTGCTCATGTCATGTGTGTGTGTCTATGTGTGTATACAGGAGGGGCTGCACCCTCTCTCATCTCCTAACAAGTCACAAAGACATCAGTGTTGGTGATGCTAGTCCCCAGGCACTGCCCAGGGAGTGGAGGAGTGTGGAGCCTGCAAGCAGGGCTGCAGTGGCTGCATCTGGGCACTGAGGGGTTGAGTCCCTGCTACACTCTTTGGGAGCTCTTCAGGTGCCCAAGGCTGCTAGTCCCGGCCAGGCAGCCTGAAGCCCCTGCCCAGGTCGCTGCCTACGAGCTGTTTGTGGGATCAAGGCAGTGCCCCATCCAGGACCCACCCCCTCCACAGGCTCTTCCACCCTGAGGTTTGGCTCAGAATTCCTGTCCTGGGAGGCCGACTGTCCTGAAACTCGCAGCATTGCATCCACCTCCTCTCAACTCATGCATTTGATCCCCTAACCATCACCCCATGCCCACCGTGTGGAAGGCACTGGTCTCAGCCCTGGCTGGCTGGCCCCACGTTGGCATGTCCCAAGTGCCTCAGGAGGGTGAATGGGAAACAGACGTTGATGTGTGAGAAAAAAGCTAGGAGACACGGAGTGGGACACAGGCCACAGACTGGGAGGCTCCCCTCTGCAGGCCCTGGGAGAGAGCTCAGGGTGGACACTGACCAGATGACCAGCTGGCAGATGACCAGGCCCAGGACAGAGCCAGAGAGCGTCCTGGAGGAGGGTGTGGGCAGGAGGTGGAGCAGCTGCCTCATGGGTGAGACACGAGAGGCCACAGGAGTGGACTTGTTCTCTTCCTTTGTGCTCGGGACACTGTGGTCAGTAACAGGGGGACCAGACAGACATGGAACTGGGGGACAGCAGGGGACTCCCAAGTGTGGGGGATTGTGCTGGGTCAGGGTGGGAGACACGGCTCCTCTCCATGTGGTGCTAACAGCAGCCAAGGTGTGTCCAGGGCCTGCAGGAGTGGTGGTGTGTGCTGGGCAGTGGGAGTTGGGGAGAAGCAGCCGAGGAACTGGAGGAACAGCATGGAGAGAGACTCTCACAAAGGGCTCCTATAGCTGGGGAGGAGGCACAGAATGGATGGAGCCCAGAGGCAGTCACAGTGATGCATATTCCAGGCAATCACTGGGTCAGGGACTGAGTGTTGCATCCAACCCACACTTCCACCCAAAGGAGCACAGCCCAGACAACTGTGTGACACCATAAAGTTTATTGAGGCATTGGTGGACAGACCAGCCGGCTGGGGTCAGCTCTCCATTCCTCCATTGAGTGACCCTGAGGGGTAGATGACAGGGGGTTTTGTAGGGTGAACAGGTTAAATAACCATGAGAAGTGATCTCTGAAATGCTGGTCATGGCACTGCCTGCACCCGCCCTTATCACCTGGGATTTATGGTTCTTGGCAGGGTGTTTTACTACCTGCGTTCGGTCCCATAAACAGGGAAGAATGCAAAGTGTTCCATACAGAAGCTCAAAGAACAAATGAGCCTTGGGCCAACGTGACTCCATTTTGTGACTGGATTCCACATGGCGGGGCCTCAGAGACCTTCCCACACCATCTGCACTATGCGGCAGACACCAGGCAAAGCAAGGTTGGCATGGGACACGTGACCAAAGGGGTGAGCCCAGGAGGCCACGCGTCCACAGCTGGGATGCTGGGCTGTTTTCAGAAGGATGAGGGAAGGCTCCTTCACAAACAGAAGGTTTCTCCAGCTGGTTGAAGTAGCTGCCCTTGTTGTCTTTGGTCTAACACTTCTGTGAGTTTTTCTTCATGGGGAGTTTTGATGAATGACTCAGTAGTTCAGTGCGTTCAGAATGCTGTGTCCTCCTGACTTGGTCTTGCTGGAACACACGTGTCTGGGATGTTATCTGTTTTTCCTAGATTATTGAATTGGTTGGCTTATAATTACCCATCATGACCTCTTATCCTCATTTTTGTTTTCCATACCATCAGCTACAATCCTTAATTTTGCTAAATTTTTGTCTTTTTTTTTTCTTTTAGCCTGAGTAAAGGCTTGCCCATTTTCTGACTTCCGACAGTTTTTTTGCTGTATTTGAGAGTCGGGGTTGGGAAGCACAGGAGTGGACAGCACTCCTGCCCAGCTCACTGCTGGATGCTGGGCTGTGACCAGGGGCTGTGACCAGGGGCTGTGACCAGGGCCTGGAACCACAGTGCAGGTGTCCGTGAGGGAGGTGGGGACCTGTTGCCTCAGGCATCACCATGCTTTCCTAGCATCCACTGTAGCAGGAAGCTGCAGTCGGGAGCCGGAGCTGCGGATGAGCCAACTCCCCAGGGTGGGACCTGCCCCTGAACCTTGGGCTCAAGCCTGCTGCCCGTGGGCCCTTTCAGAACCAACACCCGGGCTGTTTTCAGTTACATCTGCATCTTGTATTCTGCTTCACTTCTTTCTGTTCTATTCTTCCCAATTTCCTCAATTCTATCTGTTTTGAGTTCATTTTCTCATCTCTAGTGCCCTGAGATGTGAATTTAGCATATGACTTCGTGTCTTCCATGTAGGTATTTATTACCTTTAGCCATTCTCAGCACTGGTCTTGCTGCGTCCCAACGTTTTGGTGAGCTGCGTTTTCATTTGTGTTTGTCTTTCTGGTCCACCCTGTGAGTTGTCCCTGATATTATGCTCTTGGAAGAGCATGTTGTCTAATTCCCACGTGTCTCTGACGTCTCCAGCCCCACCACTGCACGGATGGTCGGGCTGTGCGTTCGCACTGAGTAGATACTCTCACTAGGATTTCAGTCTCCCAACCTTGCCACGCCCGTGTCCTGGGCTCAGGTGAGAGTCCTCATGGGGAATGGTGCCTGTGTGCGCTGAGGGAAGGTCTGCTCTGACGATGGACCAGAAGGTCTGGACAGAGTTCCAGGCTCCTGGCTTCCTCATTGCCTGTGAACCAGGGCACAGGAGCTGCTGTGATGTCACACACCTGCAGGTTGAGCAGTTTCTGCCGCCACGTGGACCTTCCCCATCTGTCCTGTCCTCTACTGAGCGTGGGCGCTGAGGGCTGTCCTCACTATGATGGGGTGTCTGTTTCTCCTTCAGTTCTCCCAGGGCTTGCCTCGTGTGTTTGGGTTCTCCCATGACGTGTGCCCGGAATTGTCACATCTTCTTAATGGACAATCCTTCCTCATTGTCAATGTTCTTTCTCGTGTGGTAACTTTTGATAGAACTTCTGTTGTCGTAGAACTTTGGTGAGCTGTGGTCTGTTGAGGTCACCATTTGCACTGGGCATATCTTTCCAGCCTTCCCTGGCAGCCCATGTGTGTTCTAAGGAATAGACCAAGACCCTTGGATACAGAGTGCAGGTGGTCCTGGCTTCTGTGAGGGTCCATGAGGCCACTCTGATGTTCCAAGGTGAGTGTGACCCATCTGTGTCCAGGTGACTGACAGGGAAGTGCTGTCCGCTCTGGCTCTGTCCATGACCTCCTGCCTGCCCTGTGGCCTCCTGCCTGTCCTCGTCATTTCAGCCACCACCCTCAGTGTTGGCCTGCTAGCTCTGCAGTGACAACCTTTACTCCTGACCCAATTCCTTCTGTGAGTTCCTACAGTATCTCCTGTCCAGTTACCATGGGAGGTCATATACAATATATAACACCTATAAGAACATGGTTTAACCTTCAACTTCAGTCATAGCCTTTGCATATCTCCCCACTTCATATTGTCCGTGTCACAAATTACATGTCCTGGTATTCTGTACCCGTGGGTGTGCTGCTTCCACAGTTACAGTGATTTTATGATTGATCTTAAATCTTAAACGAGAGTTTCCTGTGGTCTCTGCACCTCCCGCAGTGTGGAAGGTCCTGTGTGGTCTGTTCCTGGGTGTCTGCTGGGGAGCTCTGCTCTGTTCCTGGGTGAGGCCGTGTCCTTGGTGTCCACCAGGGGGCACTCAGGTGTGAAGGCGACGCCCTCAGCGGGCAGGTGTTTGGGAAGTCATCATCCCACCCTCCTGATCAAGGTCAGTTTACCTGAAGCTGTTTGCCCTCAGCGTGTGAATACGCCTCCCCATCCTGTCTGCGTCCAACGTCGTCTTACAGGAGTTCACCTGCACGTGGGAAGACATTTCCTCTGCCCCCAGGCTCTCCCTGTGTCTGATGTTTCTGACACTTTGGTCCTAACGTGTCTGTAGATTCGTCCTCATGCTAGTCCACTGAGCTTTGTGCAGTTGGGTTCCACGTTTAGGAAGCTGTCTGCCATAATTCCTCCAACGTCCCCCTGCACCTTTCTCACCTCCGTTCTAGAGTCTTCCACAGGTGCCCGTGGTGCTGCTGGGTTCTCAGCCACACGCTCTCTTGGCTTTGTTCACGTCCCTCTTTCATCTTCTCCCTGACTCACTACTTTCAATCCCTCACGTGGACTTTGCTGATTTCCCCGTCTATTTTATCAGTTGCACTATTGGACCTCTTCTGTGAATTTTCCAGTGTCTATTCCTCAGTTCCACAAGCCAGCGACCGTTCCTGGTTCCTTCTGTGGTCATGTTTCCATTTCAGTCACCCATGTTTAAACTTAGTTTCCTTGGTGTGCTCTCCCTCGTCCTCCTCCAGCTTGTCCCCTTCCCCTGCCCTGGCAGCCCTCGTCCTGCCACCAACCTGCTACTCTGTTGGAATAAAGGGCCTCCTAATACCTTGTCCCATCTGGTGTTTTGGCTTAAGGTAAACGAGGACTTGGCTGTGGGAATTAGCTGAGCATCATAAGAACTTTTAGAACTTTAAGTGCGTTTACAACCTAACACAGGCGACTCCTACTAAAGGTCAGTGCGAATCCCGTGAGCCAGGAAGCCAGGAGCACAGGATGGCCACTGCCCTCTGACCAGGGACCTCTGTCTCGCTGGGGCCTCTAAAATGTTGTGGGGTTTGAGTGAGATACACCAGAGAAGTGTAAGACTTATTAAAGAGTCTGTATTAACCAACCACTAGAAATTAGCAAATGACAAGTCCACATGGCAGTGCACTCAATCGAAACCCTGGAGGAAAACCCGGTTATCATGGGCCTTTATGGGGCTTGAGAGGGGAGTGGTTCTACAACAGTGCAATACTGCCCTCTCTCAGGTGACAGGTGAGCATCACCGCAGGTGGCAGGAGGGAACTCCTAGGAGGTGGGAGGGCAGTGGCCTCCAAGTTCCTGACCTGAACCAGCTGCCTACCCCACAACACAACCCTTTGCTGGACTGATTGAGGCAGGTCCCTCTGCTGGCGTCTGCCACGTGCTTTTACACGCGGGGAAGTGGGTGTGGAAGCACTCTGCTTTGGCTCCTGTGGGGTTAACCTGTGGGTTTTCCCTCTGCTCTATTGTTTGGTCTCATGTCATAGCACCACTCCCCTGCTCCCCCACTCCCCTGCTCCCCCACTCCCCTGCTCCCCCACTCCCCTGCTCCCCCCCTCCCCTGCCCCCCACTCCCCTGCTCCCCACTCCCCTGCCCCCCACTCCCCTGCTCCCCCACTCCCCTGCTCCCCCTCTCCCCTGCTCCCCCACTCCCCTGCTGTCTACTCCCCTGCTCCCCCACTCCCCTGCTCCCCACTCCCCTGCTGCCCCACTCCCCTGCTCCCCCTCTCCCCTCCCCCACTCCCCTGCTCCCCTACTCCCCCCACCCCCACTCCCCTGCTCCTCCACTCCCCCCTCCCCCACTCCCCTGCTCCCCTACTCCCACCTCCCCCACACCCCTGCTCCCCCACACCCCTGCTCCCCGGCAGCACTGGGCTGTGGATCTAGTGTTCTGAGGTTTCATGGTTTTATTGCAGTTCCCTGATGACCACAGTGTTGAGGGTGATCCACAGGCCTTGGAGCAGGTGCTGTCTGCCCTGATAAGACTTCTGATTAGATCTGGTGCTCCCTGTCCTACTGAGTGGCTCACTGCGTTGTTACTGAGTTTTCTCTTTTTTGATAAGATTTATTTCATTTTTATTAGAAAGTCAAATATACAGAGAGAGGGAGAGACAGAGAAGAAGATCTTCTGTTCGATGATTCACTTGTCAAGCGGCAACAGTGGCTGAAAGCGAGCTGATCTGAAGCCAGGACCCTAGGGTCTCTTCTTCTGGGTCTCCCACGTGGGTGCAGGGTCCCAAGGCTTTGTCCCGTCCTCGACTGCATTCCCAGGCCACAAGCAGGAAGCTGGATGGGAGGCACAGCCTCCGGGATTAGAACTGGCACCCACATGGGATACCGGTGTGTGCAAGGTGAGGACTTCAGCCACTAGGCTATTGCACAGGACCCTGTTAGTAAGTTTTTTATGTTGCATCCACTAAACCACTAAAACAGAATGTTACGTTTACCAGTGATGGTCACAACAAAGCTGTATAAAAGAGACGCAAGGCAACCAACCAACTGAACGGCAGGCTTGGCCAACACCCGTTACCAGAGTGTGTTCCAGAAAGGCACATTCACAGGATTTTTATGGGAGTATTTACAATAGCTTGAAAGAGGCAGTTTACAGTGCTTGTACTGTTACCAGGAAAGCCTGGTAGGTTTTTTTCCTCAGCTTTATATAGAAATAAAAAGCCAGGAACCGGTTACAGACAGGAAAGTTTTATTTGCGATGTGATCAAGTGTGCAGGCAAAGAGGGATGCGGAAAGCACCTCCCAAGACAAAGGGGGAGGTGGGGGGCCTCTTTGAAGGACGGAGGGAGACACCCAAGGTTTGAGGAGGGGTCTTGGGCGTTTAAGCCTTCCCTGACCCCTCCTTGTTGAGAGGTAACCGACAGGTAAAGGGTTCCCCACTGGTGGTCTGTCAGCCAGTTAGGAGATGGGTGGGCACTGCTTGCACGCCCACCTGAAGGTGTGACCAAGCCTTCAGCAGGTTTGGGCTGTCTCTAAGGTGAGGGAAGAAATGCCACATCTCTGCCTATCTCGTCTGGACAGCCCAAGCTTGGCTCTTCTCCGGTCCAGCAATTAAGATAACTGTTAGCTTGGAGGGCTGGGGGCATGCAGAAAGCTGGGGGTCTCCTGGGAGATCGGCTGATGGCCTAACAGCCCCTTGGGGCTGGATCATGTTCACATCTGTCCACATGTGAGGAGGAAGGGGTCAGGCAGGCCAAGGCTCCTCACCAAGGCTCCTGGCCAAGGCTCCAGGGTTGGTGGTGGCAGGATCCCTGAGCCCAGTGGCTCAATTGGAGCCCCAGGGTCATGGACTGGGAGGAGCTGCTGAGCAGCTAGCTGTCCGACCATGCAGTATTGTGGTTCCCTGCGGGGACGTCCACTCTGAGCCTTTTAAAATCAAGATCTTTTACACCTCGGGCTGGCGTGATGCAATGGGTAAAGCTGCCTCCTGCCATGCTGGATTCCCCTACAGAAATTTGTTCCTGCACCAGCTGGCACTCTCCCCATCCAGCTCCTGCTAATGGCCAGGGAAGGCAACAGGAGACACCCAGGTTCTTGGGCCCCTGCTCCCACATGGGGGCCTGGATGAAGCTTCTGCCTTCAGCCTGTCCATTGTGGGCATCTGGGCAGTGGAGCAGCAGAAGGAAGATGGCTCTCTGTCTCTCTCATTCTCTGTCTCTGTAACTCTAACTTTCATGTTGTAGTGGGGTGGGCAGCTAGTTCATCTCCTAGGTGAACACGAACACCTCCTAGGTGTTCCCTCCTGCCCACCTGTGAGGCTCACCTATCACCTGAGAGGGGGCGGTATTGTATTGTTGTGCAAACACTCCCCTCGCAGGCCCCCATAAAGGCCCACGATAGCGAGGGGCTCACTCTCTTGGCCCAGTGCTTCCTTACTCTAGCACTCGACTCTTGGCCTCCCTGGGACCTGCTTGCTCTCTGACCCTCCTTGGACAGACTCCGAGGACAGGTGTCCCCTGAGCATGGCCCTGTGTGTCTGTGTGTCTGTGTGTCTGTGTGTCTGTGTCTGTGTGTCTGTATTCCTCACCTCTGCTCACTGCTCGGGCGGGACAGTGAAGACAGCAACGCTAAGAGGCTTTGTATTTCTAACGTGTGTACTGTCAGGAGTTCAGGAGAGGTGAGGCCAGGCAGTAGTGGAATGTGGGCAGAGAAGCCAGGGAAAGGTGAATGTCTGCAGCTTTGGAAGTGTGTCTAGGTTGTTCTCGTATGTCTCTTAGGATAACATATTGCTGGGAAGCTGGGACACAGGTCTTCTGTCTAATGGATGAACTTCAGGGTAATGACGGTCTGTTCCTCTCGGGGTTTCAACTGCTGTATGGATTTGTGATTTGCTATTTCTAGTGGGCCCTGTTATCACCAAGCTTGGTTAATAAAGACTCCCTAATAAACCTTAGACTTGTCTGGTGTGATCTTGCTCCCACCCAACAATATAAATGAAAGTCTTACAAAATCAGAAAAGCAGAACTTGTTTTTAAAAAGGAGAGTAACGTTTGCTGGAGAGTGTGGCAGACACCCCTTAGCAGGGATGGAGGGAGGGGTCACCAGAGCCACCTGCTGACCAGGCCCCTGGGAGAGACAGCCACAGCCCAGCTGCCAATCCCCTCCTCTCCTCCTGATCTGGGTGTGGGGGAGGGTCTGTGTGTCCCCATGGGGTGAGCCTGGGGATGCTGAGATGGTTCTTACTGGGAACGGGGCCCAACTCCTTGGTGATCAGGTCTGGTGTGGACACGCAGGGAGGCTGGGGCAGGGGGACACTGGATCGCCACATTGCTGCCAGATGTCAGCCAGCCTGCAGTGACCTCAGTTCAGACACTGAGTAATTTACAGCTGAGGCAGCTGAACCTGAACTTTTTTAATGGCAGTAAAACCTGTTCCCACCAGGCTGCCCTCTGCATACGGCCACCTGGTTGGGATCTAGTTAGATGGCCTGCTGCTCTTTTCTTCACCCACTAGGCTCCTTGAACAATGCAGAGGTCATGTCAAGGTTTGTGCCCATGCCTGTGCCCCCTGCAGCAGGTTGGAAGGGAGGGGCCGGGCTAGACCCAGAGTGTTCAGAGCAGCAGGAGCCCCAGTACAAGGCTGGCAATCCAGGGGAGCTTGGCTGCCTGGCTCAGGCCTGAGCTGGAGGTGGTGCTGGGGGTGGAGGTGGTGCTGGGAGAGGTCGTGGTGTCGGAGCTGGAACTGGAATTGGAGGTGGTGTTGGAGTCAGGGGTCATTGTCGGCTCGGGTGTGCACATCAAGTGCTGGAATGTGATGTTTCCCACAACAACGTTTCCCTCTGACAGCTGGATGCAGGCAGCGTCACTGATGTTGGAGCAGCCCTTGATTTCCAGCTGCGAAGAAATTACTGCAGACACAAGAAGGGGGCACATGAACATGGTGGCTGGGCTGTGGGGCCAGAGGGTTACACAGCAAGGGCCATGGGATTGGGATTTGCTCACTATTGCGCATGTCACCGAATCCTACTCCAGCCCTGGAGGAATGGTGCTGGGCCTCATTTCACAGGCTGGCCTTCCTCACCTCGGCTGGCACTCCTCACCCAGGCTGGGCCTAGACCCCACTCCTCCATGTCCTGACTACTGCCTGCCTCAGTTTCCCCTGAGCAGAGGCAAAGACAACCCAGAAGGGATGTGGAGGGATGGTGGGGTTGTTTATACTTTACAAAAATAATCTTGGGCAAAAACAACAAAGCCAACAAAAATCATTTTTGTTTTGACAGCTGTGACCATTCTGGTCTTCCACCTCATTCAGGCTCCACAAGGAGGAAACCTCCAAGGCCCACTCCAGCAGAGGATACTGGACAGCACAGCAGAGTCCTCCAAGAGTGGGGCACCCAGCTGAGTGTGAAACCCATAGCAGTGTGGACATGCAGGCAGTTCAAGGAACAAGAACCTTAAGGAAGTATTACTGCGGGGGAGGAGCGGTACACCGGGAGACAGCGTGTGAGGGAGACAAGGGGCAGGGATCATATGAGGGGGCACCGGGCAGTGGTGGGGTGCAGGGAGCCTGCTCTGGGGGACCCATGGGGACAGCTGTGGGTCCTCATCACTTTCCAGCACAAGAGAGACCCTGTGAGGCTGACCCTGAGGAATCCCTGACCACAGGGAGGCCTCGGCCCCCAGTGCCCATCCACGTCCCCCACTCACTGAGATCAGCTGTCCTGGGGATGTGCCCAACTCGAGCTCCTTCTGCCCGCCGAGGTTTAGGCAGAGGCTGGGGGCTGTTCACTGGAGCTGCCCTTCCCTGCAGGACCCTCTGCCTCCCCACAGCCAGGATGGCCCCTGAGCGGGTCCTGGCAGCTGGGCAGTGGGAGAAAGAGGTGTGTTCCCTTTTAGATCCCACTCGTGGAACTTGTCTGCCCCTCCCCCTGTGAGCAGGCCCTGGTGGCCGGGAGAACCAGGCAAGCCATACTCGGAGCACAGCTGCTCCATGAGAGGGAGACACTGGCTAGGGGCCTGGTGCTGTGGGCCCTGCTGTGGGCTGTCAATCCACTGCTGTAGGGGATTCTGAAGCCTGATTTGATGTTCTCTGCCCAGATCCAGGTGAGTTAAATGAGCACCTCCTGTGATCAGTGGGAAGAGGAATGTAGACACACAGGAAAATGGCCATGGCCAGCACATCTGGGTGAGAACAGCCACAAAGGGGGCAGCTGGAGGGGGACCATGCTGGGAAGGGCAGGAAAGAGGCCAGGAGGGCAGGACTGCAACAGCAGCTCAGGACCAGGAGCCCGGATCAGCCTCTCCCTCCACAGGCGTCCCAGCCTCACCCCTTGTCATGCCAGCACACATCCATGTAACCCAGCTCCTCACATACCTGAATTGACTGTAGCCTCAATGGTAGAACGAACACTAAATTGTGCACGCAGATCGACGCATCGCTCTCCCTCACCACATATCTCATTTCTCACTTCACAGGAGTCGCCATTTAACGCAGAGCAGGTAGGGCACTCGGTGTTGCTCTTCCCAACCTTTGGGAAGTCTGGGAGGAAAGAGTCTCACTCAGGACACAGCACTGCACGGAGAAGGCAGGCAAGCAGGGAGAGTCCAAGGGTGGGCAGACCACGATCCTGCGTTGACGAAACCCACCTACCCCAGCTACCCTGAAGACACTGAACCTCAGATCTGCCCTGCAGCCACCCAGGCTCTGCAAATACAAAGGGTACAGATAGAGAGTTGAGGAAGATGTCTGAGTGGAAGCCAACCCTCAGCCAGCACCAGACCCTGAGTGTCCCTGACACTGCACCTGCATCTCAGGCAGGTGCACACGCACACACAGGGTTCCAGCATGCAGGGCTTCCAGACACAGCAGCAGCTCTAGAGCGTGGGGCAGCACCTTGAGCCCTGAGGCTCCTGCAGGGCTCCTGAGGTCAGAGCCTCTTTAGTGACAAATGAGAACCAACTCAGCCTGAATTTCTGAGTGGTGAACACTGACAGGGGGAGGCACATGGACAATAGTTCTCTGGGGTCCTCAGTCCCTTTGCAGACTTAGAGTCTTCCCAGCAGTGCCGAGGTCCCAGGTCTGAGAACTGCTGAGGAGCCCACATGCCTCTCCCAGCCAGAAAGGCGTCTGACCCAGCAGCCAAGACTGCTCTGGGGGTGCCTGTGTCCCATCGTGGGGCCAGATCCCAGTCCTGGCTCCACTCCTGACCCAGCTTCCTGCCCACATGCACCCGGGGAGGCATCGAGCGCTGACTCAGGTCCTAGAATCCACTGCCCCGTGTGCAAAGCCTAGCCTGCATTCCCAGCTCCTGCTTTGTCCTGGCCCAGCCTCCAGCGCTGTGGGAATGGGGAGTGAACAAGCCAGGGAAGACTCTGTGTGTCCTGGGCTGCCTCTCTGCCTCTGGGGTCAAAGGAGAATCTGGAATGCATCACCAAGTCTCCCTCAGCCTGGAGAGCTGCTGCCTGTCCCTGCTGAGCAGGCCGTGCTGGCTGTGCTATGTGCCCTGGCTGCTGTCACTCAGGGTGAGTATCACTCTTGTTTTACAGGAGGGTGTAGCTGGAGGTGTCCCCCGTGCGTGGGGAGCACAGGGTTTGGAGGACACAGCAAGGAAAACAGGGTCTGGGATAGTACTCACCTGCAGAAAGAGTGGGAGTGCATGTCTCTTTTTCTCTACAGTTTTCGTTTGCAAACAGGAACAGCTCTTGGTTAGTTGCCCGGACAGCAAAGTTCAAAGATGATCCTGGTGGTTCTGCTGAGCAGAACTGATCCATCTGACTGAAATCTATCCAACACAAAGACAAACACAGGCAGTTAGTCTCTGGGTTGACAAGGCATGCCGAGCCTGGGGACCCTCAGGAGCACCTGCTTGTGACAAGCACAGAAAGCAGTTCCCTCACTCCACAAAGCCTTTGGTACAGCCCAGAGAGCTTCTTGTGAGAAGAAAGCTGCTCCTCCCTGGGGCAGCCCTGCAGCAGGGCAGCACAGGAAGTGCAGGAGACACCCAGGTAGAGCAGAGCCGAGAAGTGAAGAGCTGGGGTGACATCCTGAGAGCACCTGTCAGGGTCAACTTTACTAAGAGAAGAAGCAGACAGGATGCACCTGCTCTGCAAAGCAAGTGAGAACCAAACCCAAATCCAGTCCAACGTATACACCAGAGCTGCCCATGGTGGGCCCATGTGCCCGTTTAGATGGAAACTTAGGGTCCACCATTGTAGTATAGCTCCTTAGGCTGTTGAATGTACTATTGGCATCCCATATGGGCAATGGTTCCTCTCCTGCCTGCTCTGTATCAACCGAGATCACTGCCAGTTCTTTTTGGGGACAAGCTTGGGCCCCTGCAAGCATGTAGTGGAGCTGAATGGAGCTCCTGGCTTTGGCCTGGCACAGCCCTGGCCGCAGTGGCCATCGGGGTGTTAAGCAGCTGATGTAACATCTTCTTCTCTGTTTCTCCTTCCCTGTTTGTAATTTATCTTTCAAATAAATATATACTATTAAAAATGTAAGTGTAGCTGAATCACATTAACATTTAAATGTAACTTCCTTCATCATCCTAGCAGTACTGCCGCAGTGCCCAGTAGCCACAGCGGCCACTGTCCAGGACAGCACTGACTCCCGTGCCTCCACGGTTCCAGAGACCCACTGAGGGGCACAGGTGCAGTTGGAGGAAATACCAAAAACAGGGGAATAAGTTAGTGACACCACAAGGACACAATCAACCAAAACTGGAGTGGGACAGCCCTGCACTAATGGATTCCACAAAAAACAGGACTGAGACAAAAAGGAGACAGGACTACTTGTGAAAAAATTAATCCCACCAGCAAAAAGCAATACTGAAATGTGGTGTGGATATTAATTCCCATACATCAGTGGTATCGCAGCATCACAGATCTGTGAACACCCGAGTCTTACGATGACCCAGAATTAGAGGAACTGCAGCTGCCCGTCAGTGTGTCAGTTACGACAGTGTGGTGGCTGTGTCTTACTGGAAGTCCTCAGCAGAGACCAACAGTGAAGGGTCCACAGGGAAAGTATAGGAGGAAAGACTCTCTCTGGCTCACATACACACAAGTTACTTCACAAAGCTGAGGATAAATGGAATTAAAGGATTACTTTATTTTGCTGAAAAACTAAATTAACAAGGAATCGTCACGAAGTTCATAAAGAATATATGATGAAAACCTTGTCCATAGATTTCATATACATATATGTGTGTGTGTGTGTGTATTATATATACATATGTGTCTGTACGTTCCCCGGATCACAGGCAGTGAAGGCAGCCCTGCTGATCCCTGCTGACACGGACTGTAACACAGAGCCGCCACACTCCTCTTCCTGCTGCTCTGTGTGCATATATCCATGCACGTGTCAGAATTTGAGCTGCTCTCACATCAAGGAGAGGGTGGGGATGCAGGCCTGGGGTGAATGGGCTGGCTCACCTGCCCTCACTTCCCCCATACCCGGGGAGGTTCCAGAATGAACCTTGTCCCTCACTTGCCCCATATCTCTCCTGTTTGCCAGGTCCTGGAGTGGCTACCCAGGAGCTGCCTTCATGATCCCTGTCCTTGCCAGGTCGGCCACATCTCAGCCTCCTTCCACTGTGGCCACCCATCCAGTCCTGCCCTGTGGCCACTCCCAGGGGTGGAGGTGACACACAGCCAGGCTTACCTCCAGGCCATCTGGCCACAGTAACCCCGCAGCTCTGGCTGTCAACAGGACACGGTGTGGGAGCGGTATCATTACAGTCAGATAAAATATTAATACACTGTGGACACTCCAGGGACTCTGTGGAGACAGACAGCCCTCGTGGTCCACCCCCAGGGACACTCACAGGACAGAGCACCCCACCCACGTCAGGGTCTGTGGATCATGTCCCCACTCTCTAGGCACCCCCAAACCAGATGGCAGGGCAAGGAGGCCCCAGTCTGTTCCCCTTTACACCCTGCGGAGTCCCGGCTGTGAGCACACGGGGAGCACGGGGGAGCCTCCCACACCCCATGGCACGAGGGACAGACCCTGAGTGCAGAGGAGGGTCCTGGGGGCCCACACAGCTTCTCTCACCTACAGCTGCCACAGTGAGCGCGGCCAAGAGGCCGAGGACCAGGATGCTCCTCATGGCGCTGGGGCTGACTCTCCTGAGAGCTGGGCTGCAAGCCTGGAGCCTGCAGACACAGGGAGGCAGCCAGGGTTGGGGGCAGCACGTCATTCCCACCACATCACACTCACGTGGGACACAGCCTGTCCTCATCCATGGAGTGACTCGACTGCAGAGTGGGCAGGGGACCGCACAGACCGTCCCCTCAGCACTCACACCTTGCTCCTGGGTTGGTCACCCTCTCCACAGACCCACCCGCCTGAGACCCGGAGCCTTCCAAGTATCTGGCGCCCACTTCCTCTTGTGACTCACCTGTGTGTGCCACCTCGTGTGAGTCACCTGGCGTGTAACACCTCACGTGACTCACCCACAGGAGCACCTCTGCACTGTCGCCAGCACCAGGGCAGAAATTGAGCCCTCGCGGGGTCAGGTAAGACTCTCAAAGTCTAAGTGTCCCTCCTGGGAAGCGTCCCAGCCAGGCCTGGCCAGTGTCCCTCATGCTGACTGCACACTGCCTGCCTGCAGAGGACAGCTGCTCTGTCCAGCCTGGAGACAGGAGGCCACGGGGCCGGTTCGATGCCTCACTCAGGTTGCCTGGGCTCATGGCAGCGTGGAGAGTCAGCGGCTGGCCCTGTCCTGCATTGACCCCTCGTCCCTCGGCCACAGACCAGATCCCAGGGGAATAGGGAGGAGCCCACCTTCCCTGAGGAGCATGCCCATCCCACCTCACCACACGCCCACAAGCCACACCCATGTTACACACACATTCACATCATTCCACAACTCACCCACCACACCCATGTTACACGTGTGTGATATGCACATAACACATGTCACATGTATACAACCACACCACACACAGCACACATATTACATACCACATGCTCACATCACATAACACAACACATATGTACATACGTCATACCCACTATGGGCACATGTTATTCATACTTGCCAGAGACATTTATCATAAAACACATCATACACACCACACCACACACACACAGATGGCACACAGCACACAGTTGAATGACATCAAACCATGTCCCAGCTCATGTCCTGCTTCCACTCCAGAGCCCATTCTCTTGAGCTGCTGGCAATAGAGGACAATGCCAAGGAGCAGCAGCCACGAGACGTCCTGTCTGCATGGCAGCAGGACAGGACCTGGGCCAGCTCTGGGTCCATCCTGTGTCTCGGCCTCTCCCAGGCTCAGCCCCGGCCTCGCAGCCCCTCACCTGCTGGATCTGGCCTGAGATGGTCCTGGGGGCAGTGGGTCCCATGGCAGTGGGTGAGGTGCGAGGCACCTTATATAGCCTATGGCCACATCAATAGAAAGGGAGGGGCCTCTGGCTTTCAGACTGTGCCCTGCTGCCCTGCCCAAGGCCTATTAACCCTTGGCAGCTGAGCACTGGCATGCTCTGTGGTCTGAGATCTGCAGGGATCCCTGCTGCCTTGGTCAAGCCAGCTCTGGCCCAGGACCAGGAAGCAGGTAAGAGGCTGGCAGCGTCCACTGCAGGGGCCCAGGGATTCAGTCGCACATGACAGCTTGCCTGTTCATGACAAGTCTCCCAGGGCAGCCCCATTTACTGGAGAGAGACGGGGCAGGGACCCTGGTGGGCACCTGACTGGATAGGCTCAGGGCTCAGAACCTGCTGGGAAAGGGGCTCTGTGTCCCCGGAGGTCCTGGCCTCACTGTGTTTCAGTGACTATCCACCTCTGAGGGTCCCTCGAGGGCCACCATTGGGCTGGCAGCCCTAGGAGGCTGGGGCTGAAGGTCTGTCAGGTCAGACAAACATTCCCACCTAGCAGGGAGGTCTGGCTCTGGTCCAGGCTGTGCCCTCATGATGCCCATCCCCTACCCCCTGCTCCCTGGGTCCCAGCTCCTGGTCTGCCAGTGAGGATGCCAGGTGTCACTTGGGCAGCTGAAGATGTATGCCTGCTGAAATGCATACCTGACCCACTGTCACCTGTCCATAGCCCAGCAAGCGCCATCAGCAGGGAAGCTGGTGGCGATGCAGCCCTGAGTGGGCCCTGAGAGGCCTGGGGACTGTGCCAACGGTGATGGTTGCCCCCAGCCCCTAGCACAGGCCCAGAGAGGCCCAGCTGCCCTCTTCATGGTGGGGCCTGATTCCCAACACCCACACTGCCTTTTCATTGTCTTCGCAGAATCCCCGGTCATCCTGGGGTGAGACTGGAGCCACCTTAGGGAGGAATCTTCTTTAGTGGCCTGAGTAGGAGCAGAAAGAACGAGGGGGAGGCAGGGCCGACACCCGAAGCAGGAATTCTGCCTCTCCCAGGGACCCAGGCCCAGACCTCAGCAAAGGGCCCTGTGGAGACGTGCAGCCTGCTCCCGCCTTCCGGAAACTTCCTCTCAGGGGCTGACTCTCCAGCTTAACAGCCTAAGAACAGGCTGCGGTGGAATCTCGGCGCCTGACATTCCTGATCCAGCCATGTCAAGGGAAAACATGTGGATGTGACAGACAAGCTTGCCTCGGTGCACGACCTGTATGGCTGCATCCCTGTTCTCAGCTCCCCATCTCGCTCGTGGACGATGATGGCCCCCACTTCTGAGCTGTTATGGGAACTGAGAGGTGACACAGCCTGCAGCCATCAATATGAGGCCTTGTAGAGTATCGGTTGTTTCTGCTGCCACATCTCTACTCCTGAGTCCTGGCACACAGCTGCTGCCCAGGCCGGTAGACCGAGCGGAAGGAGGGGAAGACAGCCAGTGGCAGGGAATGCGGGCAGCACCAGGGGCTGTGCCTCTCTGCCCACTCACTCTGCCCAGAGATGGAGCCAGCCCCCAGCCTGCTGCCTGCTGGGCTGTTCTGGCTTGGGACACGAGTCTCAGCTCAGGTGGGTGGACTTGCTTGTGTTTCACTGTCCCCATTGGGAGGAAGTGACGACTTCAATGCTGGCCTGCCATAAGGCAGAAAGTGGGGGTGCTTGGGCACGTATAGACCTGGAGCTGGAGGAACCACTCGGGGTCTGCCACTGCACCCTGCTTCACACAAGTTGCTTTGGAGCCAAGAAACAAAAAGGACTAAGAAGAAGGCAGAGCAAGAATGTGGTGAGTCCAGTCTTAGAAGTCCTGCGGTCAGCATCCTTAGCCTGGACGCCATCACGTCCCTGGGCTTCCTGTGTGGTGTGTGAACCGAGCTCATCTATCTGGGAAAATGTTTGCTGTAATCACTTCCCCAGGTTCCCTGCCTGCGTGCACACAGCTGCTTGTAGGGTGGTTGTAGCCAGGGCTGTACCATCTGCACCTAGGGCTGTGCCACTTGCACCTAGGGCTGCCCTGCTGGGGAGCACAGGGCAGCAGGCAGCCTGCACTCAGAGCCCGACTCACTAATTTCTCAGCGCCTCCATCAGGACAGGTGGAGCTCTTTGTCCCCTGAGCTCATCTTCAGCTGCCCGAGTGACACCCCACTCCTCACGAGCGTGTGCTTGGTTGGGATGGGGGTCACTGCGAGTTGCCTTTGGTGGCTGTGCTGAAGTCACTGCTTCCATACTTACTAGACTCCAAGTTGAGGAGAAATGGTTCTGCTCAGTGAGGGGCTGATGGAGATGGCGCCAGACGCCAGTGAGTCACGTGTCTAAGTGGCCGTCTAGCCGCTCACCCTGCTTCCCTTCAGAACCAGCACTGGGAGAGGGCAGCTTCTGAGCTGGGGTGTTGGGGGTCGTGGAATCAGGCGGGCTAGGCAGGCGCTGTCCGAGGCCAGGCTGTGTTGAGAGGGGACTGCAGCTGCTACTGTGTTCTGGGCATTGTTTGCTCTTCTAAAGCAGGCTGACATCATCACAGCTGCATTTGGTACGGGTCCCTTTGCCATGGGACAGAGCAGGCTTCCCCACTTCTTCCACATGTCCATCCCTCAGGGATAATCATATTACAGTAAGGAACACAAAGTAAGCCGCCACAGGGCAGGACTGTGATGGTCTGAAGGGGTATTTCTGCTTTCCCTGGTTCTCACATGCGGTGGGCTTGGACCGAAGTCCCCCGAGCTGTCCCGGGGCAGATCCCCAAGGGAGCCTCCTTCCAGCCGAGTCTCCCATCAGAATGACTCCTCTGAGGTCTCAGTCCAAGTTCCAGTCTGTTTCCTGGAACTGAAGCACAGTCATTGGGATTGGGAAGATGCTGTGCGTGGAGCTGGCGTGAAGCCATCACAGGGCCTGTGCAGACCACCTCGCGGGCTGAACACGGTCACAGGGGACGGAGGAGCAGGCAACAGCGTCCACGGCCTTTCCCCTCCAAGCAGGCCCGTGTTCTAGGCAGCAAGTTCTAGCCTGGGCATGGCAGCACCGGAGCTGTGCAGACACGTCTCCCCAGGAGAATAACAACAAAAGCAAAATCCCACCAAAGGGAGATGTCAGCAGTCTTACAGAGAGCCCACGGCAAATGAGGAAGGATTCAGAAAGTTCCCTGGGAGCCCTAAGAACAGCATGTGGGGCAGCATCTGAACTGTCACCTACTTGTAACACTTGAAGTTTCACATGAGGGACGCTCAATACCAGCTGGACACACCCAGAGCTCAGGCTCCCCTGCCCTGGTCCCAGCTGAGGGCTTTGGTGTCTGACATGGAGCAGTAGGCAGCCGGCTGCCCAGGCTCCCTTCCTCAGGCACCTGCCAACTCTAGTGATAACCGTGCTGAAGGTGAACAGCTTAAACAAACCAATCTTATGAAAATAAACACACACAGATAAGAGCTTTCTAGGAAGAAACACACTGAACTAAAATATACAAATAGATGTAAAGTAAAAAACAAAATAAAAAAAAGATGTGTTGCATGCCAAGAGACAACATAAGAGAAATGGATATGCATATGTCCGATAAAAGGAAGTGTAAGTGATAAAATTGCTAAAGATAGATAGACCCAGTGTATAGCTAATAAAGTGCCGTGGAAGATGTAACAGTTATGGTCAGACACTTCCCTTGAAGACACACACAGCCCAGGCAGGCAAAGGGAAGGGAGAAAGCAACAGCTCAGCAGCCAGAGACCCCGAGGCCCCATTTCCAGTCCCAGCAGGTCCTGACTGAAGGGCAACCAGGAGGCCAAGGCCTGACCCCCAGCACCCAGCCCTGCAGCAGCACCAGCTGAACTCCTGCTGCCCAGATGTGGGGGGACACAGGGAGAACCTGGGCCACAACACGCCCTCAGCCACAGTGGGTGAATGTGGACACCAAAGGTAAAAGGACTCAGGACTCCAGGAGTGTGTGGACGGTGATGGATCCTGACCCGCTGTGATGGTGGAGCCCACGTATCTGCTTGTCTGGCCATGGCAGCCAGATGTTTGGTCTAATCGTGATTCTAGATGTTTGTGCTACAGTTTTCTGGATGAATTAACCCTCTGTTGTGAGGCTGGCCTCTTGGATTATCAGGACATTTGATCACAGACAGAGGAGACCTCCCTCAGAGGAACAAGCTCTCTGCAGGTGCTTTGGGATGTGAGCTGTGGAGCAGCTCCCAGGGCAGGGCCCAGCCTGCTGCCCTCTGGGGAGCCAAGGACTTGACCTTCTTCCCTCTCTGCCTCCCTCTCTCTCTCTTCATGTTGAGGTTCTCCCTGACACCTGAGCAGTCAGACTGTGCCTCCTGTCCCGGGGACCTGCTCTCCTGATGTCCCTTCTGGGCTCTGTGACCACAGCAGCCCCTGGGGGTGAAGGCTCAGCAGGTGCCCAGGAGGTCCTAGAAAACACACCAAGTCTGAGTCAACGTGCCAGGGACCCCTGAGGTGACTGTCCCCTGACATATGCAAGAGGACGTGAAGGTGTTCATGATCAGAACTGAGGACGGAGCTCAGGGACTGGGAACATCGGAGAGCCAGGGCTGGGGAAGAACGGGCAGTGCAGGTGAACCCGAGCAGATGTGTGCACGTATAGGTGCTGGGCTCACAGGAGGTCAGGGGGACCCCAAGCTCACAGGTCAGAGGGACCCTGAGCTCCCAGGTCAGAGGGACCCCAAGCTGACTCACACAGGACTGAGGGACCCAGCAGGTTTACACAGGAGAGAGGGACCCCGAGCTCACAGGACAGAGGGACCTCGAGCCGACTCACACAGGTCAGACGTGAGTGAGCTAGATGCAAGTAGAGCTGACTCACAGAGGTCGGAGTTGGGGCCGAGCAAGAACATGTGTTCCTGCAACACCAGCCCGGGAAGTTGAATAGAATTCCCACGGCCCTCTGCCTCTGCTGGTGGTGACAAAGCTGTGACGTGGCAGGAACCAGGGAAGGAAGAGCCATCACACACAACGCTGGACGAGGCATTAGCCTCAGAACTGATCATTGCCGGGAAAGGCCGCCTGTGCCCAGCTAGTGGGCATTGACCTGAACAAAGAACGCATCCGTTTGTTCTCTGACCTGGTCAGTTTGCCCCAGTGGAGACATTTCTTCTGGAAAGATTTGCTTCTGCCTGGGCTGCTGGGCTACATGTTGGAATCTGCTGCCCAGGAAAAGAGGGCATCTTCCAGATGAGAGCAGGGTGAGGTGTGGAACCCATGGGTGCTCTCGCCTTTGCTACGTCTGTTCTCCCACAAACATGGGCTGTGTCTGTGTCACCTCAGGTCATCTTGCATTGCTTTCTGGTCATGTTGCCCTGTGGCAGGTGGCATCTTGGTGGGACAAGGACAGTGATAGTGCCCATGGAGAGAGAGGAAGCAGGAGCCGCCAGAGGGACCAAGCTTGCTGGTGGGCATCAGCTGACCCTCAGGAACCACATCCACCATTTCCATGGTGGTGCCCATGACCACTCCACCTTCCACTGGGTGCCCATTGAGATCCAGCCCTTGGGTCCCCACCATGGGGATCATCATCCAAGTATAAGAGCCTCCATGGACAGACTAGGTCCGACATACAGCAGGCACCTTGGAGATCCCTGCTGCACTGAGGGAGGCTCCGTGTGTTCCCCAGAACTTCCCGGTGGCCTGCTGAGCCGTCACCTCTGGCCTCGCTGTGATCACAGAGATCACAGGGCAGCACAGCCCGGATGGCCGTTCAGGAATGTGGGTCCTTAGAGCAGGTGGCACAGGTCTGACAGGGAGGTGGCAGGTGTGTAGACGCTGGTAGGAGTGCTGTGCGGTCCCTGTCAGGCTCAGAGGACAAGGA
Source organism: Ochotona princeps (assembly GCF_030435755.1). Taxonomy (NCBI): domain Eukaryota; kingdom Metazoa; phylum Chordata; class Mammalia; order Lagomorpha; family Ochotonidae; genus Ochotona; species Ochotona princeps. The sequence goes on from NC_080850.1 coordinate 50,022,341, forward strand.
CCACAGTGATGGTGTGGGGTGGCATGGCAGGTGCCCCTTCCCATGTTTGTGTACTTTTGCTGCTATGTGGACATTCCCAGTGTCCACTGTGCCTGACTCCTGTGCCCTTCTAGGGGACCTCAGTCACACATCCTTTGCAATGTAGTGGGTCCCTGGGGAAGCCTGGGGCCTATTGGACAATGACCTGGGAAGCCTGGGCAGGTTGCAGGTTGGACAGTTCCTGATGAGGCCTGGGCAGGTTGGGCAGTGCCGTGGACAGTGTCCTGCGGAGGTTGGACAGTGTCTCAGGTAGGCCCTGGTGTCTGTCGTTCTAGAAGGGATGGATGGTGCCCTGTGCTCTGTCACCTGCCTGGACAGCTGTGATCAGAGTCCCCCACACCCACACGCTGGCCAGGTCCTGGCTGCAGGTGGGCTTTCAAGGAATACAGAAAACCGAAGGACGCCGTGACTTGTGTTTCTCTCCTAACTGGACCACATCCCATGGTAAGCAGAGGACTTCTTGAAAGTTCATGGGCATGCTTAGTGGACCTGCCCCATATGAGGCCTACACTATGTGAACACCCCCCATGGACCCTGCCCTGTGTGAGTCCCATAACGTCTGAATTCCCTATGTGGACTGAGACCCCTTCAGCTCTGCCTTATTTGAGCTGGTGACCATCACTTGCAGGCAGAGGGACACTGACCAACCAACCTATCCCCACCTTGGCTTCTGCCCATCAGTCAGCCCAGGGGTTGCTCCAGGCTGAGGTTCCCCCCCTTGGGTTCTCCCTCAATCCCCCATGCTCCAGGCTGAGGCTCCCTCCCTCCCCCTGGGGTTCTCCTGCACTCACAGCTGCTCCACTCTTGCTCACTTCACAACCAAGCCAGGCTTGCGGAGTTGGTCTCAGTCAAATCAGTGCACACAGCTGACAAACATGTACCCAGGAGGACTTAACCATATCAGGCGTGGCTGCTTCTAGAAGGATTTCTGTTGTGAAATTTGCCTACATGAAGGATAGGATTATTCACCAAAGCGAGTTGTGTGTGCGACAGTAATGACAGTGACTCACCGTCAGGTGCTCTCAAGGTCACAGGGTCGGGAACCTGGGAGGAAGTCCAGGGGTTTGCGTGTCTTCTAGACCTCAAGCCCATGGTGTGGCTGGAGCTGGCTGTGGCTGGTGCTGTATGGTCACTGCTGGCAGATGCAATGTGGGAACACCAGGCCCTGTTCATGACTCATGGTTTGGACAATGAGCAGTGACCCTGACTGTCCTGTTTCTCTGAGTTGCTTTAAAACTATGTTTTATTTGAGAGAGAGAGAAAGCGGGATGATAAAGAAAGGCTGCCATGTATTGCTTCATTTTCCAAATGCCAGAGACCACAGGGACCAGGAGGGGCTGAAGCCAGGAACTGGACCCTTGTGGGCGGCAGAGACCCAACGGCTGCAGCAGTCGCTGGATGCCTCCCAGGTGCACATTAGCAGAAAGCTGGAAACAGTCACGATTCCCACCCCTCAGATGGCATTTTAGCTGTCTAGCTGAATGCCCGCCCTCCCTGAAGCTTGATCTAAGCAGCCACACCTTGATGCTAAGCACCTGGCCTTCCTCCCCTGGGTCTCCCTGGGGTTCTGACTGAGCAGTGGAATGTCAGAGCTTGGCCCTGCTTCCCAGGCAACCCTCCATACAGCCCTGTGTGCAGGCATGAAAGCCAACCCTGAGGGCAGAGGGGACTCAGCTCCCAGCCCAGCCGCTCTCTGCACTCACCCAGCACTCCACCTGCCCAGCCACTCCCTGGCCACCTGCCCTTTGAGCTCTGCCTGGGCTATCTTCCCAGGCTCCAGGAAGAAGAGGTTGAGGGCAGTGCCAGGGGCAAGGCAGAGGGACAGGTGGCACCTGTGGATCCTCTGGCTTACTGTGCCAGAGTGAAGCCGGCACCCACCTCCCACCTGCCCCGCAAAGCTGGCCCTGGCTGGGGACCCCTCTGTCCTGTCACGCAGGCAGTGTGTGTCCTGGCACCGACAGGCCAACCCCGGGGGCTCCCCTCAGGAACCTGGGAGCTCCTCCCCAGGCTCCCCTGCCCCACCTTTGTTACCTCAACAGTATTCTGTTTTAATTCATGAATGGGGTGCCTGTGATTTATTCATCATGCTCAGTAATGTTCCACAGTTTGTGCAGGGCGAGTGCTGTCACCCCTGATTAGGTTTATTCCTGAGTATCTGGTTCCTTTCCATCCTGTAATGATTTCCCCATCTGGTGACCCATTGTCAGTGTAGATGGGATTTAATTTACTGCTGAGTAAACTCACAGCTGCCTCTGTCTTTTGGTCCTCACTCTGCGATCTGCTGAGCCATGAGCACAGGTGGTGATTTGAGCACTGGAGGTTCCTGGGTGTGAGTCATGGCCTCGGGACTACAGGCTCTGTGTGTGTGTCTGTTTTCCTCTGATGGCTCTGGCCAGAACTTCCAGTGGGGTCCACCTCGAGGGGGCCAGAGCAGAATGGTCATGGGATGCTGCCAGCTCTGTCTAACCACTGAGTATGACGTCCCCCACAGTCCATACAAGCCTCCTGCCTGATTGAGGCAGGTCCCTCTGCTGGCGTCTGCCACGTGCTTTTACATGCAGGGAAGTGGGTGTGGAAACACTCTGCTTTGGCTCCTGTGGGGTTATCCTGTGGGTTTCCCCTTGGCTCTGTTGTTTGGTGTATTATGTTTATTTTGAACAATAAAAACTTGGTTGTTTTTTTCAAAGCAAGCTGTTTTTTTTCACATGCAAGCTGAACAGAAAATCTAGAAAGTTCTGTTGTGGCCCTTTCTTGCAGGACAGCCATTACCTCTCCTACTAACAGATGGTTTCAGCATGAGGAAGCTGCTGGGCTGGTGGGTCAGCACTGAGGCCGGTGGTCACCACACAGCCCACAGCAGGGCCACTGCCCGTGCTGCTGCACAAAGGCCTGATGCCACAGGTCTGCCCTCCAGGACCCTCCCTGATCAGGCTCCCTGCCCTCCCCCCAGGAGATTCCATGTCACAGCACCACTCCCCTGCTCCCCCACTCCCCTGCTCCCCCACTCCCCTGCTCCCCACTCCCTGCTCCTCCACTCCCCTGCTCCCCCACTCCCCTGCTCTCCCCTCCCCCGTTCCCCCCTCCCCTGCTCCCCCACTCCCCCGCTCCCCCTCTCCCCTGCTCCCCCTTTCCCCCGCTCCCCCACTCCCCTGCTCCCCACTCCCCCGCTCCCCCACTCCCCTGCTCCCCCACTCCCCCGCTCCCCACACCCCTGCTGCCCACTCCCCTGCTCCCCCACTCCCCTGCTCCCCCACTCCCCCGCTTCCGCACTCCCCTGCTCCCCACACCCCTGCTGCCCACTCCCCTGCCCCCCACTCCCCTGCTCCCCCACTCCCCTGCTCCCCCACTTCTCTGCTCCCCCACTCCCCTGTTCCCCCACACCCCGGGCAGCACTGGGCTGTGGATCTAGTGTTCTGAGGTTTCATGGTTTTATTGCAGTTCCCTGATGACCACAGTGTTGAGGGTGATCCACAGGCGGCCTTGGAGCAGGTGCTGTCTGCCCTGATAAGACTTCTGATTAGATCTGGTGCTCCCTGTCCTACTGAGTGGCTCACTGCATTGTTACTGAGTTCCAGGACTTGGGTTTTGGTAAAAGTCCTTCATCAGACACTTTTTTTTTTATAAAATTTTGAAAATATTCACTGCTAGTTCGTGGCCTCTCTTCTCATTCTTTTTACAGTCTCTTTAGCAAAACACCTAAGTTTCATACCTTCTCTCTCTCCCCTTACCAACATTCTTCCTCTTCCTTCTCTGTTTCTTTTGGGTTTATCAGGACAGTGGAATATGTTCTCGTTGTCATTTATTCTTTTGTAATTTTAATGTTCTTTCCTCTTTCATGCCCGTACAGCTGAAGGGTTTTTCCTCACAGAATGAATCCCTGGGCCTGTTGGGGTAATCTAGTGGCTATGGTTCTCGCCTTGAACGCCCCGGGATCCCATATGGGCACCGGTTCTAATCCCGGGGGCTCCACTTCCCATCCAGCTCCCTGCTTGTGGCCTGGGAAAGCAGTCAAGGACGGCCCAAAGACTTGGAACCCTGCACCAGCAATGGAGCCTTGGTGGAAGCTCCAGGCTCCTGGCTTCGGCTCTGGCCATGGTCGCCACCTGCGGGTGTGAATGAGTGATGGAAGATCTTTCTCTCTTTCTTGTCCTCTGTGTGTATACCTCAGTTTCCAATAATAATAATAATAAAAGAATGAACACCTAACTTAACTATAGTTTACATATTGTTTTACTAAACTCCGTGTTTAACCTAAATCTTAGTTTTTAATTATTTACTTCCTCCTGTTTGCTTTGTGTTTAGTTTGCTGTTCTTTTCTCCACACATTCATTGTCACACCTTGTTTATTTCAAACACAGAGAGAAAGCAGGGAAGAAACAGAGAATGAGATCTTCGATCTGGTGGCTCCCTCCCCACATAGTCACAGCAGCCAGTCCTGGGCCGGGATGAATCCAGGAGCCATTTGCTTCTCCCTCCTGGGTGCAGGGGCCCAAGAACTTGGGCCATCCTCTGCCCGTTTCCTAGAAACATTAGTAGGAGCTGAATGGGAAGCGGAGCTGCTGGGACTCAAATCTGTGTTCAGATGGAATGTCGGTGTTGAATGTAGTGGTTAACCTGCTACACCGCAATGCTGGCCCCAATCCATGACATTTATTATTATTGTTATTCTTAAGTTTATTTATTATCATTTTTAAAAATAATGATTACATGGTTGATCATGGTGGGAAGGATAAAGGTTTAACGAAAATTGTGTGAGTTCATTACTTCCAAATTTGCTAGTTGTTGTTCCTGGGGGAAGGAGAGAAGCAAAGGGGGAAATTACTCATGACTCTCCACACGTCCCAGCACCCAGGGATGAGGAACCAACACCTCATATCAACCAGAGTCTCAATGTGTACATACTCCGAGGGTTCTGTCCAAGTGGTTTGGATAGTTCTGAAATGCTGCCGATTTCACTGATCCAAACATGATGTCAACCTCCCAATGTCCATTGGTTCCATTCACCGAGATTTTTTGCTGTCTGCATTTGTTTGGGGGTAGTTGTCCAGTTCTGTTCTGCTACAGCACCAAATGCGTTGTCATATTCTCCTTTGACAACAGGGCCTTTGTCCACTGCCCCACCTTTTTCATTAAGTAGGGCATGTTCTTGCACGTGAATCCAAGCAGCTAGGCCAGGCGTCCCATGCATCACCGGATCCCCCAACCCTGGGGCTCACAAACTTGACATCCACTGAGGCAGGTCTCAGGGCCCGGGATTGAAACCCAAGCCCTGCTAGATCCCCCACCTCTGTGGCTCATGGACCTGGCACTCACCTAGTATGCAGGCCCTGGGGCCCAGGGCAGGAGGCCCAAGCCCCGCCAAGTCCCACACCAGGGTTCACAAAACCAACACCCACCTAGAAGGCGGGTTCCAGGATCTGGGCCAAACTACCCATACCCCACTGGTTCTCCTGTCTCTGGGACTCAGGAATCCATCCCCAACTACACATGTGGGCCCCCTGACTTGAGCCAAGCTACCCGAGCCCTGTCAGATCCCCTGTCCCTGGGATTCATGTATCTGGCCCCCGCTTAGCCCAGGCTGGCATGACTTGCCTCACCTTAGCTTCCACAGTCTTATTGCACTGCCTGGCCTAGTCTAGTCTGCCCCCTGTTCCAGCTTCTGTTGGTGGGTGCTGCAGTCTATCCCAGCCCAGACTGATTGCTGTCCTGGTCCTAATGTGAACTGGTGTTGTGACCTGATCTGGCTCCTCCTGCTTGCTGCCCCGGTTCTCAGATCTGCCAGTGGGTGTTATGTGCTAGGCCAGACCGGTCTGTCCCTAGACCTATCCCACATGTATGATGGTGGATACTGTAAGCTGGCGTTGTCTGGGCTGCTCCTTGCCTTGCTTCATGTACTCTCCTGCAGGGACTGCGTCCCAGTGAAGGAGTTTCCCAAGCTCCTCATTGAGTACATCGTTGGCCCAGGTTGACTTTGTCCACCTCCTGTCTTGATAAGAACAGTGGCCTTGCTCAACCGGCCACACCCATTCTGGTTCTTGTTGTTGGTTTTTGTAGCCCAGCGGTTCCTAGTCCATGCCCAGACACAGTTTTCCATAGTTCAGCAGGAGTCAAGACCTAGTCTGGCCTGTTCTACATCCAGAATGGCTCTCATGAGGACCAGTGGGGACTGGAGTTAAGCCCAACCTGTTGCTCCACTGTCCCAGAGCACACCAGCATCAGTGCAGTCTGTAGCCATGTACAGCCATGCCTGCTACATTCAATCCTACTCTTGTTCTAAAAAAAGGAAACCCCATCCCAACTGAGTGTCCCCTTACCTCCCCACAAGGCCTGACCCCATCTGCAGTTTTTGGGTGAGCCAGCAGATTGCAGTTCCACAGAGGTGAGTCCACCTTGCCCCCACAGATTCTGCTATCAGACCAACTTCTCTCACTCTTGTTCTCTCCTCCAAACCACTCTGGTGTCAGTCCCACACATACATACACATATCATGGACTTATCAATGGAAGTTCCACAGCTACAATTCATAATCTGGGGATAAAAACCACAGGTCATCTCTCACTGCCACTTATGCAATCCCATAATTCCCCTGTAAATCAATACCCTCTAACTGTGAGGGTAGGCCCCCAGATGGCTCGAGGGGCTTTGCCCAGCACTTTTGGCACCCGAGATGTCTGGCTACAGGTACCCCTGTGGATCAAAAAACCTAGCCTCCAGGATAGGGTGGTCCTGGAAGCCTGCCGAGCCTTCCTCCCCCAAGGAAGCCAGTGTGCTCAGCTGTTTGTACCTGTGCCAGGCTCAAGAAGCCTCCAAGCCAAGGGTCTTGAAGGCCTGCCCAATCTTGACAATTTTTAATACTCTTGCATGCTACCCCCCTTTTTTGGCACAATAACAAACTTTCTCCTTCCCTCTCATTTACTATTAAATCAGAGTAAGTTTGTAGAATTCTCAAGTGAACAGGAACAAGCAATTTTACCCAAGGATTAGCAGAAATGATGCATGTGATCTCACAGCTGCCACGCTCTGCTTCTTCCTCTGCACCTCTGTTGGCCCTGACCCAGCTGTAAGACAGTTCACTTTGTAAGGAGTGATTCAAACATCCCATCTTGGACCCAGTGCCACTTCCTGCTTCTCCTTTCCCACAGCTCCCCAAATTTGTGTGTTCTGATCATCCACCAATGAAATGTAACCTCATTGTGTCTTACCTGAAAGCCTCATCCACCTTTCTCTAGAGACCCCTTCCCCTAATCCCCCCACCTACCAGTCACCTGTGATCTCAGACACCAAATACTGGCGCCAACCCACAGCCCATCCCAACCAATTCCTCACGACCCCTCATCCCCCCAACCCCCGATACCTTGCAGGCTCCTCTGGGTTGCATAAATGAACCTCCACAGGGGCCACTTCCCCTTTTCCCTTTCCCTGGCTCTCCCTGTCCTCCTCCATCTTGCCCCTTCCCCTGCCCTGGCAGCTCCCCATCCTGCCACCAGAGCAGGAGATGTTTCCCTTCCTGTTCTCTCCCCTCCTCTATACCCACCCCCATCCCGGCTCTGTTTCTACCCTGCTGGAATAAAGGACCTCCTGAGCACCTTGCTGTGTCTGGCATTTTCGCTTGCAGTAAACAAATTGTCGAAAGAGGACTTGGCTTCGGGAATTAGCTGTGTGTAAGAACTTGAAGTGCATTTTAAGACCTAACACAATTCCGTCTCCCAGCAGCTGCTTGTGTGAGGTGCTGAATCTGGATGTGGTTGGAGAGGTTGGGGATGTCTGTGATGAGCAGTACATTTGAAATGAAGATCCTGTTGAAATTTAACTTCTGGCTACAATTATTGGCTGCTGTTTCACAGGCTGTAAGCTTTCCTGCCCAAGCCCTCAGCAGGCAGTAACTGTCCTCAAGACAGGTCCGCATGTGCTGATTAGGGTCTGACACTTACCAGGAGCCAGCAGGGAGCATACCAAGGGCCAGCAGAATGGCTGGAATTTGGGACTCTGAACATGTCCCCACTCTGTGCTGGTCACAGCCACTGGCCACACTCCTCTCTGTGTGGGACTTGTGCCTCCAGGGCCCAGGACCAGCTGCCCACCAGCATCAAGTGGACAAGGAGGGTCCCGAGAGCCCCCTGCCCTGTCAGCCTCACTCAGAGCTGCTGCCAGCCCCAGTGGGGAGCAGGCGATGGGAACGGGAGAGGCTGGGGAAGCTGCACGTGCTGGGCTCCAGTGCACAGTCGGCTTCTGCCTCTCCGTGGGGTGACTGCGATGCCGTCATGAGCTGTGCAGGTGGACAGAGTGTGGGAACGATGATGGGGTCTGAGGAGAAGCAGGTACCAGACATACAGGGTGGCACCCACAGGTGTGGCTCCATGGACAGCTCTGAGGGATTGGTAAACTGACCATCCCCTTCCCCAGGGAAAGGGGCCCAAGTCCTCCTCTGGGAGCAGTGTCCATGGGCCACGGACCCCTGGGGTCAAGCAGTTGGCTGCCTCCCCTTCTCCCGGCTGGACCCCTATAGACTCCCCTCTGACTCGGCTGGCAGGGCACGTGGGTGGGCACCAGCACCCCTGTGGCCACCTCACCCATGTTGCTGCACTGTCCAGCTTGAGAGCACCTGTGTCCCACATTCCCAGCCCTTCCTCCCTGGATCCTGGCCCATAATCTTGCTCATTCCCTTCCAAGGGCAGCCTCGGAGCTTTGGGACTGCCCGACAGGGCCAGGTGCCCCACCAGGGAGAGAATGGTTGTTGCAGAGCCATGATGAGTAGGGGCTCACGGGAGCCCAGGAGCAGGTAAGCTTGGTGGGAAAAAGCAGTCAACCCTGCAGTCTCGGGGCCATGGGGTCCCACAGGGCAGGGACAAAGAAGGGGTCAGAGCTGTGGGGGCAGCAAGGCAGCATTGTATCTTTGTGGGTCACCCCTCTGCCTGGGCCTGGGCAGAGCTGTCATCTTTGTGCTGGGGGCCTCCTGGCAGACCGACTGATGCCCTGATGGCCCCTGTCTATCAGGTGAGGATGGAAGGCCAGGGCAGTTCAAGGCTGTGGGCCAAGGCTCCAGGGCTGGGGGTGACTGAACCCCTGAACATACTGCCTGTGCGAAGTCCCAGGGCCATAAGTTGGGCCAAGCTGCTGGGCAGCTGCCCGACCACACACAGCTGCACAGAGGCCAGGTCCCTGTGAGCACTTCTCTGTGTAGTTTTAAGCAAGATCTGTTACTCTTGGGCTGGCTTTGTGATGCAGTGGGTAAAGCTGCCTCCTGCCATGCTGGATTCCTGCACCAGCTGGCACACTCCCCATCCAGCTCCTGCTAATGGCCAGGGAAGGCAACAGGAGACACCCAGGTTCTTGGGCCCCTGCTCCCACATGGAGGCCTGGGTGAAGCTCCTGGCTTCAGTCTGTCCATTGTGGCCGTCTGGGCAGTGGAGCAGCAGATGGAAGATGGCTCTCTTTCATTCTCTGTCTCTATTACAGTTTCATATAAATTAAAGTCTTACAAAATCAGAAAAGCAGAACTTCTTGTTTTTAAAAAGGAGAGGAGCATTTGCTGGAGAGTGTGGCAGACACCCCTTAGCAGTGATGGAGGGAGGGGTCACCAGAGCCTCCTGCTGACCAGGCCCCTGGGAGAGACAGTCACAGCCCAGCTGCCAATCCCCTCCTCTCCTCCTGATCTGGGTGTGGGGAGGGTCTGTGTGTCCTCATGGGATGAGCCTGGGGATGCTGAGATGGGATCTTACTGGGAACGGGGCCCAACTGCCTGGCAAGGTCTGGCGTGGACACGTAGGAAGGCTGGGCCAGAAGCTCTTACTCCTGCAAGGTGACAGTCAGCCTGCAGTGACCTCAGGTTAGATGCTGAGTGAATGACAGCTGAGGCAGCTGAACTTGAACTTTTTTTTTTTAATGGCAGCAAAACATTCCCACCAGGCCATCTCTGTGCATGGGACCACCTCGTCGGGATGCAGGCAGATGGCCTGCTGCTCCATCTTCACCCAGGCTAGGCTCCCTGGACAACGCAGGGGTAATGTCAAGGTTTGTGCCCATGCCTGTGCCCCCTGAAACAGGTTTGGAGGGGCCGGGCTAGACCCAGAGTGCTCAGAGCAGCAGGAGTCCCAGTACAAGGCTGGCGATCCAGGGGAGCTTGGCTGCCTGGCTCAGGCCTGAGCTGGAGGTGGTGCTGGGAGAGGTCGTGGTGTTGGAGCTGGAACTGGAATTGGAGGTGGTGTTGGAGTCTGGAATTTGGATCGACTCAGGCTGTTCGCATGTCAAGTGGTGGATGGTGATCTTCCCAATATTGAATGGTGTCTCTCTGGAGCAGAGGGACTCAGTTATGTTGGAGCAGCCCATGAGTGCCAGCTTCATAGTGCCTGTTGTAAGCACAAGAGGGGGGGCATCTGTCCTAGGTGACCGGGCTGTGGAGTCCGAGGACTACACAGGGAGGACTACAAGCTCAGGATTTGCCCACCTCTACAGGTTCCACATACCCTGCTCCAAACCAGGACGAATAGGCCTGGCCCTTCTCACCCGGGCTGGGCCGTTCTCACCCAGGCTGGGCCTCAGTGCTGCCTGCCTCAGTTTCCCCCAAACTGAAGCAAAGGCAGCCAGAAGGAAAGGAAACGGATGGTGAAGTTCTCTGTACTTTAAAAAAGTAATATTGGGGGCCCGGTGTGGTAGCCTAGTGGCTAAAGTCCTCGCCTTGAATGTGCTGGGATCACGTATGGTTGCCAGTTCTAATACCATCGGCCCTGCTTCCCATTCAGCTCCCTGCTTGTATCCTGGGAAAGCTGTGCAACAGCAGGAGCTGAGCTGATCCAAAGCCAGGAGCCCAGAGTGTCTTCCAGGTCTCCCACAAGAGTGCAGGGTCCCAAAGCTTTGAGCCATCGTCCACAGCTTTCCCAGGCACAGCTCCTGCAACAGACGGAAGATCTTCCTCTCTGTCTCTCCTCCTTTCTGTATATCTGACTTTCCAATTAAAAAAAAAATCTTAAAAAAACCCAGTAATCTTGGGTAAACAAAGAAGCCAAAAAATCACTTTTGCTTTTGGGGCATAGTCAGTCTGGTCTTCCACCTCAGTCAGGCTCCCCAAGGAGGAAACCTCCAAGGCCCACTCCAGCAGAGGACACTGGGCGGCACGGCAGAGTCCTCCAAGAGCGGGGCACCCAGCTGAGTGTGAAACCCACAGCAGTGTGGACATGCAGGCAGTTCAAGGAACAAGAACCTTAAGGAAGTGTTACTGCGGGGGAGGAGCGGTACACCGGGAGACAGCGTGTGAGGGAGACAAGGGGCAGGGATCATATGAGGGGGCACCGGGCACAGGGTGAGTGGTGGGGTGCAGGGAGCCTGCTCTGGGGGACCCATGGGGACAGCTGTGGGTCCTCATCACTTTCCAGTACAAGAGAGACCCTGTGAGGCTGACCCTGAGGAATCCCTGACCACAGGGAGGCCTCGGCCCCCAGTGTCCATCCACGTCCCCCACACACTGAGGTCAGCTGTCCTGGGGACGTGCCCAACTCGAGCTCCTTCTGCCTGCCGAGGTTTAGGCAGAGGCTGGGGGCTGTTCACTGGAGCTGCCCTTCCCTGCAGGACCCTCTGCCTCCCCACAGGCAGGATGGCCACTGAGCGGGTCCTGGCACCTGGGTGGTGGGTGGAAGGGTTGTGTTCCCTTTCAGACCCCACTCGGTGACCCATATGCTCTTCCCTCTGTGGGCAGGCCCTGGTGGCCAAGAGGACCAGACCAATCGTGCCCTGAGTACCGCCGGAGCTGCTCCATAGGCGGGAGACGCTAACATAGTGCCTGTCACTGCGGGCCCTGCTGTGTGCTGTGAATCCACCAGTATAGGAAATTTAGAAACTAGATTTGACATTCTCTGCTGGGGCCCAGGTGCTCTAAGCGAGCATCTGTGATCAGCATAGAAGGGGAGTGTAGGCACACAGAGAAAGAACGGCGCCGCCCAGCACTTCAGGTTGAGAACAGCCATAAAAGGGTAAGCTGAAGGGGGTGGCTACATTGAAAAGGGCAGAGCAGGAGGCCAAGAATGTAGGACTACAAGAGTAGCTTGGGACCAGGAGCCCGGAGAAGGCTCTCCCTGCCACAGGCATCCCAGCCTCACCGCTTGTCATGCCACCCCCTTCCAGGTAACCCAGTGCCTAGCACCCCTGAAGGGAATGGAGTCCCAGACTTACCAGAAGTGCTGATTTCTGCAAGCAGATCGATGCATTGCTCTCCTTCATTGCACGTCTGGGGTGCCCCCTCACAGGAGTCAGCGTCCGATGCTAAGCAGGTAGGGCACTGGGTGTCGCCGGTTCCATTCTCTGGGAAGTCTGGGAGGAAAGAGTCTCACTCAGGACACAGCACTGCCCAGGGACGGTGGGCAAGCAGGGAGAGTCCGGGGGTGGACAGATCAGGTCCCAGCTAAAAAGTTTCCCCTGATCCCAGCAACTCCCGGGGACACAGATCTTCCCTGGAGCACAACCACTTTCAGCACGTCTGTAGGGTACAGACTGAGGACACAGGGAGCCCTTTACGCTGAAGCCAACCCTCAGCCAGCACCAGACCCTGAGTGTCCCTGACACTGCACCTGCATCTCAGGCAGGAGCACACGCACACACAGGGTTCCAGCATGCAGGGCTTCCAGACACAGCAGCAGCTCTAGAGCGTGGGGCAGCACCCTGAGCCCTGAGGCTCCTGCAGGGCTCCTGAGGTCAGAGCCTCTTTAGTGACAAAGGAGGATCAACTCAGCCTGAATTTCTGAGTGGTGAACACTGACAGGGGGAGGCACATGGACAATAGTTCTCTGGGGTCCTCAGTCCCTTTGCAGACTTAGAGTCTTCCCAGCAGTGCCGAGGTCCCAGGTCTGAGAACTGCTGAGGAGCCCACATGCCTCTCCCAGCCAGAAAGGCGTCTGACCCAGCAGCCAAGACTGCTCTGGGGGTGCCTGTGTCCCATCGTGGGACCAGATCCCAGTCCTGGCTCCACTCCTGACCCAGCTTCCTGCCCACATGCAACCTGGGAGGCATCGAGTGCTTACTCAGGTCCTAGAATCCACTGCCCCGTGTGCAAGACCTAGCCTGCGTTTCCAGCTTCTGCTTTGTCCTGGCCCAGCCTCCAGCGTTGTGGGAATGGGGAGTGAACAAGCCAGGGAAGACTCTGTGTGTCCTGGGCTGCCTCTCTGCCTCTGGGGTCAAAGGAGAATCTGGAATGCATCACCAAGGCTCCCTCAGCCTGGAGAGCTGCTGTCTGTCCCTGCTGAGCAGGCCGTGCTGGCTGTGCTGTGTGCCCTGGCTGCTGTCACTCAGGGTGAGTGTCACTCATGTGTCATAGGAGAGCCTGGCTGGAGGTGTCCACCCTGGTGGGGAGTATAGTGACAAACAGAGGGGAGGGTATTGGCAGATGCAGTGATGGGAATGGGGTGGGGGATAGCACCCACCATCAGGAAGGGTGGGATCACACGCTTCTGCTTCGCACTGTTCGTTTGCAAACAACACCCGCTGTTGTCCAGTTGCTCGGACAGCAAAGCTCAAAGACGTGCCAGCCGAAAGTTCTGAGCAGAACTTCTCATGGTAACTTTTGAGCTCTCCATCTACAAAAAGGCAGACACAGACCGTTAGACCCAGGGATGAGAGATTGTGGGGAGCCTGGGGACCCTGAATAGCTGCTGCTTCTGGCAGGAACAGAAAACGCGATTCTTGCTGCATGCAGACTTGGACGTAGTTCAGAGGGCTACCAGTGAGAAGCAAGCTGCTCCTCCCTGGGCAGCCCCTCCTGCAGCAGGGCAGCACAGGAAGTGCAGGCGAGGCCCAGGAAGAGGAGGAGAGCTGAGAAGTGAGGTTTCTGTTGACATCCTTGAGAGCACCCCTCAGGCTCCACCTGCCTAAGAGAAGAAGCAGACAGCATGCACCTGCTCTGCAAACCAAGAGCTTCTGCTGAAAACTGAACTCAAACCAGTCCAGTTTCTAGACCAGAGCTGTCCAGGGTGGTGGCTACTGGCCACATGTGCCCATATAAATGTAAATCTAGGGCCTAGTGCAGTAGCCTACTGGTTAAAATCCTCAACTTGCACATGCTGGTATCCCATATGTGTGCCAGTTCATGTCCTGGTCGTCCCACTTCCCATCCATCTCCCTGCTTGTGGTCTGGGAAGGTAGTCAAGAATGGCCCAAAGCCTTGGGACCCGACACCCACATGGGAGTCCTGGAAGAAGTTCCTGGCTCCTGGCTTTGGTAGGCTCAGCTGTGGCCTTTGTGGCCACTTGTGGAGTGGTTTAGTGGACAGAAGCGCTTCCTCTCTGTCTCTTCTCTCTGTATATCTTACTTTCCAATAAAAATAAAAAGCAACTCTTTAAAAAATTGTAAAGCTAGGGGCCAGCATTGTGGTGTATTTGGTTAAGGGGTGGCCTCTAACACCATCATCCCCTATAAGTATCTGTTCTGGTCCTGACAGCTCCACTTCCTTCTTTAAAGATTTATTTATTTTTATTGGAAAGGCAGATTTACAAAGAGGATAGACAGAGGAAAAGATCCTTTATCACCAGTTTATTCTGTGGCCTCGTTGGATGGAGCTGAGCTGATCTGAAGGCAGGATTTTCTTTAGGGTCTCTCTCCTACATGGGTGAGGGTCCCAAGGCTTTGGTCCATCCTCTGTTGCATTCCCAGGCCACAGCAGGGAGCTGGATGGGAAGCTGAGCAGCCAGGACATGAACATGCACGCACATGGGATCCCGACATGTGCAAAGTGAGGAGTTAGCAGCCTCTGGGCCATTGACCCTGGTCTGGCTACACCAGTTTCAACCCAGCTCTCTAATTCATGTGCTGGAGCAGTTTGGGCTCCTGATACCCCATGGGAGGCCTGAGTGGAGTTCCTGGCTCCTTGTTGCTGGCTTTGACCTGGCACAGCCATGACCCTTGTGGTCATCTGTGGATTGAACTAGCTGATGGAAGATATTCTGTCTGTTTCTCCTTCCCTCTCTGTAATTTTACCTCTCCAATAAAAAAAATATGTATTTAAAATATAAGTCTAGATCAATCACTCTATCACTTAAAATTAACTTCCTTCATTGTCTTAGTGGTACTCCCAGTAGTGCCCAGTAGCCACAGTGGACACTGTCCAGGACAGTGCTGACTTACATGTTTTCATGGTTACGGAGAGAATCACAGGATGGAACAGGTACAGTTGGTGGAAATAGCAAGAACAGGAGAACAAGTAAGTGACAGCATGAGGACAGAATCAGCCAAAGCCAGAACAGGACAGCCATGCACTAAGGATCCACTTCCTCCACAAATCATGGGACTGAGATAAAAAGGGATTGTGATGGAAGCTGTTGTGAAAAATTAATATGAATAGCACAGGGCAATGTTGAGACGTGATGTGGGCATTAATTCCCATGTATTGGTGGCATTGCAGCATCACAGCATCTGTGAACACCTCAGTCTTACGATGACCCAGAATTAGAGGGAACTGCAGTGTGCTCGTCAGTGTGTCAGTTATGGCAGTGTGGTGGCTGTCTTACTGGAAGTCCTCAGCAGATGAGGCCAGAGGGATGGTGCTGCAGCCAGCATCCTGTATTGGCACAGGTTCATACCCCAGTTGCTCCATTTCTGATCCAGCTCTCTGCTTGTATTCTGGCAAAGCAGCAGAAGATGGCGCAAGAACTTGGGTCCCTGCACCCAAAGGGAGACCTGGAAGATGCTCCTGGCTCCCGGACACAACCAGCTCAGCTGTGGCTGTTGTGGCCATTTGAGGAATCAACTAGCAGCTAAGAAGAGCCCTCGTTCTTTTTCTCCCTCTCTGTAAAATCTGTTTTCCAATATAAACGTTTTTTAAAAAAATGCAGGACAGTGGGAACCCTGGGCAGTGTGGAGTCCAAGCTATTTGCAAAGTGCCAGGAGGGCCCCGGGAGCAGTTAATATGGAAACGTACAAAAAAGAAACTCCCTAGTCCAAAAAGTTTGCTACCATTAATAAACTTTGGCTGTTGACCATCAGTCAGTAGTCCACATGTGTTCTTTGTCAGTCTCCCTGCACCAAGTCCATTGCTGCTGGACAGCAAATTTTAAAATCCTTAGTAGAGATCATCAGTCAAGGATCTGTAGGGAAAATATTTTTTTCTCTATCTCTCTCAGATCTGTACACACACAAGGCTATTTTATAAAGCTTGTGGAGAAGTAAAATTGAAGAATTAGCTTTTTTTTTTGGTGAAAAACAAGTTAAAATCCATAAATGTGAGGTCTTCCCTAAGTTCATGGACATCACATATCATGTCAGAGTGTGCTTGTATCTCAGATGAGCACGTTCCCTTGAGCACACGGCAGTGAAGGCGGCCGTGCTGAGCCCTGCTGACACGCACCTGGTGCACGGAGCCGCCACGCTCCCCTTCCTGCTGCTCTGTGTGCACATGTCCCTGAGACACGTGTGGGAGACCTCGAGCTGCTCTCATGCCAAGGGGGAGAGCAGGGGCACAGGCCCGGGGTGGGCAGGCTGCCCTCACTGCCCTCGCTTCTCTCATCTCTGGGAAGGCTCCAGAATGAGCCTTGTCCTCTCGTCAGCCCCGCCTCTCCTGCTCACCTGGCCAGGAATGGCTCCTGTAGGAGCTGCCTTCATGACCCCGTCCATGCCCAGGTGAGCCCAGGTCAGCCTCAGCCTCCTTCCTGCCCTGTCCACCTTCTCCAGCCCCACCTGTGGCTGCTCACAGGGGTGAAGGAGTTTGCAGTGCAGGCTCACCTATAGGCCAGCTGGCAGCAGAATACCCACAGCTGACGGCTCCGGCTTCTTCAGGACACGCTGGTGGAGTGACATCACCATCATCACCATCATTACCACAGTCGTCAGAATACGGTGGAAATGAAACACACTGTGGACACTCCAGGGACTCTGTGGAGACACACAGCCCTCGTGGTCCACACCCAGGGACACTCACAAGACAGAGCACCCCGCCCACATCAAGGTCAAAGAGGATCACGTTCCCACCTTCTGGCGACCCCCAAGCTAGATGGCAGAGCAAAGAGCACCCCATCTGTTCCCCTTTCCACAGTGGGGGGGCCCAGCTGGGCCATGAGCTCACAGGAAGCATCGGGGAGCCTCCCACACCCCACGGCACGAGGGGCAGACCCTGGGTACAGGAGGAGGGTCCTGGGGGCCCACACAGCTTCTCTCACCTACAGCCACCACGGTGAGCGCGGCCAAGAGGCCGAAGACCAGGATGCTCCTCATGGCGCTGGGGCTGACTCTCCTGAGAGCTGGGCTGCGAGCCTGGAGCCTGCAGACACAGGGAGGCAGCCGGGGTGGGGGGACATTCCCTCACCCCTACAGTGGCTGGGCTTTGGGGCACAGAGCCCTGACCATATGCGCCCTGACCTCAGGCCACCTGCCCTCCAGGGGCTGGGAATTCCACACTCCAAGTTGTAGAAGAGTCACACTTGTGTGGGACACAGCCCGGGGTGGGCACATGAAGCCACTCAGCTGCGAGGTGGGCAGGTAGCTTCCCTGACTCTGCTCGGCATCCATTTCCACACGACGTTCATACCTTGTTTCTAGGGGCCCTGCCACTCTCTCCACAGGCACTGGCTCCTCTGAGCACTGTCCCCTGCCAAACACTTGACATCCACCTTCTGTGATTCACCTGGCATGTACCACCTCCTGTTAATTATCTGGCATGTGCCATCTTGTGTTATTTATCCTGTACCACCACACCTGTGTGTGCCATCTTGAACAGCCCTCTTGGCATGTAATACTCGTGTAACACCCACTGGAGCAGCCAGCACTGTCACCAGCACCAGGGCAGGAATCAAGTGAAACACTCAACGCCTAGGTGTCCCTCCTGGGAAGTGTCACGGCCAGGGCCTGGCCGGTGTCCCTCATGGTGACTCCACTCTGCCTTCCTGCAGAGCACAGCTGCCAGATCAGGCCCAGACACAGGGGGTCACAGAGCTGGGGCCGAGGCCGCATGCATTCAGATGGCCTGTGCTCAGAGCAGCTTGGAGAGCCAGCAGCTAGCCCTGCCCTGCTCTGACCCCTTGGCCCTCATTCATTCTGTTAACCATGGTCACAGCCACTCAGAGACAGTTAAGATCAAGTTCACTGGCACTCAGGGAAGGGTCATTTCCTGTGGCAGCAGTCCCACTCCCAGGGCACAGGAGCCACTCCTCTCAGGGTGGTCATGGGCACCAGCACCCACTGCAGAAAGCCCCTGGCAGGCAGCTGTCCTTGGGCTTCTGTAGGGGCAGAGCTGCGCTGCCACACCCCCACTTGTACTGCTCCAGAGCAGAGTCCAGGGGAGATGGGAAGAGGCCCACCTTCCTGGGGAGCTTCCAGGTCCTCTCACCTCACCATATACTCCCACACACCACACCCATGTCATATGCCATGTCACACATTCATGTCATTCTATACATGTACACCAAAGCCCACCCACTGTACCACATATACCGTATGCACACGCTACACCTGCACCCAACACACTTGTCAGAAGCACATCACATACACATACCACAAGATGGCACATCACACATTCCCATCATTCTACACACAGCAGAGCCTACCCATCACATAAACCACACCACCTAAACCACATGCACGTACTGTACATGCATGCCACACATGCCACATGCCATACCACCATCCTCACACACAACACACCGCACATGTCGTCACAATCACCACCATGTGTGCACACCCTATCACACACACCACATGTCCATACATGTCACACGTGCTTATTATACAACACTCCACACACACCAGGTAAGCCATACTACATGTGCATGTCACACGTGCCACACCATACCATAAACACAACATGGTAAACCAGAGCATACACACAACAAACACATGACACACCACATGCAGCACACACAACAAACACATGCATAATGCATGACCACAATACACACATTAAACACTTCACAATAAATACCACTCATGCTACAATGTACTTGCACATGCCACACATGTACACATACACTGTGCACGACATTGTGCACACTCACACAGATGCTTCCCACACTGAGCGAGGACCCCCAATTTCCTGATGGCTGTAGGGAGAGGAGATCCAGCACCATCAGTAGAGGGACCTGCTGTGCTTTGTGGTCCACCCCACCCCATGGGATTGTGAGCACCATGAAGTGGCATGTGGACACAGACATGTCCCTGTGTGCACACCTGCTGGTCAGCATCCTATTTAGAGGCCCATGGGCCCCGGACTCAGACCAGGCGACATAGCCAAGATGTGGAGCCAAGAGGTGGCCCTGTGGTGGGACTCAGGGCTCTGATGGCCTCCCCCAAAGGGAGATAGGCATGGGAATTCTGGGGCTCATGTAGGGATCCATGTGGGTGACCAGAGCACCTCCTGTGATGTTCTTGTCACTGCCAAAACTTGTCATCAGGTCATTCCCACAGCCTGGCAGGACCCTGCTCTGATGGCTGACGTCTCCCACACAAGGGAGCACAGTTCAGAGCTTGCAAAGGTCCAGCACCCACAGAGCAGCCCACAAGGATGGCACACATGGGCAATATGGCACACACAGTACACCCAGATGGCACATAGAGCACACAGTGGAATGACATCAAACCACGTCCTAGCCCAAGTCGTCCCTTCACTTCAGAGTCCGCTTGAGGACAATGCCAAAGAGTAGCAGCCACGAGAACGCCCTGCTGGCACAGCAGTAGCACAGGAACTGGGCCGGCCCTGGGTCCATCCTGGGTCTTGGCCTTTCCCAGAAGCAGCCCTGGCCTCACGGCCACTCACCTGCCGGATCCGACCTGAGATGGTCCTGGGGGTGGTAGGTCCTCTGGCAGGGGAGCAGGTGTGAGGCACCTTATATAGGCATGGAAACACCATAAGAAAGGCAGGCAGCTGCCTCCCAGGGAGGGGCCTGTGGCTTCCAGACTATGCCCTACTGCCCTGCCCAAAGGCAGCACACAGCAGGTTAACCCTTTGGCAGCTGATGCCCCGAAAGCTGCAGGGATTCCCACAGCCCTGGTCAAGGCTGGCTTTGGTCAAGGGGTAAGGCGGAAGGTGACTGGCAGGGTCCATGGCAGGTCACGCCCAGGAAATCAGTCTCATGTGACAGCCTGCTCATGACTAGCCTCCCAGAACAGCCTCATTCACAGGAGAGGGACATGAAGGGACCCTGGTGGGAACCCAACTGGGCTTGGGGCTCAGAACTGGCCTGGGAACAGGACCCTGGTCCACTGGAGCCAGTGTCCTCGCCTGACTGTGTTTCAGGGTCTCCCCTCTGAGGGTCCTTTGAGGTCCACTGTTGGGCTGGCAGCCCCAGGAGACTGGGGGCTGAAGGTCAGTCAGGTCAGACAAACATTCCCAACAACCAGCAAGGACTGGCTCTGCCTCCAGGCTGTCCTCTCATGTCTACTGCTGCCTAGGACCAAGCACCTGGTCTGTTGCAGGGACATCGGGCACTATTTAGGCAGCTGAAGAGTTCTGTCTCCTGGGATCCATAACCGTTCCACTGCTGCCCATCCACATGCAACAGGCATCTCCCAGCAGGTGCGACCTCAGGGGCACCCCTTAGCAGCAGGGAGACTGATAGCCATGCAGCCCTGGGCCTGACTCTGCCTAGGAGCCTGAGACTGTGCGGATGAGAATGGTCACCCTTCAGCCCACAGCTGAGGCCCCAGGAGGCCCAACTGCCGTCTTCACCACCGATTCTTGGACTCTGGGCCCGCAGTTCCTCCCGACTGTCCTTGCTCCTTGCTGTGTCTTAGCAGGACCTGGAGCATCCTGGGGTAAGCCTGGGGCCACTCTGCGGAGGGGGCTTCTCTAGCAGCAGAGAATGGCTGCTGGCGAGGGGGGTGGTGGTCCATCCTAAGTCTGAGCAGACACAATGAGAGGGAGGCAGGGAGAATACCAGGGACAGGAATTCTGCCTCTCCCAGGGCCCAGGCCCAGCACTCAGCAAAGGGCCCCATGGAGACATGCTGCCTGCCCTCACCTTCAGGAAACTTCCATTCAGGGGCCGATTCTCCAGCTTGCCAAAAGGCTACGACGAGATTTTGGTTCCTGGCATTTCTAAGCCTGCATGTCAAGAGGAACCATGGTGGTGTGACAGACAAGACTGCCTCAGTGGCTGGCCTGTACAAATGAGTTCCCATTCTCAGCTTCCATTTTTCTCGGGGGACGAGCATGGCTCCCCAACTTCTAGGGACCGGGAGGTGACATAACTATCAATCATGAATCAAAAAGCATCAGTTGCCCCTGCTGCCGCATCCTGGCTCCTGAGTCCTGACCCACACACCGCTGGTGGACCAAGCGGAAGGAGGGGAAGACAGCCAGTGGCAGGGAATGCGGGCAACACCAGGGTCTGTGCCTCTCTGCCCACTCACTCTGCTCTGAGTGATGGAGCCAGCCCCCAGCCTGCTGCCAGCTGGGCTGTTCTGGCTTGGGACACAAGCCTCAGCTTGGGATGGTGGACCTGCTTGCGTCTCAGCATTCCCACTTGGAGGAAGTGATGGCTTCAGTGCTGGCCTGCCATAAGACAGCATGTGGGTACTTGGGCATGTGTAGACCTGGAGTTGCAGCATTCACCCGGGGTCTGAAACTGCATTTGCCTTCACACAAGCTGCTTTGGAGCCAAGAAACAAAAAGGACTAAGAAGAAGGCAGAGCAAGAATGTGGTGAGTCCAGTCTTAGAAGTCCTGCGGTCAGCATCCTTAGCCTGGCCACCACCATGTCACTAGACTTCCTGTGTGGTGTGTGACTGAGCTCATCCACCTGAGAAACTGTCTGATGTATTCACTTCCCCAGGTTCCCCCATTTGCATGCAGACAGCCTCCATGATGGGTGCTTGCAGCCGGGCTGTGCCACCTGCTGCTTAGAGCTGTGCCTGGCTGCTGGGCAGCACAGGGCAGTGGACAGGCTGGGTTTGGAATTCCCAGCTCCTGCTTTGGTCTGGCTCAGCCCTGGCTGTTGTGGCCATTTGGGGAGTGAACCAGTGATAGAATTCTCTCTGTGTGTGACTTTGAAGTAAATAGGCAAGTCTTTAGGAATGAGTCTTGATGCCTTGTGAAGAACCACACTGAGGTTCCCTAAATGGCCTGTGTGTGATAATGAGCCCCCCATACCCCTTCTGCCCAGTACCCTCCTGTGCCTGTTCCCAGGGCACTCTGAAACCTGCTTACTTAGACATCTGGTGCCTGTCCATGTCCTTCTCCCAGAATAGAGCTGGATGGACAGAGGAGCCCCTTGCCCCCATGTTGTTCAGCTGAAAACAACCACAACTAACAAATAAACAGGTGGACAATAATGAGTAAACAAGAGAAGTGTGATGGAGGCAGATTTCAGGGTGAGGTGGGGCAGAGCAGGGCGGGTGGGGCCCTGCCTGAAGGTGAGCAGGAAGGAATGGTTCTGGGAAGAGGCTGGGCAGCAGCTCCAGGAAGAGCACCCGGCATGAGCAAATGGGCTCAGCACAGAACGGTGTGTTTTATTCAAGGAATGGATCAACTTTTATTGAAGATATAAAGGTTTATGGAAGATTACCGGTTTGTGGAAGAATTGCAAGGCTGGAGGCACGCCCTTCCTCCAACACTGACTCCATGGCCTGGGCTCAGATGGTGGGCAAAGAGCACAGGGCCCAGTGGGTCACAGGGCTCCAGGGCCACTGTTCTTCTCAGGGAAGTCAGAAATCCTTTCCTGGGGTGGTGTGTGGGTCACTGCTTCTCCCCCTCGTACATTTGAGCCCACTGGGCACTGACCTCCCACTCCTCACAGCTGTGCTGCATCGTTAGGTCATGGTCATGATCAATAGCATTACAGGCTACTTAGTGCCGAGGTCACTGCTTCCACACGAAGTGGACTGTGGGTTTGTGGGGAGTGGCTGCTCAGCAAGGGAACGAAGGGCAATGCTACCAGACGCCAGTGACACTTACATGTGTAAACGGCTGCCCAGCCCTCGCCCTGCCCCCCTGCGGAACCAGCACCCGGGACAGGGCAGCCTCCGAGAGGGGGCTGTTGGGATGTGGAAGCCAGCGGTCGAAGCAGTTGCTGTCTGAGTCACACAGTGTTGAGAGCCGAGTGCAGTGTCTGTCTGTTTCTGGGCACTGGTTGCTCCTCAAAAGGCATCTAGGATTCTGTCCCAGCTCCAAGAATGAACCTAGGACCCACAGAGCCCACCTTCCTCCGTCATCGAGGGATTACACAGACCCAGCAGATCCCAAGGGACAGGACCCAAGGGATGGGCGGCTGGGGCGGACAGCAGGACAGGTGTGCTAGCTCTGCATCCAGGCTGGGTCCCTCTGCCGTGGAGACCGAGCAAGCCTCCCCACCTCTTCCACATGTCCACTCTGTCCCGTCAGGAACTGTTATTCCACAGGGCAGGGCTGCAAGGGCCTGTGGGGTATTTCTGTGATTGAGGCTTTAGGAAATGAAGCCCATTTCCATCCCTGCTTCATATATGCACTGTGCCTTAAACCAAAGTCCCCCGAACTGTCCTGGGGACAGAGGAGAAGGCAACAGCGTCCACGGCCTTTCCCCTCCAAGCAGGCCCGTGTTTTAAGCAGCAAGTTCTAGCCTGGGAATGGCAGCACCAGAGCAACAAAAGCAAAATCCCACCAAAGGGAGATGTCAGCAGTCTTACAGAGAGCCCACGGCAAATGAGGAAGGATTCAGAAAGATTCCCTGGGAGCCCTAAGAACAGCATGTGGGGCAGCATCTGAACTGTCACCTACTTGTAACACTTGAAGTTTCACATGAGGGACACTCAATTCCAGCTGGACACACCCAGAGTTCAGGCTCCCCTGCCCTGGTCCCAGCTGAGGGCTTTGGTGTCTGGCTGGCAGGGGCTTCAGCTGGCATTCTCCTCCCCACAGCTGCCTGCTGCACAGGCGGACCCCGACCCGGGCTCCCCTCACCATCAACTGTAGTGATAACCGTGCTGAACGTGTACAGCTTAAACAAACCAAGCTCATTGAAATAAATACACAGATGTGAGCTTCCAAGAAGAAACACAGTGTACTAAATTATGCAAATAGATTCACATTGAAAAAACAAAGTAGAAAAAAAGTGCTGCTTGGCTGGAGACATGGATGTGCATAGGTCAGATAAAAGGAACTAAAGTGAGAAAACCTGTGGAGATACACAGGCACAGTGTATAAAAGTGTCAATTCATCAGGAAGATGTAACAGTTACGGTCAGACACTCCCCTTGAAGACACACACAGCCCAGGCAGGCAAAGGGAAGGGAGAAAGCAACAGCTCAGCAGCCAGAGACCCCGAGGCCCCATTTCCAGTCCCAGCAGGTCCTGACTGAAGGGCAACCAGGAGGCCGAGGCCTGACCCCCAGCACCCAGCCCTGCAGCAGCACCAGCTGAACTCCTGCTGCCCAGATGTGGGGGGACACAGGGAGAGCCTGGGCCACAACACGCCCTCAACCACAGTGGGTGAACGTGGACACCAAAGGCAAAAGGACTCAGGACTCCAGGAGTGTGTGGATGGTGATGGATCCTGACTCGCTGCGATGGTGGAGCCCACGTGTCTTACTTGCTGGGACGTGGCAGCCAGATGTTTGGTCGAATGGTGATTCTAGATGTTTCTATGACAGTCTCCTAGATAAGTTAACCCTCTGTGGTGAGGGGGGCCTCTCGGGATTATCTGGACACCTGACCAGAGAGAGGAAACCTCCCTCAGAGGACGTTCTCCCGGCAGCTGCTTTGGGATGGAGCAGGGCCCATCCTACTGCCCTATGGGAAGTCTGGGAGTGACGGGATTTAGCCTCCTTCTCTCCTACTCCCTCTATCTCCATATGTTCAAATGGATGTCAAGGTGCCCATGGAGATTGGAATGAGTGAGAAACTCAATGGGAGCAAATCCCTAGGAGAGAATGGCTTCCTAAGGGGAGAACTGGCAGGGCAGCTGAATCCATGCAGCCTTGTGCTTGTTCCTGAGCTGGACCCAATGGTTGGCGGGGGGTGGTGGTTGGCAGGGACAGGGTGACCCTGAAAGGGACTACTCCTGAGGAGAACAGAGGTGACCCAGGCAGGCAGAGAGATACTCCTGAGGAGAACAGAGGTGACCCAGGCAAGCAGGAGAGATACTCCTGAGGAGAACAGAGGTGACCCAGGCAAGCAGGAGAGATACTCCTGAGAACAGAGGTGACCCAGGCAGGCGGGAGGGATACTCGTGAGAACAGAGGTGACCCAGGCAGGCAGGAGGGATACTCCTGAGAACAGAGGTGACCCAGGCAGGCAGGAGGGATACTCCTGAGGAGAACAGAGGTGACCCAGGCAGGCAGGAGAGATACTCCTGAGAACAGAGGTGACCCAGGCAGGCGGGAGGGATACTCCTGAGAACAGAGGTGACCCAGGCAGGCAGGAGGGATACTCCTGAGGAGAACAGGGTGATACTGAGCTGGTCTCGTTATGAGGAGGATAGTGGTGAACCCAAGGTGGACTCTCAGAGACGTCAGAGTCTGGGCCCGAATGAGGAGCACACATCCCTGCATCATTACCACATGACGGTTAGAAGGAGAACCAGGGCCTGTCTCTCTGTTGCTGGTGGTGACAAAGCTGTGACATGGTGGGAATGGGGGCAGGAAGAGTCATTGCACACAACACTGGGGGAGGTGGTACCAACTGAAACTGACCATTACCAGAAAGGCCACCTGTGCCCAGCTAGTGGGCACTGTGATGCACATGGAACCATCTAGTGTTTCCCTGACCTGAAGATGTGCTGGTTTGCATGGTGTTGAATTTGCCCCAGTGAGGACATTTCTTTGGGGAACATGTACTTCTTCCTGGGATGCTGTGTGGGAGGTCACTGCCAAAGGAAAAGAGGCCATCTTCCCGATGAGAGCTGGGCGATGTATGGGAACCTATGGATGTCCTAGGAAGCGAGGTCATCTTTCCAATGAGAACTGGGTGACATATGGGAACCCATGGGTGTCAAAGGAAGAGAGGCCATCTTCCCGATGAGAGCTGGGTTATGTATGGGAACCCATGGGTGTCCCAGGAAGAGAGGCCATCTTCCCGATGAGAGCTGGGCAATGTATGGGAACCCATGGGTGCCCCAGGGCAAGAGGGCATCTTCCCGATGAGAGCTGGGCAATGTATGGGAACCCATGGGTGTCCCAGGAGGAGAGACCATCTTCCTGATGAGAGCTGGGTGACATATGGGAACCCACAGCACTCTCGCCTTTGCCACGTCTGCTCTCCCACTAGCAAAGGGCTATATCTGTGGTCCCAACAGGGCAGCTTGCATTTCTCTGGGGACCAATGTTGAAGCAGGGAGGTGGTTTTCTGACAGCACTGACAATGTGTGTGGATCTGAAGAAGTATACGCATGTCTGTGGAACATGAAGTGGGCCTGTAGCATGAAAAACAGCAGCCAAAGATTGGAAGCAGAAATTAAAGGTGAAATGTCATTAGGACTCTCATGTTGAATATGCAGCTCAATGCAGGCGTCACCAAACTTGTCTCCAGCCGGATCTGGGTACAGCACATCATTCAAGGAGCTTCTGGGAGAAAGAAGGTGGATTACCTCACAGCTGGGTCAGGACAAAGAGGTAGAGGAGACAGAGGGCCACACCTGTGAAGTAGCATTTATCATTTCTGCTAACCCTGGGGTAAAACTTCCTTTTATTAAGAAATAGCATTTATCAGGCCTGATGCGTTAGCCAGTGGCTAAAGTCCTCGCCTTGCATGTACCGGGATCCCATAAGGGTTCTGGTTCTAATCCTGGCGGCCCCTCTTATCTAGCTCTCTGCTTGTGGCCTGGGAAAGCAGTCAAGGACGGCCCAAAGCCTTGGGACCCTGCACCTGCGTGGGAGACCTGGCTGAAGCTCCTGGCTCCTGTCTTCAGATTGGCTTAGCTTTGACTGTTGAGGCTGCTTGGGGCGTGAATCATAGAATGGAAGATTTTCCTCTCTGTCTCTTCTTCTCTCAGTATATCTGACTTTGCAATAAAAATAAAATAAATCTTAAAAAAGGAACTGTACAAACTTACTCTGATTTGATAGTAAATGAGAAGGAAGGAGGAAGAAAGAATTTATTTTTGTGCCAAACAAAGCCTTGCATACAGAGTATTAAATGTCTCCTGGATGGGGCAGGCATTGTGGTATAGTAGGTTAAGGCACTGCAAGCAACACTGGCGTCCCATCTGAGCACCGACTTGGGTCCCGGCTGCTCCGCTTCCCAGCCGGCTCCCTGCTGAGGTTCCTGGGAGAGCAGCACAAGACGGCGCAGGTGTCCGGGTCCCTGTCATCCAGGGGGAGACCCAGAGGGCTGCTGGCGTCATGCTGGTCCAGCACTGCCCACTGTGGCCATCTGGTAGTGAAGATCTCTCCTTCTCTCTCTCTCTCTTCTACTCTTCTTCTCAAATAAATAAATACATTCATTCTTTGAGGGAAAAACCTTCAGTTACACTGACATGAAAGAATACTCAAATTAGGAAAGAATGAATAAAAAATGAGAACATTTACCATTGTCCTGATAAACCCCAAAGATACAGAGATGGAAGAGGAAAAAACTTGGTAAGGGGAGAGAGTGTGGAACTTTGGTGTTTGCTGAAGAGACTGTAAAAAGAATAAGAGAAACCACAGCCCACGGGTGAATATTTTCAAAAAAGTGTCTGATGAAGGATTTTTACCAAAACCCAAGTCCTGGAACTCAGTAACAATGCAGTGAGCCACTCAGTAGGACAGGGAGCACCAGATCTAATCAGAAGTCTTATCAGGGCAGACAGCACCTGCCCCAAGGCCTGTGGATCATCCTCAACAATGTGGTCATCAGGGAACTGCAATAAAACCATGAAACCTCAGAACACTAAATCCACAGCCCAGTGCTGCCCCTGTGTGTCCACCAGCCCGGGTTTCCTCTTTCCACACCATCAGCCACAAAGGGCTGTGGACCACCCTGAGCCCATGCCATGCTAGCCCCACACAGGTTGTCCTGCTACAGTTGCTCTTCCTTCAGACTCTGTGAAACCCCTGTCCTCTCCTATGAGCCCCGCTTCCCAGGATCCAGTCCCAATCCCTCCCAGCAGGTCCAGCTGTTGAGAGGCACTGGCAGGAACCTGGAAGGGAGAAGGACCAAGTCAGGCTGCCCCATCTGTCATTGTGTGGTCTCTGGCTGGGATCCATCTCCTGGCCAGCCTTGGCCTCAGTAGCTCCCTCTTCCTGCTGGAGGAGGTAAAGCAAGCAAAGGGCACTGCGTAGGGTGGCCTCCACTGCAGGCCACAGGACATGTCACAGAGGCCAGGACAGGGAAGCCCAGCACAGGGCCTTTGTGGGGTGTGGGGCTGGGCTCTGGGCAGGGCCTCTGGTGGCCTCTGGTGGCCCGGCCCCTGTAGCCCCCTCCCCAGCCTACGGTCCATTCACTCAGTTCCTGGGCACACTCTGGGTTGCAGCCCCTGTTCTGTCCACCTTTGGCCCAGTCCACAGCCTGCTCCCCTCACCTCCAATTGCTACATGGGTAGGAGGGGCTGGTTAATGATTGATGGCATCCCCTCTGTATATGATGGAGTCATCGAGGAAGTCAGGGCCCAGAATGTGGAAAACCTCCTGGGAATTCATGCCAATAGCCCCTCAATCAAGCTGCGGGCCTGGTGAAAAGCCACGGCCCATTAGGTGTGGCCAGGGTCAGGCCAGGGCTCAGAGCTGCTCTTGCCATATCGGGCTTGACACTGGGGCCTGGAGAAAGTTCCATATGTCTACCATAATACACAGGAACACAGAGGGACTCACAGGGACACACAGAAAGACACAGAGGAACACAGGGACACACGAGGGATATACAGGGACACACAGGGACACATGGACACAGAGGGGTACAGGGACACAGAGGGGTACAGGGACACAGGGACACCCACTTCCCTGGAGCCTGGACCAGAGCAGTGTCACTGGTGTCTTCGACTAGTGAGTGCTCCAAGTGCTACAAATAGAACCCCAAGTCAGTCCTTGTTAGAAAGAAAAAGGCAACTTGAAGGCCCCTGGCTGGGGAGGCCCAGGCACCCTCCAGAGCTCTGTGGGAGGGTGGTGAGCTTCCATGGATACCTACGGGGCGATGGCAGGGCCCACGGGGCGTGTGGCAGGGCTCACAGGAATGTAGCAGGTTCCGCATGGCTGGGGCAAAGCCCATGTGACTGTGATGGGGCACACATCGCTGTAACAGGGTCCACATGGCTGTGGCAGGGCCCATGTGTCTGTGGTAAGGCCCATGTGGCTGTGGCAGGACCCACAAGGCTGTGGTAGGGCCCATGTGGCTATGCAAAGGTCATGGGGCTATGGTACGGGCCCATGGGACTGTGGCAGGGCCCATCGGGCTGTAACAGGGTCCACATGGCTGTGGCTGTGGCAGGGCCCATGGGGCTGTGATAAGGCCCGTGTCTGTAACAAGGCCCTTGGGGTTGTGGCAGAACCCATGCAGAGGCAGCCGGGCCCCACTGTGTGTCCTCTGGGCCTTCCTTCCTCCCATGGCTCAGCAGGATCCTCAGGGCCCCTGGGCACAGGTTCTCCACTTGCTCTGAGCCAGGTGAGGCTGGTTCATCCACGAGGACCTGGTTTGTGGCCCAGAGCCCAGGGCAGGCTGCACGCGGCTCTTGGGCTGTGTTAGGGGTGGAGGATCAACACCCAGAGCCCAGGGCAGGCTGCACGCGGCTCTTGGGCTGTGTTAGGGGTGGAGGACCAACACCCAGAGCTGCTGTCACATGGCCAGACACCAGAAGGCCCATCATGATAGAAGGTCCATTTGC
This sequence comes from Ochotona princeps, assembly GCF_030435755.1. Taxonomy (NCBI): domain Eukaryota; kingdom Metazoa; phylum Chordata; class Mammalia; order Lagomorpha; family Ochotonidae; genus Ochotona; species Ochotona princeps. The sequence goes on from NC_080850.1 coordinate 50,052,046, forward strand.
GCGTTCCAACATGGAGATGCTCATGTGCGACTGGACAGGAACTGTAAGCAGGAGGAGGGCGGCTGGGTCTCAGCCAGTGGGGCTGGGGCCGGTGGGTCTGAATTTGGACATTTAGCATCAGTCTGGGTGTGAGAAGGTCAGCTGGCACAGAGCTGCAGAGGTTGCCTGGCAGGGGACTGTGCAGTCCTCGGAGTGGAAGGGTGCTGTGGCTGCAGGGGCGGGCAACTGCTGCAGTCCTAGCCTTGTGTCCTCAAGGGAGGATTCTTGTCTTACAGCTGTGCCCAGACTGACCCCAGCCCCTGAGGACTTCTGACTCACAGGCATTTATTTGCTCTGAGTCATGGGGGGGACTCCTCCCACAGGATGGTCCCCACCACCAGCTTCCTACTGCCTTCGCTGGCACAAACATGGCGGCCAGCAGCAGTGACTGGAGCAGTGCTGAAGCTGTGGACCCTCGGGTGGACCTTGCAGAGCTGTGGACCCTCGGGTGGACCCTGCAGAGCTGTAGCCTTGGCTGTTGGTCCCTTAGAAGAGCTGTGGACCCTCGGGTGGACCCTGCAGAGCTGTAGCCTTGGCTGTTGGTCCCCTAGAAGAGCTGTAGACCCTCGGGTGGACCCTGCAGTGGCTATTGGTGCCCTGAGAGAGCAGCAGGCAGTCTTCATCTCTGACTGCTGGGAGGGAGGGTGGATGCCACAGAGCCCCAAGAGGCCAGAGTCCCTGTTGAGCCTGCTCTGGGTAACCATCACCTGATCACGTGCCCCAGAAACCCCACCCCATAAAACCCCAGGTCTGGTGGCAGTGTCTACTGACCCTCAACCTAGATCTGACCTGCGCTGAGAGCACCAGGCTAAGACTCTAAGGGTCGTGCCCCTCACACCACCAGGTGAGGTTCGTGTCCCTTATGCCCCAGGTTGTGTCCCTCACACCCACAGGTCCTGTCCCTCACACCCCCAGGTCCTGTCCCTCACACCCCAGGTCCTGTCCAGCTTGGCCTCACACACTCGCTCAGGCAGTTGCCCCAAAGGATGTGGGGAGCCATGAGCATCCACAGCTTCCACTGAAAAGGGTCCAGTGTGGAGGTAGACATTGGGGTGCAGCAGACTGAGCCGTCTCTTGGGACACCACCTCCCACATTGGGGGGCCCAGGTTTGAATCCCAGTGTTGCTTCTGAGCCAGCCTCCTGCCAAGGTGCACCCTGTGAGCAGCACGTGATGGTCACCCATGTGGAGGACACAGAAGAGCATGGCCAATTATTTCCCATGTGCTATCCACACTCCTGGTCACCATGAGAGGGCTCCACGCTACAGCCCTTGACTCTACTTCTGTGGTTTGCAGCCAGAGAGGAGTGGGAGCTGTGTGGAGGCAGGGCCAGGACACAAGAGAGGGGCTGAGCCTGGCAGTGGCTGGAGACACTTCGGCTGGGATCCTCTGGCTGGTCAGGGAGGGACTGCTCAGAGCAAGGCTGGGGACAAGCAAGGAGGATGAAGGGTCTCCTGCTTGTTCCCGTGGGGAGAGGGCAGGAGCCAGGTCATGGTTGGTCTTCCCATCAGCATCGAGCCAGGTGCACTCACAGCTGAGCACTCAGGGGACCCTGGTCCTGGACTGGGCTGGCTCTGGGTGCCCACGCCTGGCCCCCAGGCAGCAGGATCTCTGGGCTGACCCTGGTCAGCAGCAGCTCTGGCCCCGGGGAGCAGGATCTCTGGGCTGACCCTGGCCCCTGATGGGTGTGGCCCAGCCCTGCCCTGCCAAGGACAGGTGGTTTTTGCATGTCTTCCCAGAACAGGCCTAGGTCAAGGGGAGGTGGAGGAGGAAGTGGAGCCTCTGCAAACAGAACTAGATCCCCCTGAACTGTCACAACCCTTCCGGGTCAAGCTAGGGAGTCAGGTGGGAAGGGCCTGGACAGGAGAGGATCTGGGCCAGCTGTGCCGGCCCACCGTCCTCAGAGCTCCTCCCTGAGGCCCAGCGCTAGGCAGTGAAGCTGCTCACAGCTTTCTAACGTAGGCTCCAAGCCAGGACACCAGCAAGGGCCCTGAGCACCTGCCAGAGCCCTCCAGGTATGCCCCCTCCTGCAGCTGTGGTGCCAGGGCCTTGCCGAGCCAAGGACCTGTGATGTCAGTGGGAGTCAGAGGAGCCTGGAAACCACTAGGTAAGTCCCACTTGCTGGAGTCCTTCAGGTGTGTTCCCTGCTGTGTGTGCTTCCTCCTGCAGTGGGTGCCAGGGCCACACTGGACAGCTGTCCTTGGTGCTCCTTGCAGCTGCTTATAGCTTCCTAATACAGGCTGCAAGCCAGGACGCCGGGGCCCTGAGCACCTGCCGGAGCCCTCCAGGTGTGCTCTCTGCCATCCGGGTTCTTCCCCCTGCAGCTGTGGGTGCCACAGCCATGCTGAGCTGGGGATCTGAGATGCTAGTGGGAGTCATAGGTGCCTGCAACCCCTAGATAAGTCCTACCTCTGAGGTCCTGGAGAGAACCCAGGGTACATCTGAGGCATATGGAGGACCACCCAGATGGGACCTGCGGAGCCCCGAGTTTAGGTTTGGGTCAGGAGGTGGAGCCTAAGCGGCCACAGATGGCCTGGACAGGAGGGTCACCCAGAAGCCACATGCTCATGTCAGAAGTGGTGGGTGGAGTCCAGAGGCTGTGGCCACTGCCCAGGACCGCGAGCAGGGCTGGAGGACTGCAGGGCTTCGGGGCTGGGCCTCAGGTAGTGCTCAGGGAACTGCCCCATCTCAGATCCTCCATCCCTGGGTGCCAGCCCCACCTGCTGTCCTCTGGTCTTGACCTTGACAAGTTTCCCTGCTCAAGAACGTCTCCTAGGCAAAAAGGTATGAAATAACAAAAGCGATAATGACTTTTATGGTAGACAGAACTGCTGCTGGTGTAATCGGTCACACCTGCCTCATCAAGGTGTATAGGCCTGTGTCAAAGACGGGCGTGGATGTCACTGTGTGCCTAGTGTCACACATGCACCAAGCCAGCAAAACTGTTAAGTACCAGCTTTGGTCAATAATCCTGTCCTTCATGGAGGCAAATTTCGTGACTGAAAACCTTCTAGAAGCAGCCACGCCTGATACGGTGCTTCTGGGTGAATGTTTGTCTGCTGTGAGCGCTGGTTTGGCTGAGACCCTAGCGTGGGTTGTAAAGTGTGTAGGAGTGGTGCAGGAGCAGCTGTGAGAGCAGGAGAACCCCAGGGGAGGGAGCCTCTGCCTGGAGCGTGCTGGGGGGATTGCCTATCTCCCAGGGAGAACTCCAGGGGGAGGTGGGAGGGAACCTCAGCCTGAACCGCGGGGGATTGCACATCTCCTAGAATGACTGATGGATGAGCAGAAGCCAAGATGGGGACAGGTTGGTCAGTGTCCCTCTGCCTGCAAGTGATGGTCACAAACTCAAATAAGGCAGAACCAAGAGAACACTGGTGGATGCCACAAGGGTAGGGCTCATGGAGGGAACTCAGATGCTGTGGGGGCTCACAAAGGGCAGGGTCCATGGAGGGTGTTCAGATGGTGTAGGCCTCTTATGGGACAGGGTCCATTGAACATGTCCATGTGGATAGGTCTTCAGCTCAGCAGGGTCCACGGAGGGAATTCAGATGCTGTGGGGCTGACATTGAGCAGGCTCCACGGAGGGAATTCAGATGCTGTGGGTCTGACATTGAGCAGGCTCCACGGAGGGAATTCAGATGCTGTGGGGCTGACATTGAGCAGGCTCCACGGAGGGAATTCAGATGCTGTGGGGCTGACATTGAGCAGGCTCCACGGAGGGAATTCAGATGCTGTGGGGCTGACATTGAGCAGGCTCCACGGAGGGAATTCAGACAGCTGGACACACCATCTTCCGCACTTTTCTCACTTTTGGTTCCTTTAATCTGACCTTGGTGTAGCCATTTCTCCTTACTTATTGCCATGAACCACATTCTCCCCTAAGTTTTAAAAATTTATTCTATTAAATTTTAACATATGTATTTTGGTTTAATGCATTCCATCTCTGGACTACATATGCCTGGATATGTTTATTTTAATGAGCCTCGTTGGTTAAGCTCTTCACATTTGCTTTGTTAGTAGTTGAGATGGTGGGTGCCCCGAGGAAGGGAGCCTGTACCGCAGTCAGGCTGTGCAGCAGGCAGCTGTGGGGAGGAGAATGCCAGCTGAAGCCCCTGCCAGCCAGACACCAAAGCCCTCAGCTGGGACCAGGGCAGGGGAGCCTGAGCTCTGGGTGTGTCCAGCTGGTATTGAGTTTCCTTCACATGGAATTCTGGGTGGGACAAGCGGGTGCCAAGTCTGATGGTTCACCCACATGCTGTTCTTACTGCATCCCAGACAATTTTTTTGAATCCTTCCTCGTTTGCTGTGTACCTATAGTCAAATTTTTGAGATTTTTATTGGGTGTGAATTTTTTCTTTGCTTTTTTCATTCCCAGGCTAGAACTTGCTGCCTAGAACACGGGCCTGCTTGGAGGGGAAAGGCCGTGGATGCTGTTGCCTGCTCCTCCGTCCCCTGTGACCGTGTTCAGCCCGCGAGGTGGTCTGCACAGGCCCTGTGATGGCTTCACGCCGGCTCCACGCACAGCCTCTTCCCAATCCCAATGACTGTGCTTCAGTTCCAGGAAACAGACTGGAACTTGGACTGAGACCTCAGAGGAGTCATTCTGATGGGAGACTCGGCTGGAAGGAGGCTCCCTTGGGGATCTGCCCCCGGGACAGCTCGGGGGACTTTGGTCCAAGGCACAGAGCAGGTAAGGACCAAGGAATGGAAATGAGCATTTCCTAAGCCTTCACTCCCAGGAATACCCCCAGTGGCCAATAGGCTCGAATGTGCACGGCGAGGAAGCAGTCAGCCACACGCCCCCCATGCTGTGATCCCTGACTTCCCTGAGGAGGACACGGTGGCCCTGGAGCCCTGTGACCCACTGGCCCTGCACTCTTTGCTCACTGAGCCCAGGCCACGGAGTCAGTGTGGGAGGAAGGGCGTCCGTCTCTATCCCTCTGGCCTTGCAATTCTTCCATAAACCTTTACATCTTCAATAAAACTTTGGTCTCTGAACTGCTGAGCCCATTTTGCTCATGCCTGGTGCTATTTCTGGAGCTGCTGTGTGCCCTCCTCCCAGTTCCTGCTCACCAACAGGTAAGGGCCCCACCCGCCATGCCTGCCTCCACCTCACCCTGGCATCTGCCTCTCCCTCCATCACACTTGACTTGTTTACTCATTATTGTCCACCTGTTTACGTGTTAACTGTGGTTGTTTTCAGCTGGCCAACACGGGGGGGAGCAAAGGGCTCCTCTGTCTGTCCAGCTCTATGCGGGAGAATGACACGGACAGGCACCAGGTGAGCAAGTGAGCACATTTCAGAGTGAAGCCAGGAACTTCTTTCAGATCTCCCACTTGGATGCAGGGCCCAAGGACTTGGGCCACCCCTCGTTGCTTTCCCAGGCTGTATGTAGTGAACTGGATCAGAAGCGGAAGAGCCAGGACTTGAACTGGTGTTCGTTCATATGAGATGTTGGTGCCACGAATGGAGGCTTAGCCTGCAATGCCATTGTGTTAGCCCCATATAGTTTCTTCTTGTTCATCTTATTTCTTCCCACTGTGGATTCTTGACACTGTGGGTGGGTGACAGTGGAATGGGTGGGGATCCCAGCAAGCAGAATTCCTCAGCTGCCCGAGCAATGCCCGATGTCCAAGCCTGGGAGCTTGGACCCGGGGAGCGGTTCTGGGGGCACGAGGGGACAGCCTGGAGGCAGAGCCAGACCTCCCTCTGGTTGGGAGCGTTTGTCTGACCCTGACTGACCTCAGCCCCTGGCCTTCTGGGACTGCTAGCCCAACAGTGGACCTTGGGGAACCCTCAGAGGGGGTTGCTCCCTGAAACACAGTGAGGTGAGCACACTGGCTGCGGGGGACCTGAGTCTCATTCCCAGGCTGTTCTGAGCCCTGAGCCTGCCATGCAGGGTGCCTCCACATCTCCTTCCTGGAAATGGGGCTGCTCTGGGAGGCTTGTCGTGAACAGGCTGCCATATGAGACTGATTTCCTGGGCCGTGACCTACAGTGAGCACCACTGGCCTCTTACCAGTTCCTTGGCGCTTCAGTTAAAGTAGGTCTTTACCAGGGCAACAGGAATCCTTAGACTCTGGCAGTGTAAAACACTGCTGCTCAGCTGCCAAAGGGTTAATATTCCATGTGCTGCCCTTGGGCAGGGCGGCAGGGCACAGTGTGGAAGCCAGAGGCCCCTCCCTGGGAGGCAGCCGCCCTTTCTGGTGGTGTGGCCATGGGCTATATAAGGTGCCTCGCACCTCATCCACTGCCATGGGACCCACTGTCCTCAGGACCATCTCAGGCCAGATCCAGCAGGTGAGGGGCTGCGAGGCCGGGGCTGAGCCTGGTAGAGGCCGAGACCCAGGATGGACCCAGGGCCGGCCCAGGTCCTGCCCTGCTGCTGTGTAGACGGGACGTTGTGGTGGCTGCTGCTCCTTGGCGTTGTCCTCTGCTGTCAGCAGTGTGGAGAACGGGCTCTGCAGTGAAGGGACGATGTGGGCTGGGACGTGGTTTGATGTCACTCCACTGTGAGCTACGTGTGCCCTCTGTGTATTCTATGTGCTGTGCTGTATGTGCGTAGGGTGCGAGGTTTTGTCCATGTATGTACTGTGTTTATATTGTCAGGGGTGCCCTGTGCATGCTGCCCATGTGTGCCATGTTGCTCATGTGTGTGCTGTGTGTGTGCAGTGTCACCCATGTGTGCTGTGTGTGTAGTATGTGCTGTGTCACCCATGTGTTCTGTAGTGGTGTGTGTGGTGTGTACAGTGTGTGCAGTGTCACCCGTGTGGGCTGTGTGCACTCTGTTGACCTGTGCATGCCCAGTTGTCCATGTGTGTACCTCACATGTGCTGTGTATTTTGTGTCATCCTTGCAGGCTGCTCTGTGGGTGCTGCACCCTCACAGCCTCTGCAGTGTGCTCCCCTGTGTGGGAGGTGCCAGCTGTCATAGCAGGCCCTACCAGGCCATGCAAAGTCCCAGTGAGAGGATGTGATAGCGGCAGGAATGACAGAGAAGGTGCTCTGGCCATCCGCATGGGCCCTGCCTCGACCCCTAGCATTCCTGTATCATTCACCCACTGGGAGGTCGTAAGGGCTCTGGGACCCACCACAGGGTCACCTCCGGGCCCCACCACGGGGTCAGCTCCTGGACCCACCACAGGGTCACCTCCGGGACCCACCACGGGGTCAGCTCCTGGACCCACCACAGGGTCACCTCCGGGACCCACCACGGGGTCAGCTCCTGGACCCACCACAGGGTCACCCCCTGAACCCACCACGGGTGGTGAGTGATGTGGTGTGCCTGGTGTGTGCACTGTGTGGGGGTTACCAAGCTGTGTTTGTGGTTTGGTATAGCACGTGGTTGTTATGGGATGCGGGTGGTATGCATGTCTGGTGTGGTGGATAACATGTACATACGACGTGTATGCAGAGGATGCATGTGTTGTGTACGCTGTGTGCACACATGTGTGGGTGCTGAGGTGTGTGTATTGTGTATATGGTGTAGCTGTATCCATGTGATACGATGTGTGGCATGGGTGTATAGTGTGGATGTATGTGGAGCGTGGGGTGTGGTTTGTGTGTGGATTGGTGTGAATATGTTGTGTGGCACGTGTGTGACATGCATGTGTATAGCATGGGTGTGGTGTGTTGGGGGTGTGTGTGGTAAGCTGGGAGGGGCTGCAGCTCCCCAGGGAAGGTGGGCTCCTCCCTGTCCGCTGGACTCTGGTCTGGAGCAGGATAAGTGGGCGTGTGGCAGTGTGGCTCTGCCCCCACAGAAGTCCGAGGACAGCAGCCTGCCAGGGGCTTTCTGCAATGGGTGCTGGTGCCCGTGCCCACCCCTAGAGGAGTGGCTCCTGTGCCCTGGGAGTGGGACTGCTGGCACAGGACATGACCCTTCCCTGAGTGCCAGTGAACTTGACCTTAACTGTCTATGTGGTTGTGACCACGGTTAACACAGTAAGTGAGGATGAGGGGTCAGTGCAGGGCAGGCCAGCCAGGGGCTCTCCGAGCTGCGCTGAGCCCAGGCCATCAGAGTGTGGCCTCTGACCCAGCTCTGCGGCCACTGTGTCCAGGCCAGATCTGCCAGCCATCTTCTGCAGGGAGGCAGTGTCAGCTCACCTTGAGGGACACAGGCCCCGACTGTGACACTTCCCAGAAGGGACACCTAGACTTTGGGAGTCTTACCTGACCCTGCCAGGGCTCGATTTCTGCCCTGGTGCTGGTTCAGTGCCTGAGTGATCCAGGGTGAGTGACATGAGGTGTTACATGTCAGGGGGTTACACGAGGGAGCACATGTCACATGGATCACACGAGGCACACAGCAGAGGAATCCCATGATGTGGCACCTAGCAGGTGAATCACACCAGGACGCGGACGTCAGGTGTCTGAAGGAGCCGGTGCTCAGAGGGGTGTGCCAGAGCATGTGGTGACACAGTCCCTACATGCAAGGGGACATGCTAGGGGAGACGGACGCTGCGGAGAGGGGCTCCCCAGGAGGTGCCCCGGGCTGTCCCCGTGGGTGACACTTCTGCAGCGGTGGCATACAGAACTCCCAGGACTGTGAAGGAGGGTGGCCTGGGGGCAGGACCAGGGCAGGGTGTACGTCATGGCTCCACGCTCCTACTCCTAGCTGATGTGGGGGTGACGTGCTGCCCCCCACCTGGCTGCCTCCCTGTGTCTGCAGGCTCCAGGCTCGCGGCCCCGCTCTCAGGAGAGTCAGCCCCAGCGCCATGAGGAGCATCCTGGTCCTCGGCCTCCTGGCCGCGCTCACCGTGGTGGCTGTAGGTGAGAGAAGCTGTGTGGGCCCCTAGGACCTTCCTCCTGCACCCAGGGTCTATCCCTCATGCCGGTGGGGTGTGGGAGGCTCCCCGGTGCTTCCTGTGAGCTCATGGCCAGCTGGGCCTCCCCACTGTGGAAAGGGGAACAGATGAGGGCGCTCTTTGTCCTGCCATCTAGTTTGGGGGTCGCCAGAAGGTGGGGACATGATCCTCTTTGACCTTGACGTCGGCTCTGTCCTGTGAGTGTCCCTGGGTGTGGACCACGAGAGCTGTCTCCACAGAGTCCCTGGAGTGTGCCCAATGTTACTCATTTTCACCCGACTGTAACGCTGACCCCAGCCCATGCCCTGAAGATGCCAGCGGGAGCTGCTGCACTTCCTCGGCCAGCTGGCCTGTAGGTAAGCATGGGCTGTGTGCCACCCCACCCCAGGAACCTGGGTGGGAAGGACAGTGAGATGATGCCAGCTGGGCCAGGACAGGGGCCATGGAGGTAGCTCCGGGGGGAGCAGCTCCTGGCCCTGGGAGCAGGAGAGAGGTGGGGCTGGCGAGAGGAAGAGGTTCGTTCAGCAGCCTCCTCGGGGGCAGGGAGGCTTGGTCAGCGAGGGCAGCCCGCCAGCCCTGGGCCTGTGCCCCTGCTCTTTCCCTTGGCATGAGAACAGCTCGAGGTCTCCCACACGTGTCTCAGGGACATGTGCACACAGAGCAGCAGGAAGGGGAGCGTGGCGGCTCTGTGTACCAGGTGCGTGTCAGCAGGGCTCAGCACGGCCGCCTTCACTGCCGTGTGCTCAAGGGAACGTGCTCATCTGAGACACAAGCACACTCTGACATGATATGTGATGTCCATGAACTTAGTGAAGTCCTCTTTTTCTTGGATTTTAAATAGTTTTACACCAAAATATGCGAAGCCTTTAATTCAATTTCTCCGCAAGACAGAGAACAGACACACACCATTTCCCCTGTAGTTTCCCTGTGGACCCTTCACTGTTGGTCTCTGCTGAGGACTTCCAGTAAGACACAGCCACCACACTGTCGTAACTGACACACTGACGGGCAGCTGCAGTTCCTCTAATTCTGGGTCATCGTAAGACTCAGGTGTTCACAGATGCTGTGATGCTGCGATACCACTGATGTATGCAAATTTAAACCAAAACAAAGTTTTGGCATTTTTTTAAATGTTGGAATTAATTTTTTTTAACCAGATCTGTGATCTTCCTCTTTCTCTTTCTCTCTCTCTCTCTCTCTCTCTCTTGTCTGAGTCTGATTTGTGGGAGAAGTAGACCCATTGGTGTAAGGCTGTCCTGTTCTGGCTTCCGTTGATTGTGTCCTCGTGGTGTCACTTAGCTGTCCTCCTGTTCTTGGTATTTCCACCAACTGCACATGTGCCCCCTGGTGGTTCTCTCTGGAACAATGGAAACATGGGAGCCAGTGCTGTCCTGGACAGTGTCCAAAGGGTGCCTACTGGGCACTGCTGGGAGTACAGCTAGGATGACCAGTGAAGTTCATTTAGAATCTGACTCACTTGGAGTTACATTTTAAAAAAATTTATTACTTCACTTGAAGGTCAGAATTACAAAGAGAGGTAGAATAAGAGAGGAATTCCCATGTGCTCTTCACCCCCTAAATGGCCACAGAGGCCAGGGCTGTGCCAGGCCGAGCCAGGGTAAGATCTGGAGCTCCGTGCAGGTCTCCCACGTGGGTGAGGGCCCCAGGCTGCTCCCTACAGCCTGAGCAGGGGCTGGATTGGAAGAGGAGCAGTGAGAACAGGAACCCAAGCCATAGGGATGCTGACAACGCAGGCTTCAGCAGCTACACCACAAGGCTGGCCCCTAGACGGACATTTAAATGGGCACATAGCACCACCCTGGACATTCCTAGTCTAGACACTGTACTGGGCTTAGGCTCAGTTCCAGGCAGAGCAGGTGCATCTGTCTGCTTCTCCTCTTGGGGAGGCGGAACCTGACAGGTGGTCTAGGTGACACCCTTGGATGTCACCTGGCCCCCACTTCTCAGCTCTCTCCTCTGCCTGGGCCTCTCCTACCTTTCCTGTGCTGCCCTGCTCAGGTGGGGCTGCCTGAGGGAGGAGCGGCTTGATTCTCACTGGTAGCCCTCTGAACTACGTCTAAGTCCGCATGGAGTAAGCATAGTGTTTTCTGTTCCTGCCAGAAGCAGCAGCTATTCAGGGTCCCCAGGCTCCCCACAATCTCTCGTTCCTGGGACTAACGGTCTGTGTTTTACCTTTTTGTAGATGGAGAGCTCAAAAGTTACCATGAGAAGTTCTGCTCAGGACTTCCGGCTGGCACGTCTTTGGGTTTTGCTATCCGGGTGACTGGGCAGAAACCTGCCTGGTTTACAACCCACTGCTCCCAGGAGACTTGCAGTGCCATGTCACTTGCTGAAGGTGGGTGTTGCAATCAGTCTACCTCGCTGCTTCCTCTCAGCCCACCTACTCTGTTTGCCGCTGTGCTCCCCACCCACAGGGGACTCCTCCAGCCAGGCCCTCCTCTGACACATGAGTGACACTCACCCTGAGTGACAGCAGCCAGGGCACACAGCACAGCCAGCACGGCCTGCTCAGCGGGGACAGGCAGCAGCTCTACAGGCTGAGGGAGCCTTGGTGATGCATTCCAGATTCTCCTTTGACCCCAGAGGCAGAGAGGCAGCCCAGGACACACAGAGTCTTCCCTGGCTTGTTCACTCCCCATTCCCACAGCGCTGGAGGCTGGGCCAGGACAAAGCAGGAGCTGGGAACGCAGGCTAGGCCTTGCACATGGGGCAGTGGATTCTAGGACCTGAGTCAGCGCTCGATGTCTCCCCGGGGTGCACGTGGGCAGGAGGCTGGGTCAGGAGTGGAGCCAGGACTGGGATCCGGCCCCACGATGGGACACAGGCACCCCCAGAGCAGTCTTGGCTGCTGGGTCAGACGCCTTTCTGGCTGGGAGAGGCATGTGGGCTCCTCAGCAGTTCTCAGACCTGGGACCTCGGCACTGCTGGGAAGACTCTAAGTCTGCAAAGGGGCTGAGGACCCCAGAGAACTATTGTCCATGTGCCTCCCCCTGTGAGTGTTCACCACTCAGAAATTCAGGCTGAGTTGGTTCTCATTTGTCGCTAAAGAGGCTCTGACCTCAGGAGCCCTGCAGGAGCCTCAGGGCTCAGGGTGCTGCCCCATGCTCTAGAGCTGCTGCTGTGTCTGGAAGCCCTGCATGCTGGAACCCTGTGTGTGCGTGTGCACCTGCCTGAGATGCAGGTGCAGTGTCAGGAACACTCAGGGTCTGGTGCTGGCTGAGGGTTGGCTTCAGCGTAAAGGGCTCCCTTTGTCCTCTCAGTCTGTACCCTACAGACGTGCTGAAAGTGGTTGTGCTCCAGGGAAGATCTGTGTCCTCGGGAGTAGCTGTGATTGGGGAAACTTTATAGCTGGGACCTGATCTGTCCACCCCCGCGCTCTCCCTGCTTGCCTGCCGTCCCTGGGCAGTGCTGTGTCCTGAGTGAGACTCTTTCCTCCCAGACTTCCCAGAGAGTGGGAGCGGCAACACCCAGTGTCCTGCCTGCCTAGGATCTAACGTCACCTCCTGTGTTGGGACACCCCAGACGTGCAACGCAGGAGAGCAGTGCATCGACCTCTATGCAGAAGTTGTCGTTGGCGGTACGTTGGGGCTCAGTCTCTTCAGGGATGCTAGGAGCTGGGTTAACCCAGAACTGGGTGGCATGACAAGGTGTAAGGCTGGGATGCCTGTGGCAGGGAGAGCCTGCTCTGGGCTCCTGGTCCTGAGCTGCTGTAGTCCTGCCTTGTTGACCTCCTGCCCCGCCCTCTCAGCCCTGCCAGGGCCTCCCCTCTAGAGCTGTGGCTGTTCTCACACAGATGTGACGGCATGGCCGTTCTATTTCTGTGTGCCTGCATTCTCCTTCCCCACTGATCATGGGAGATGCTCACTTAGGGCAGCTGGGCCGGGCAGAGAACATCACATCCAGCTCCCCAATCCTCTACAGCGGTGGATCCACAGCACATGGCAGGGTCCATACCACAGCACCAGGCCCTGGGCCAGCAACCCCTGCCATGCAGCAGCTGTGACCAGGCTCCAGGCATGGCTGGTCTGGTCCTCCTGGCTACCAGGGCCTGCCTGCTGGGTGAGGGGCAGGCAAGTTCCACGGGTGGGGTCTGGAAGGGAACATACCCATTCCTTCCACACCCAGCAGTCAAGACCCGCTCAGTGGCCATCCTGGCTGTGGGGAGGCAGAGGGTCCTGCAGGGAAGGGCAGCTCCAGTGAACAGCCCCCAGCCTCTGCCTAAACCTCGGCAGGCAGAAGGAGCTCTAGTTGGGCACGTCCCCAGGACAGCTGATCTCAGTGCGTGGGGGACATGGATGGGCACTGGGGGCCGAGGCCTCCCTGTGGTCAGGGGTTCCTCAGGGTCGGCCCCACAGGGGTCTCTCTGTAGCTGGATGCTCCTTTGTAATCACAGCAGAGGCTCCCACCTCACCGGTACCATGACCTGGCCTCCGGTGCTGACCAACAGCAGGAACCGCTGCTCCTCTTCCCCTACCAACCATGCCAGCTTAGTGTTCAGTGGTCACTGAACAGACAAGACAGTCACTCTGTGTTCCTTCTGGCTTCCTTTGCTCCTGTTTAGCGGGTTCAGAGGCAGGCGGCACTCAGGGCAAAGAGGGATGGGGTCTGGACCCAGCCTGGGTGAGGAGGGCACATGTCAGTTCCTCTTGGGCTGGGATACTCTGCACCTCGAGAAACAAGGGAGCCTATGGCCCATGGCCCTGGCCTTGTAGCCCTCTGGCTTCACAACCCAGCCACTGTGTTCAGGTGCCTCTGTCTTATGCTTACAAAATCACTCAGCTGCTGGCACTCTTCCCAGAGCCACAGCTCTGGCCATGCAGCTGTCTGGCCACATGGCCCAATCATGACACTTACGCCCCATTTGTGTCCACAGGCGCCGTGCAGTACCGGCTGGCGCTCAAAGGCTGCTCCAGCATCAAGGAGGCCGCCTGCAACTACCTGTCTGCGGGGAACATCGCCGTGGGGAACGTGGTCTTCAGGCACCTGCAGTGCAGCCCAGCCCTCCCCAGCAGCGCCACCTGCAGCTCGGGCCTGGGCCCGGCCACCCTGCACTCCTGAATCTGTCCAAGGTCTCAGGCTGGGGCGGCGGCTGCTCCATGAGTTCCCCTCCCACCTTGCTTGGCCCCTAGCTCTGTCCAGCCTGCCAGGGCCCATTGTCACAATGGCCCTGCCATCCCCTGCTGGGCACAGGTGCCCATCCCAGTGTGCCTCTCCATGCCCCCTTCTGTGGAACCTGTATCATGGTCATGCCTGCGTGTGTGTCCAGCGACAGGAGCAGCGTGTCTTCCTGCCTGGGTCCGTGCCTCGTGGCAACACATGCAGAAGTGGCCCGGTAGGAATGTTTTTCACTGCTATTAATAAAGGATCAGGCATGACTTGTCTCAGCTGTCACTTAGCTCAGCGTCTGACCTGAGGTCACTGTAGGCTGACTCACCTTGCAGGGTCAGTGTGGAGTTCCTGTGTCCCCTTGGCCCAGCCTTCCTGCGTGTCCACCCCCAACCTAACCACAGGGTACCTGGGCCCTTTCCCAGCCTTATCCCTTCCAGGGATCCTCAGGCTCTTCCCCTGGGGACCCATGGACCCTCCCCCGACTCCTAGATGAGGAGGAGGGGATTGGCAGCTGGGCTGTGGCTCTCTTTCCCAGGGGCCTGGTCAGCAGGTGGCTCTGGTGACCCCTCCCTCCATCCCTGCTAATGGCTGTCTGCCACACTCCACCAAACATTCTTCTTGTTTCTAAAAACAATAGACTTGGCTGGGTCTTGCTGAAGCTGGGAGCTAGGAGCTTCATCTGGGTCTCCCATGTGACTATAGGGTCCAAACAGTCAGGCCAACCTCTGGTGCCTTTCCCAGGCCACTAGCAGCATGCTGGAAGGGACATGTAGCAGGCAGGGCATGAACAGATGCCCACAGGGGAAACTGGCCATCCAGGATGTGGCTTTACCTGCTAAGCCACAACACCAGCCCAAGGTGTAACACATCTTGGTTTAGAAAGGCTCAGAGCAGAAGTCCCCAGGGGGACCTGTCCTCTGTGTAGCTGTGCGTGGTTGCACAGCTGTCCAGCAGCTCCTCCCAACCCGGGGTCCTGCGACTTCGCAGAGGCAGTATGTTCAGGGGTTCGGTCACCCCCAGTCCTGGAGCACTGGCCAGCAGCCTTGAACTGTCTGAGCCTTTCCTGTCTGCCTGTGTGATCCTGCCCCTGGGAGGCCCCCAGCACACAGCAGGTGACTACCCTGCCCCCGGCTCAGGCAGAGGCGTGTCCAGCAGAGAGGCCACCTTGCTCCTGTGCCCACACAGCTCTGACCCCTTCTCTGCCACATTTCCTGGCCTGTGGAAAGCCCCCTATCAGCTCCTGTTGGGGTCACACTGTAGTTACTGAATGCTGGTTTGTCATGGGGACAGTGCCTACTGGACAGTTAGTTTCCTGGGCAGAAAAGCTGAGAGAGGGTTTGGGAACCCTGCAAGGTCTGGCCCAGAGCTGGACGAGGCTCTCCATGACCGCGGGTCCCGGGGCAGTCCTAGAGACCCAGGCATTCTGCTCCCCAACTTGGCTTCAGATCAGTGCAGTGGTGGCCATGGGTCACTAAGGCCTCTTCCTCCCTGACTGTGTGCCTGATTTAGAACCTCACAACCCGGCTTCGTACTCAATGTGCTTGTGGGGGCACTGGTGGGGGGATGTCACGGAAGCAGGAGAAGCTCAGCTTCCCCAGGAACGCAGAGCCTGAGGCCTGGACCTGGCCACGCTCCATCCTCTCTGAAGGAGGGGCCCTGTTACCTGGGACCCTGGCCTGCAGCTGGCTGCAGTGGACTCCCACTGCCTGTCTGCTGCCTTCAGGTCGGCCTGTCCTCCTCATCGTTTGTATTTCTGGGAGTCTGGGGCCTCGTGTGCATCCCTGATACACCCCAGTCCCAGCAGTCACCCAGAGCTGCCCACAGTGGATGTCTTCTGGCCATGTCGAACTCCTCACCCTCTAGTGCTTTCTGGAAACTTCTCTGCACCTGCTTGTGGGACGGCCCCCTGCTCTCAGCTGCATGAGATCTGAGCTGTGGTTTCTGAGCCTCTCTGGGCGGTGGGACATTGCTTAGTTGTGGCAATTTGCTATCACAGAGAATGTGTCACACGGAGCCGCAGACACACCACTTTCAGAGCTAGGGTGACGTCATGGCTTCACAGGTGTTGTGAAGTGACTGAATCCATCCCAAAATGAGTTGGCAGCAGACTCTTAGAAGCTCACGAGGCTTTATTCACTGGCCAGTGCTGACCAGTGGACTGTGCTGTACCCAACAGGCAGAAGAGGGGAATAGCCCCAACAGGCCATTATCAGGAACTTTTAGGCTCACACCAGCTTCGAATTACCCAATCAACTAAGCTAGTGTTGGCAAGTAACCCCAGTATACAGCATCCAATCAACTCAACTGGTGTGCGTTACAGATCATCCAATCAGTTGACAGGAGCACAGCACAAACTCCCAATGTAAACACCCTGGCTGGTAAATCAGCACCACTCCAGCACAGCTCTAGCACAGCTCCAGCACCATGCCAGTATTGCTCCAGCACCGCTCCAGTACTGCTGCAGCACAGCTCCAGCACCACTCTAGCACCGCTCCAGCACAGCTCCAGCACCGCTCCAGCACCACTCCAGTACTGCTCCAGCACCACTCCAGGATCGCTCCAGCACTGCTCCAGCACCACTTCAGCATCGCTCCAGCACCACTCCAGCACAGCTCCAGGATCGCTCCAGCACCACTCCAGCACCGCTCCAGCATCACTCCAGCACAACTCCAGGATCACTCCAGCACAGCTCCAGCACCGCTCCAGCACCACTCCAGCACCACTCCAGTACTGCTCCAGCACAGCTCCAGCATCACTCCAGCACTGCTCCAGCACAGTTCCAGCATCGCTCCAGCACCGCTCCAGCATTGCTCCAGCACTGCTCCAGCACCACTCCAGTACTGCTCCAGCACAGCTCCAGCATCACTCCAGCACTGCTCCAGCACAGTTCCAGCATCGCTCCAGCACCGCTCCAGCATTGCTCCAGCACTGCTCCAGCACCACTCCAGTACTGCTCCAGCACAACTCCAGCATCACTCCAGCACAGCTCCAGTACAGCTCCAGCACCACTCCAACACCACTCTAGCATCGCTCCAGCACTGCTCCAGCACAGCACCACTCCAGCACCACTCCAGCACCACTCCAGTACAGCTCCAGCACTGCTCCAGCACCACTCCAGCGCTGCTCCAGCACAGCTCCAGCACCACTCCAGTACAGCTCTAGCACTGCTCCAGTACAGCTCCAGTACAGCTCCAGTACCACTCCAGCACTACTCCAGCACTGTTCCTGCACTGCTCCAGGGGCCCATAAGGCAAGCATCACGGGTTACAGAGGCCAGCTTTGCCGGCAGCCAAGTTTATAAGTAGACAGAGGAAGTTGTTCTAATTTCCTGGTCCTGGTCCTGTATCTGTGTCCCTAACTGAACACTTGATTTTCTGTGTAGTCGCATAGGGCCTGACAAAACCAACATCATTGTGAATTCCCTGAAGTCACAGCTGGGCCAGCCTCATGAATCCAGGTGGGCTGGTCAGGCCGGCCCCACCATCCGGTGGAAGCATGGGGGAAATTGCCCTCTTGGGGAGTATGCTGTTCCAAGCCCCCAAGCCCTGCGAGGCCCAGCACTGTTGATTGGAAAGAGGAGGGTTTTACTCCTCGTTTCCCAAGTGTTGGAGTTGGAGTATTCTCACAATCTTCAAAGGAAACCAGGTGGGGTGTGTGTGTGTGTGTGTGTGTGAGTGTGAGTGTGTATGATTTGCTCACGCTACCTTCCCTGTTTCTGTGGGAGGCTGAGACTCGGCCCCTCATTTGGAAAGTGTCTTGGCTTGCCTGGGGAAGCCGGCATTTTCTCGCATTCATCGGTGCTGTGTTGCCCGAGTTTACAGAAGTTTTATGATATTTTACCTGATTCAGGTTCATAACACAATTACAACATCAGGAAATTGGTAAGCTATTCACATTATCAAGGTGCTGTGAGGGCTAATAGAACACACACAGTTGGTTAGTAAGCTTCACAGCCTGACAAGGCAGCAAACAGTGCATAAAGGCCCACAGCTGTCATTTAATATGGTTCTATGAATCTTATGTTCAAACGTTTTGCACAGAGAGAGAGAGAGCGAGCCCCTGAACCCCCAATGGCTCATGCTCTAACACCTGTCACATAGGGCCTGCAGGGTCCAAGCCAGGACTCCACCAGCATCCTGGGCACCCGTCACTAGGGGGCACCATTGTCTTATGCCACAGGGAGTCTCCTGGGGGTCAGGGGGGTTCTTGGACAAGGTGCAAGTGTGTGGGGGATAGAGGACGGTCACCGCCAGGTGTGGGTGGCCTTCACGCCCCAGATGAGCCCCTTACCTGACTTTCTGCTGATCACCCACTGTGTCTCCGACCTCTGAGGGTTTAACCTTGGCCCGCTGGTTGTGGGCAGCTGCGTCCCTCACCTGTCCCCTGGACTGGATCAGACTGCAGGTTGAGACAACCCCAGGGGCTCCAGAAGCCCTGGATGTCCCCAGGAGCCAGTGAGACTGCCGGGGGAGGCCTGGCCTGTGTGGACTTCAGATCAGCACTGCTACCAGGTTTGTGTCTGGGGCTCCCCCAGTCAGACCAGGAGGCAGAGCCTGCTGCTCCCTGAGTCAGCGGTCACTCACCCACAGGACAGAGTGGGTCCCTCACCCACAGGACAGAGTGGGTTCCTCACTGCACGTTGCAGGGTGCAGCTTGCTGAGTCTCCCTTTCTGCAGCCCCTGAGGGTTTCTCTGTCTGAGATCCTGGATCTTGCTTGGGTGACCATGACTTCCCGGCTGGGTGTCTGCAGCGGCGACAGGAGGCCAGGCAAGGCAATGAACTGTCCACTGTGTACTTGGGTGATGAATGTCCAATGCCAACGCTCAGCTGCCCCGCCAGGAAGGATTCAGCATAGAGGACATAGGAGGATTGAGAAGAGAGGAAGGTGTCTCCAGGAGAGAAGAGGAGAGAGGAGGAGAGGAGGAGAGGGGAGGAGAGAGGAAAGGAGGGGAGGCAAGGAGAGGCAGGGGACACTCCTTTGGCTGGCCACTCTTGTCCCACTTTGCAGGACCCCAGGCTGTAACATCACAGAGCAGCTCAGTGTCTATCAGAAAAGAGAAGGGACATGCTGCTGGCCGTTCTCTGTGTCAGAGGAGTCAGTGGGCAGTAATGAGGGGAATGGGACTGTGTGGCTGGTGTGTGAGTGAGCTGTGGACTGCTTGATTGTGGGTTAATGCAAGACTGTAGGACTGTGTGACTGTGTACGTGACTGTAACCAACAGTATGACTAACTACACGACTGACATGACTGACATGTGACTGACACTGAAGTGAGAGGTGGTGGTTAGGTCCATCCTACACAGTGAATGGGGTCCTGGGCAGGTGGACAGTGCCCTGGGGAAGGAGAGGGTTCTGGGGCAGACTGGACAGTGCCCTGGGGAAGGAGAAGGTTCTGGGGCAGATTGGACAGTGTCCTGGGAAGGAGAGGGTTCAGGGGCAGATTGGAAGTGCCCTGGGGAAGGAGGGGGTTCAGGGGAAGGTGGGACAGTGTCCTGGGGAGGCCTGGGGCAGGTGGGACAGTGTCCTGGGGAGGCCTGGGGAAGATTGGACAGTGCCCTGGGGAAGGAGCGGGTTCTGGGGCAGATTGGACAGTGCCCTAGGGAAGGAGGGGGTTCAGGGTGCAGATTGGACAGTGCTCTGGGGAAGGAGGGGGTTCAAGGGCAGGTGGACAGTGCCCTGGGGAAGGAGGGGGTTCTGGGGAGATCTGGGGCAGGTGGACAGTGCCCTGGGGAAGAAGAGGGTTCAGGGGCAGGTGGGACAGTGTCCTGCGGAGACCTGGGGCAGGTGGGAAAGTGTACTGGGGAGGCCTGGGGCAGGTGGGACAGTGTCCTGGGGAGACCTGGGGCAGGTGGGACAGTGCCCTGGGGAAGGAGAGGGGCAGGTGGGACAGTGTCCTGCGGAGACTTGGGGCAGGTGGGACAGTGTCCTGGGGAGATCTGGGGTAGGTGGACAGTGTCCTGGGGAGGCCTGGGGCAGGTGGGACAGTGTCCTGGGGAGGCCTGGGGCAGGTGGACAGTGTCCTGGGGAGATCTGGGGCAGGTGGGACAGTGTCCTGGGGAGATCTGGGGCAGGTGGACAGTGTCCTGGGGAGGCCTGGGGCAGGTGGGACAGTGTCCTGGGGAGGCCTGGGGCAGGGGGACAGTGTCCTGGGGAGACCTGGGGCAGGTGGGCAGTGTCCTGGGGAGACCTGGGGCAGGTGGGCAGTGTCCTGGGGAGACCTGGGGCAGGTGGGACAGTGTCCTGGGGAGACCTGGGGCAGGTGGGACAGTGTCCTGGGAGATCTGGGGCAGGTGGGACAGTGTCCTGGGGAGGCCTGGGGCAGGTGGGACAGTGTCCTGGGGAGACCTGGGGCAGGTGGGACAGTGTCCTGGGGAGACCTGGGGCAAGTGGGACAGTGTCCTGGGGAGACCTGGGGCAGGTGGGACAGTGTCCTGGGGAGGCCTGGGGCAGGTGGGACAGTGTCCTGGGGAGGCCTGGGGCAGGTGGGAAAGTGCCCTGGTGAGATCTGGGGCAGGTGGACAGTGTCCTGGGGAGACCTGGGGCAGGTGGGACAGTGTCCTGGGGAGATCTGGGGCAGGTGGGACAGTGTCCTGGGGAGGCCTGGGGCAGGTGGGCAGTGTCCTGGGGAGGCCTGGGGCAGGTGGGACAGTGTCCTGGGGAGGCCTGGGGCAGGTGGACAGTGTCCTGGGGAGGCCCTGCCCTCTGTCTCTCCAGCAGGGTTAGGAAGTGCCCTGTGCTCTCTCCCTTCCATGGGCAGCTGTGAGCACAGACTCCCACACTGAGAGACTCCCACTCTGGCTGGGCTGTGCCTGGTGGCCCCTGGGCTCTCCCCTCAGGCTGTAGGTGAGCTCTGAGGAAGACACTAATCAAATGGCACTATGGCCTCCGTCCCCTGCTGATGGCTTAGACCCAGTCTCTGGCCTCAGGCTGAGTGGGTGGGCGGTTTAAGCAAAGCAGACAATTTGACTTTGGACTCACAGTAAATGAAGGATTCAGAAAGACCCCCCCACACCCCGTAAGAACCTTATGTGTGGGTGCAACTTTTGAGGTGCTACCCACTTGTCCCACCCCAACTTCCATGTAAAGGAAACTCAATTCCAGCTGGACACACCCAGAGCTCAGGGCTCCCCTGCACTGGTCCCAGCTGAGGGCTTTGGTGTCTGGCTGGCAGGGGCTTCAGCTGGCATTCTCCTCCCCACAGCTGCCTGCTGCACGGGCTGACCCCGGCCTGGGCTCCCTTCCTCAGGCACCTGCCACCTCTGGTGATAACCCTGCTGAACCTGAACAGCTTAAACAAACCAAGCTCACTAAGTAAACACATCACAAAGAAACATCCAACAAGAAACACTATATACTAAAGTAAGCAAATAGATTCAAAGTTAAAACAATGTTCTCTAAAAATATTTCCATTCCAAGAGGCTTTACTATACTTAGTTACACTGAAGTCAGATAAAAGAAATCTAAAGTTTCAATGAGAAAGCTGCCAAGGATACCTAGGCACTGTCTATAGTTGTGGAAGTGTCAGCTCGTGAGGTCTTCCTTATGAAAGGTCATCATCAGACACCTTAAAGGCACACGTAGCCAGAGCAGGCATGGCAGGTCAGCACGCTAGTCATCCACTATGTGTGCCGGCATGCCATATGGGTACCAATTCATGTCCTGGCTGCTCCACTTCCAATCCAGTTGTCAGCTTAGGACCTAGGATAGAAATGGAAGGTGGCTCTGTGATGCAATATCGAGCAGCCCTCCAGGCCAGGGCCAACCTGCCAGAATATGTAACTACACATGTCCCAAAGTTACCAGCCAGGGAGAATGTCCCCCTCTGAGGGTGGTCGCCTCTCTGCTCATTGTTCAGCTAATCCTGGGAGACACACCACCAGATATGTGATGATTAGATGTGATGATTAATCTCATCTGAAAGACTGTATCATGGAAACATCTAGAATCACCATTCGACCAAACATCTGGCTACCATGGCCAGACAAGCAGACACGTGGGCTCCACCATCACAGCGGGTCAGGATCCATCACCATCCACACACTCCTGGAGTCCTGAGTCCTTTTACCTTTGGTGTCCACACTCACCCACTGTGGCTGAGGGCGTGTTGTGGCCCAGGTTCTCCCTGTGTCCCCCCACACCTGGGCAACAGGAGTTCAGCTGGTGCTGCTGCAGGGCTGGGTGCTGGGGGTCAGGCCTCAGCCTCCTGGTTGCCCTTCAGTCAGGCCCTGCTGGGACTGGAAATGGGGCCTCGGGGTCTCTGGCTGCTGAGCTGTTGCTTTCTCCCTTCCCTTTGCCTGCCTGGGCTGTGTGTGTCTTCAAGGGGAGTGTCTGACCGTAACTGTTACATCTTCCTGAAGAACTGACACTTCTATTTTTCTTTATTTATTTTAAATTTTTTCTTTATTTTTTACGATCTTCACACAGTTAATTAGGGCACAAAGATTCAAGGGCTACAGGAAAGTAGGTAGGACTATTATTTCCACATTGTTTTTTTCCTGTATCTGGGGTAAAGGGGGAGATAAAGGGAGAAGCCCCACCCAGTCTCCCACCCATCCCAGGTCCCTGATGTGGGGCATGCTCCGAGGGTCTTGCTCAGGTGGTTTTGATAGTTTGACAGTTATGAATTGTTGCCAATTTCACATTCCATTCCAAGCACAGTGAGGTCGCTGCCGAATCCACTGACTGACATAGTCCACCTTAGAGTCTCCGTTTGCCCAGTTTTTCACTGCCAACATATGGCTATTGTAGTTGATTGATTAGTTCTGTCCTCTGTTGTGGTGCCAGGTGTCCTCTGCAGGTTCTGGTAGACTGCCATACCCTCCATGTGCACCTGGTTATGCTCTCCACTGCTCTGTCTGAGCTCCTTAGGAGGCTCGGCTCTGACACTTGCACTCCATGGCAGACCATGGAACCTGCACTTCTCTTCATGGTTAGGGTTCTGAGTTCGGCAGCTCGACTGGGGAGATCCCAAAAAAACTTTGTCTGAGGTGATCCCAGACCAGAATTTTGTGTTTTCTTGCAAGTACAGGGCCTGGCACAGTCCATCGCCCCAATCAGCTAGCTGGTGGTTGCAATTGCTGGGTTGGTTCTGTTTCCAGCCCTGTCTTCCACTGGAACCAATGGGTGTTACAGTCCAGCCTGATTCTGCTCAGCACACACTCAGCCCTCACATAAACCAGTGGGAGCTGCAGGCTAGTTGGAGCTACCCACAATAACCCCCACCAGGTCCATGCCCTGCCCTGGTTCCCATGCTTGCCAGTATGTGTAGCAGACTAGTCCAGTCTGTCCCACATCCCATTTAGCTCTCATACATGTCAATGGGCATTGAAGCCTAGTCAATCCAACCAGCTCCACTACCCAGCCCACACACATGCTGTTGGTTGCCTTTTGAATTGACACTTTTATAACAACAGTTTCCTACTTTCAGTTCCTTTATATCTGACATTATTGTAGTTATTCCACCTAAGTTGTGGTGACTCTAAATTTTTTTTTTCGAATCTGTTTTACTTTGAATCTATTTGTGTATTTTGGTACAGTGTTTCTCCTTGGGAAGGCACATATCTGGTTGTGTTTATTTTAATGAGCTTGGTTTGTTTAAGCTGTTCAGGTTCAGCGGGGTTATCACTGGAGGTAGCACGTGCCTGGAGGAAGGGAGCCCGGGCCAAGGTCAGCCTGTGCAGCAGGCAGCTGTGGGGAGAATGCCAGCTGAAGCCCCTGCCAGCCAAAGCCCTCAGCTGGGGCCCGGATGAGGGCTGCCTGAGCTCTGGGCTGTGTCCAGCTGGAATTGAGTTTCCTTTACATGGAAGTTGGGGTGGGACAAGTGGGGAATTGCACCACACACAGTTCTTACTGGGTTCAGTAGAACTTTCTGAAATCTCTCTTTGCTGTGTTCCCTTTGTTTTTGTCTTGTCATTTTAATGGTCTTCACTGGTTATCTTTGTTTCCCCTGCTCCGTCCCCATGGCAGAGGGACCCAGCCTGGACTCAGAGCCAGGCGTCCTGTCCTGCTCTCTGCCCCAGCTATCTTGCACTTGGTCCTATCCCTGGGGATCTGCTGGTCTGTGTAATTCCCTCCATGACAGAGGATGAGGTGGGCCCAGTGACCCCCATGCACATCCTTGGAGCTGGACAGGATGTCCAATTTCCATGTGAGTAGCATCCTCCCTGCCTCGCTCTCATTGTCTGCTCTGACACAGGGTGGACTCCCCAGCCACCACATCTGGGATCTGCTGGAGAAGCCTGCTCCCCAGGATGACCCCAGGATGACCCTGGGTCCCACTGAGATGCAGCAAGGACAGTCACAGGAGGAACTGGGGGCTGTGGTCAGAGGCTCCGCAGTGGGCAGCTGGGCGTTTCGGGGTCTGGGCTGAGGGAGTGACCATGCTCATCTTCAGACTCCCCAGGCTCCCATCCCTGCAAGTACCAGAGCTGCACAGCCATCGGCATCCCTGGTGCTGATGGCAACACAGAGGTCGCACCTGCTGGGAGCTGCAGGCAGTGTGGACAGGCAGTGTGGATGGGCAGTGTGGATGGGCAGTGTGGATGGGCAGTGTGGGTGTCCCAGGAGGCAGAACTCCTCAGCTGCCAGAGTAGTGTCCAATGTCCCTGCTGCAGACAGGAGCTGGGGCTGAGACAGAAGGGTTCACAGGGGCAGTGTGGGTTGCGGGGGTGGGTAGTAGAGGGTACAGAGCCAATCTCCCTGCTTTGTCTGAGCTAATGACCTAGCACCCCATCTCCTGGGGCTGACAGCCCAACAGGGTCCTTGAGGGAACCTTGACGGGTAAGGACCTTGAAACACAGTGAGGCGAGGATACTGGCTCCAGGGAACCAGGACCCTGTTCCCACACAGGTTCTGAGCCTCAAGCATGCCCAGCTTGGTGCCCAGCAGGGTCCTTCCTATGTTTCCCTCCTGTAAATAGGGCAGCTCTCCAAGACTTGTCATGAAGAGGCTGTCACATGAGACCAAATCCCTAGGTCCCAGCCTGTAGTGGACATTGCCGGCCTCTCACCTGTTCCCTGGCCCCTCAGCCAAAGCTGGCCTTGACCAGGGTGGTGGGAATCCCTGTAGCTCTCAGACCCCAGAGCATGCCAGTGCTCAGCTGCCAAAGGGTTAATCTGCCATGTGCTGCCCTTGGGTGCACCTTTGGCAGGGTGCAGCGTGGAAGCCAGAGGCCCCTCCCTGGGAGGCAGCCACCCTTTCTGACAGCGTGCCCATGGGCTATATAAGGTGCCTCATAACTACTGCCCTGACACAGGAACCCACTGCCTCAGGATCATCTCAGGCCAGATCCAGCAGGTGAGGGGCTGCGAGGCTGGGACTGAGCCTGGGAGAGCCTGGGACGTAGGATGGGCACCCAGGGCTGGCCCAGGTCCTGTCCTGCTGCCGTGCAGACAGGACGTTCTGGTGGCTGCTGCTCCTTGGCGTTGTCCTCTGCTGTCAGCAGCTGTGGAGAGCAGGCCCTGGAGTGGAGGGAGGACATGGGCTGGGCCGTGGTTTGGTGTCATTCAACTCTGAGCTGGATGTGCCATATTGCCGGTGTGTGTGTGTGTGTGTGTGTGTGTATGTGTGTGTGTGCTGTGTCTCCCGTGTGTGTGATATGCATGGTGTCTGTGTGTTGTGTCATTCACAGGGACCGTATATGTGCCATGTTGCCTAGGTTTTCTGTGTGTGCCATCCCTGTGGGTGCTGTACCCTCACAGCCTCTAAGCTGTGTTCCCCCGTGTGGGAGACATCAGCTGTCGTAGCAGGGCCCTGCTGGGTAGTGGGATTGTCCCAAATACAGGATGTGGCCCATTCAGGAATGTCTCAGAAGCTGCTCTGGTCCCCCGTATGGGGCCCTGCCTTGACCCTGACATTCCCATACCTCTAACCCATAGAAGGACACAGGGCTCTGAGTCCCACACAGGTTCATCTTTGGGCTCTGAGTTTGACTATGTCCCTGGACTGGGTCCTGGATCTGTGGACCTCTGGGGAGGAGGCTGAGCAGCAGATCATCATAGGGCACATGCCCTTTAACTTTGTGGTAGTCATGTCACTTTGAGGCAGTGCAGCCCACAGGAAACAGGTGGGCCCTCCTGGGATGTGGCTGGGCCTCCCTTCACACCCAGCCAGCAGGAAGTCCAGAGGTCCTGACTCAGTGTGGATAGTGACTGTGTGGCTGTGTATAACTTGGTGTGTAGTGTGAATGGCCCATGTGTGTGCATGCGTGTGTTGTATGTGATCATTGTGGCTGAGTAGTGTATTGTGGTTGTGCTGTGTGTTGTATGTGCTGTGTGTGATGTGTGTACTATATGTGCTGTATGTGGGTAGTGTGGAATGAGTTATATGTTGTGGTTGTGACGTGTATGCTGTGTGTGCTGTGTGTGCTGTGTGTGATATCTGTGGTTATTGTGGCACACGTTAGGTGTGAGGTGAGTGATGCGTGTTGTGGTATATGTGTTTGGTATGGTTTAGCATGTTGTGTTTGCGATGTGGTGTCACATGTGCATATCTGATGTGTTATGTGTGATATGCATGTGTAGAGTGGTGTGTATTGCGTGTGAGATGTAGTGTATAGCATGTTGTATAATGAACACGTGTGGTATGTACGTATAGCAACTACATGTGGTGTGTGATGTGGCTTACATTGCTGTGATGTGTGATGTGTGTGTTGTATGCAGTGGTGTTCACACATGGTGGGCGGGCTGTGGTGTGTGTGTTGTATGCAGTGTGGTGTTCACACATGGTGGGCGGGCTGTGATGTGTGTGTTGTATGCAGTGGTGTTCACACATGGTGGGCGGGCTGTGGTGTGTGTGTTGTATGCAGTGTGGTGTTCACACATGGTGGGCGGGCTGTGGTGTGTGTGTTGTATGCAGTGGTGTTCACACATGGTGGGCGGGCTGTGGTGTGTGTGTTGTATGCAGTGGTGTTCACACATGGTGGGCGGGCTGTGGTGTGTGTGTTGTATGCAGTGGTGTTCACACATGGTGGGCGGGCTGTGGTGTGTGTGGAATGGTGTGAACGTATGGCATGGGATGTGTGTAGCATGTGTGAGATGTGGCATGTCTGTGTGTCATGGGTGTGGTGTGTGGGTGTGTGTGGTAAGCTGGGAGGGGCTGCAGCTCCCCAGGGAAGCTGTCCCATGCTCCTCCCTGTCCGCTGGACTCTGGTCTGGAGCAGGACAAGTGTGGCGTGTGGCAGCGCAGCTCTGCCCCCACAGAAGCCCAAGGACAGCAGCCTGCCAGGGGCTTTCTGCAGTGGGTGCTGGTGCCCGGGCCCACCCCTAGAGGAGTGGCTCCTGTGCCCTGGGAGTGGGACTGCTGGCACAGGAAATGACCCTTCCCTGAGTGCCAGTGAACTTGATCTTAACTGTCTCTGCATGGCCATGGTTCACAGGGTAAATGAGGGATAAGTGGTTAGCGCAGGGCAGGGCCGAGGGCTGAGGGGTCAGTACAGGTCAAGGTCAAGGGCCAAAGGATCAATGCAGGGCTGAGGGCCGAGGGGTCAGTGCAGGGCAGGGCCAGCTGCAGGCCCCCTGAGCTGCTCTGAGCCCAGGCCATCTGAATGTGGTCTCGGCCCCAGCTCTGTGCCTGTTTCTGGTCGGGATCTGACAGCCGTCCTCTGCAGGGGGGCAGTGCAGGGTCACTCTGAGGGACACAGGCCAGACCCTGGTTCTGACACTTACCTGAAGGGACACCTAGACTTTGAGAGTCTTACCTGACCCTGTGAGGGCTTGATTTCTTCCCTGGTGCTGGTTCAGTGCCTGGCTGCCCCTGTGGGTCAGGTATATGAGCTGTGACATGCCGGTGGTCGGGGGTGCAAATGAGGTGGCACACACTGATGAGGTGGTACAGGATGAGTCACATGCGGAGCTGGGCAGCGAGTGTCTGGATGGGAGCTGGTGCTCAGATGTGAATGCCATGGGGAGTGTGAATGCTGGGGCAGTCTGGGCAGTCCCCTGTCCGCTTCGCAGCTGAGCAGCTCCATGGACGGGCCCTGGGCTATCTTCCACACAAGTGCCAAAATTCTGTAGCTGTGGAGAATGGCACTTCTGTGCTCCTGGACCACTGGTGCGGGTTCAGCGTTCTGCGCTCCGAGTCCTGGCCACTGTGCGGTGATGGGCTGCCGCCCACCTGGCTGCCTCCCTGTGTCTGCAGGCTCCAGGCTTGCAGCCCCGCTCCCACGAGAGTCAGCCCCAGCGCCATGAGGAGCATCCTGGTCTTCGGCCTCCTGGCCGCGCTCACCGTGGTGGCTGTAGGTGAGAGAAGCTGTGTGGGCCCCCAGGACCCTCCTCCTGTACCCAGGGTCTGCCCCTCGTGCCGTGGGGTGTGGGAGGCTCCCTGGTGCTTCCTGTGAGCTCATGGCCCAGCCAGGGCTCCCCACTGTGGAAAAGGGAATAGATGGGGCGCTCTTTGCTCTGCCATCTAGCTTGGGGGTCGCCAGAAGGTGGGAACGTGATCCTCTTTGACCTTGACGTGGGCGGGGTGCTCTGTCCTGTGAGTGTCCCTGGGTGTGGACCACGAGGGCTCTCTGTCTCCACAGAGTCCCTGGAGTGTCCACAGTGTGTTTCATTTTCACCGTATTTTGACGACTGTGGTAATCATGGTGATGATGGTGATGTCACTCCAACAGCGTGTCCTGAAGAAGCCGTCAGCTGTGGGGTTACCGAGGCCCACTGGCCTGTAGGTGAGCCTGCACTGCAAACTCCTTCACCCCTGTGAGCAGCCACAGGCGGGGCTGGAGAGGGTGGACAGGGCAGGAAGGAGGCTGAGGCTGACCTGGGCTCACCTGGGCATGGACAGGGTCATGAAGGCAGCTCCTGCAGGAGCCATTCCTGGCCAGGTGAGCAGGAGAGGAGGGGCTGAGAAGAGGACAAGGCTCATTCTGGAGCCTTCCCAGAGATGAGAGAAGCAAGGGCAGTGAGGGCAGCCTGCCCACCCCGGGCCTGTGCCCCTGCTCTCCCCCTTGGCATGAGAGCAGCTCGAGGTCTCCCACACGTGTCTCAGAGTCATGTGCACACAGAGCAGCAGGAAGGGGAGCGTGGCGGCTCCGTGCACCAGGTGCGTGTCAGCAGGGCTCAGCACGGCCGCCTTCACTGCCGTGTGCTCAAGGGAACGTACAAGCATATATATATATATATATATATATATATATATATATATATAAATCACATGTTTCTGAAATCCATGCACACTGCTATCATCCTGCATGATCTGCATGAACTTAGTGAAGACTTCATGGATTTTACAGTTTTGCATCAAAACAATCTTATGTTTTAATTCAATCTCTCTACAGGGTTTGTGAATTGTGTGTGTGTGTCTGTGTGTGTGTGTATGAGATGGAACAATCTCCCATCTGCCGATCACCCCCATATAATCACTGTTAGATGATGACTGTGGACTGCCCGAGGGTGGGATAATATTAGGAAGTTGTCCAAAGTTGTAACAGAAGCTTTATTGGAGAATCCGTTCCTGGGCCCCCTTCCTGCAGTGCAAAGGGAACGAGGAAGTGAAATTGGGTGGTTGAGATATGTGTTGGGGAGTTTTATACTCCTTTAGATAAGTGGGCTGTCTATGCCCTAGTTAGATAAGGAATGTCTGTTCAGGTGTATCATTGGTTGGCCGGAATCCCGCCAGGCCAGAGACATAACTGGCTCCCGTAACCCCTCCTGTTCTGGGCTGAAGCCTGGGTGACCTGCCGCATTTGGAGTGGACCCAGCAACTCGCCTCTAGTGCCCTGGGTAGCCATCAGCCAGAGCGGTGAGGGCTTGGCAAAGCCAAGCCAAGAGAAAGGAACTCCATTTAGGTGTCCCGCATGGTTGTAGGGGCCCAAGCTGCTCCCCCATGTAATTGGCGGGCACCAGGGTTGGAAGTGGAGCAGGCAGGACGGGAACCCTTGGCCATAAGGCATGTCTGCATTGCTGACCACAGCTTAGCCAACTGTGCCACAATGTTGACCCCTAGATTGTACCACAATGGGCATGCGTGGCACCTGGCACCGCCTTGGACATTCCGTCTAGAAGCTGGACTGGGTTTGGGTTGTTTTCAGCAGAAGCACCTGGTTTGCAGAGCAGGTACATTTTGTCTGCTTCTCTTGGGCACGTGGAGCCTGACAGGTGGTCTCAAGGATGTTGTTGGGTTTTTGACCACGAGTACGGCAGCAACCTCAATTCTTGTCTCGCAGGAAAGAATTTTCTTTTCTTTTTTTTTCTGTTCATTATAGTTTTTCTTTTTTTATTATTATTTTAATTTATCATTTTATGATACAGTTCCATAGGCTCCTGGGATTCCCTTAACCTCTCCCCAGTTTCCCCCTCTCCCCACCTAGTTCCACTGTATCATTACTAATATAGTTCTTCATCCACAGTCTCATGTCCATCATTGTGGGAGGAGAGAAGAATTTTCATGCAGACACGGTGTATTTTTAAAGCAAGATTTATTACAAAAGCTGAGAGACTCCCATCCTAGTGACGGAAGGGGCTTCAAGTGGGAAAAGAACCCTCACCCCTTGCCATAGTTGTTAGTTATTCAAAACAGTTCGAGTTCTAGTTCATACGATATTATTATGTGCAGTTAATTCCCGCAACCTGGTTCTTTACCGTGAACTAAAAACACCAGACGCAACGAGGCATTTGGAGGTTTTTTCTGGCGGGGCAGGAACGGGGGTTGTGGGGAGGAGAGAAGGAGGGGGAGGAGGAGGTGGGGTAGGGAAGCCAGAAAGAGAAGGGAGAGAGAGAGAGCTGTAACTGTGGGCCTTTTTGTCACTCAGGTGAGCCTGCAAAGTGTGGGCCGGGGGTTTGGGAGGGTTGAGGACGGGCCCCAGGGGATTGGTGCCTGAGCCTGTCACAGGTGATTGCCTAAGAATGATTGGTAAGCAGTCAGAGTTGGGGAAGGGGCTGGAAGATTGGGGGTGGGATTCTCAGGTGAGATGGCTGATTGGTGGACAGTTGAACTGTCGCGAATTTCCTGAGCTGTGAGAAGAGGAAATGGCGCTGGGTCCAGGGTGGGAGATTCGAATAACTCCTTGCACCAGGGAGGAGCAGCTTTCCTCTCACAGGAAGGCCTCTGGGTTGTGTCCAAGTCTGCAAGGAGCTGAGGGAAGTGTTTCCTTGCTTGTCAGAAGCAGCTCTTCAGGGTCCCCAGGCTCCTCACACCTCTCATCCCCGGGTCTCACGGTCTGTGTTTGCCTTTGTGTAGGTGGAGAGGACTATCATTACCATGAGAAGTTCTGCTCAACACTGCCCGCGGGCACATCGCTGGGCTTTGGTGTCCATGTGCCTGATAATGGTGAAGAAGTACCACCTCCCTGGTTTGAGACAAAGACATGTGAGGAAGGAGAGTCCTGTGATTTTGGCCCTCCGGAAGGCCCTCCAGAAGGCCCTCCGGAAGGTGGGTGCTGGTCACAGGTCCCTAAGCTCATCCTTCAAGCCTGGCTCTCCGTTTGCCACTGTGCTCCCAACCCATGGGAGACTCCTCCAGCTACACCCTCCTCTGACACATGAGTGACACTCACCCTGAGTGACAGCAGCCAGGGCACACAGCACAGCCAGCACGGCCTGCTCAGCAGGGACAGGCAGCAGCTCTCCAGGCTGAGGGAGCCTTGGTGATGCATTCCAGATTCTCCTTTGACCCCAGAGGCAGAGAGGCAGCCCAGGACACACAGAGTCTTCCCTGGCTTGTTCACTCCCCATTCCCACAGCGCTGGAGGCTGGGCCAGGACAAAGCAGGAGCTGGGAACGCAGGCTAGGCCTTGCACACGGGGCAGTGGATTCTAGGACTTGAGTAAGCACTCGATGCCTCCCAGGTTGCATGTGGGCAAGAAGCTGGGTCAGGAGTGGAGCCAGGACTGGGATCCGGCCCCACGATGGGACACAGGCACCCCCAGAGCAGTCTTGGCTGCTGGGTCAGGCGCCTTTCTGGCTGGGAGAGGCATGTGGGCTCCTCAGCAGTTCTCAGACCTGGGACCTCGGCACTGCTGGGAAGACTCTAAGTCTGCAAAGGGACTGAGGACCCCAGAGAACTATTGTCCATGTGCCTCCCCCTGTCAGTGTTCACCACTCAGAAATTCAGGCTGAGTTGATCCTCCTTTGTCACTAAAGAGGCTCTGACCTCAGGAGCCCTGCAGGAGCCTCAGGGCTCAGGGCTCTAGAGCTGCTGCTGTGTCTGGAAGCCCTGCATGTGGAACCCTGTGTGTGCGTGTGCACCTGCCTGAGATGCAGGTGTAGTGTCAGTCACACGTGGAGGCTGGTGCTGCCTGAGGGTTGGCTTCAGCCCAAACCACTTCCCCTTGCGTTTTCTGTACCCTGCATGCTCATGGAGACTGGATGGGCTGCAGAGCATATCTGGGGTTCAGTGTCTTCAGAGGTGGCTGGGTTTATGGGACACTTCAATGCTTGGACGTGATGAACCACCCCCGCGCTCTCCCTGCTTGCCCGCCCTCCCTGACAGTGCTGTGTCCCGAGTGAGACTCTTCTCTCAGTACCAGAACTCCCATTAGGTGTTACTGAGGACGCAGAATGCCCTGCCTGCATAGCGTCTGACGCCGACTCCTGTGAAGGGACACCTCTGACATGCGAAGAAAATGAGCTGTGTGTCGATCTGACTGCAGAAATCGATATCGATGGTACGTCTGGGGCTGCGGTTCCTTCAGGGGTGCGAGGAGCTGGGTTACATGGATGAGGGGAGGCATTCGGGGTGAAGGTGGGATGCCTGTGGAGGGAGAGCCTGCTCCGGACTCCTGGTCCTGAGCTGCTGTTGCAGTCCTGCTATTGTAGGACTTTTCCAGGTAAGACACGGCAGCAATCTCCATTCTTGTCTCACAGAGAGAGTGTTCATGTGGGCACACTCTAGTTTGTAAAGCATGTTTTATTTAGGAAAGAGAGAACTCCAGCCTTCGTGATGGGAGAAGGCTCCAAGGGAGGAAACACCCGAGGAAATGGTGTCTTTTCTACACCATCTCAGGAATGGGGCTTACATGAATCACCCCCAAGGGCAGAAAGAAAAAAATCTTATTCCTGATGGGCAATACTTTTTACCACCTTGCCCCCAAACAAAAGTGAGACTAGTAGCTTCCTTCCTGACCCTGAAGATAACTGAGGTGGCCATTCCTGTGGCAGTGAGCAGGGTGGGCAGTCTGCTTGCTAAGGGACGGGGATTGAGATGTTGATTCTAGGAGGAGCTCAGTTAACATCTGAAAGGTAACTCCACCAGGGCCCAGAAACACCTTACCTGCCTGCTGTCCTGTCTGACTCCTCACACAACCAGCCTCTGGTGTCAGCTGACCACAGGGAAGCACTGCTCTCCGTCCTAGCACTCGGGCTCAGTGGCCTCAGGCTGGTTCCCCTCCCCCCCCTCGAGATCGCTACAGCCAACCCCTCCGTCCCTTCACGTCCCTTCCTGTTGCCTTTGCTTCTGCTCAGGGGACTGAGGCAGGCAGCACTGAGGGCAGAGAGGAGTGGGATCTTGGGCCCCCCCCTGGGTGAGGAGGACCAGGGCATCCTCCTGGGCTGGGACAGGGGTCCGTGGCATCTCAAGAGGCAGGGAGTTCAGGGCTGCAGGCATCTCTCGCAGCAGGCTGTGTGTACTGGTCCACAGCACTCAGCTTCTCTCCCCTAACCCTCCCCCCAACTCCACTACCTTTCTAGACTCTGTGGTTCGCAAAGAAGCCGTGCATTACAAGCTTACAGTCCAAGGCCCCTCCAACATCACCCCGGAAGGATGTGCATTCCTGGGAGCTGGGAATGTCAAAGTGGGGCACGTCACGTTCTCGAAGTTCACATGCAGCCCACCCACAGATAGTGCCGACCCTTGAGTGGGGCTGCAGGCCTGGCTCCTGGGCTGCTGCTGCTCAGTGGGCCATGGGCCTGGTCCCACACACCACCAGACCTCGCCCACACCCTGCCTATTCCCACACCCCCTGCAGGTGATGAGGGTGAGGGCACTCATCTCCATGTAGCCCTACACCCCCCCATCCTGCTGACCCTGCATCCTGACCACACCTAAGTGTGTCCCCCATGCCTCAACAGGGCCCCCCACACAGAGAACACGCTTCACCATCATTAATAAAAGTTCAGGCATGAGCCGTCTCAGCTGTCACTCACTCAGCGTCTGACGTGAGGTCACTGCAGGCTGTCACCTGGCAGGAGCCGTGTGGAGTCCACGTGTCCCCTGGCTAGCTTCCCCATGTGTCCTGCCGAGGCCCAGGCAGAGGACTGGCCAGCAGAGAGACGTGTCCTTACTCCTGACCGCATAGCTTGGACCCCTCCTCTGCCCCTGCCCAGCCCCTATGGCCCCGGATCCCCTTCCTGGCAGAGATGACCTGCTGCTGGGCTCCTGGGGGCTCATCAGACCAGGTCACAGCAATACCCACTCTTTCCTGGGTGGGGGCACTGGCTGTGCCAGGAGGTCCTCAAGCTCCCAGGCTGGCCTGTTGGCCCTATGGTCAGGAGGGAGCAGGGCTGGTGGCTGGGGTCCTAGGAGCAGGGCTGGTGGCTGGGGTCCTAGGAGCAGGGCTGGTGGCTGGGGTCCTAGGAGCAGGGCTGGTGGCTGGGGTCCTAGGAGCAGGGACTAGGAATGGGGGACACAGGTGCTGCCAAGCTGGACAAGTGGAAGCAAGGCTCCAGAGGCTGCAGGGTGCTGGTGTCCCTCAAACCATGCAACTGGCCAGTTAAGGAGAGAGGGGAGGCCGCAGGCATCCAGCCGGGAGAAGGGGAGGGAGTGGCCAGCTGGACCTCAGAGTCCCTTGTCCACGGCAGCCACTCTGAAGAAGGACTTGGTATTTCTCCTGGGAATGGGGGTGGTCAGCTTACTGGCCCCTCAGCTGTCTGTGTCCATGGAGCCACACCCATGGGTGTTCACGCCATGTCATGTACACATCAGGGCAGCGCGTGCATCTCCTACAATCCCATCCCCTTCCCTGTACTCTCCAAGCCCACGGCTGCTGACGGCATTGCAGTCACCCCACTGTGCGACAGAAGCCGGCTGTGCACCCTGTGCTGCCTGCTACCAGGTTTTCCCGCCCCCTCTCCCACTTCCCCAGCCACTGCTTTGGGCCTGGGCCCTCGGGACCCTCCTTGTCCACCTAATGTGGATGGGCAGCTGGTCCCAGATCCTGGAGGCGTGAGTCCCATGCAGAGAACAGGGTCAGAGGCTGTGGTCGGCACAGCGCGGGGATCTGTTCAGAATCCCCAATTGCAGCCATTACGTTGGCCTTTGGGAAGCCCCTTGCTGGCTCCTGGGCAGGAAAGCTGTGGAGGGACAGGTAGCCCCACCAAGACCTGGGCTGGAGCTGGACACCGCCCTCCCTGACCACAGCCCCCAGGGCAGGCCTGAGAGAGACCCCGGGCTCCTCTGCTGTCCCGTTTGTCCAGATTAGAACTGCACAGCCCGGTCTCGTGGTCCATGTGTTTGGGACGGCAGGGGGATGGGGTTGCATCGTGGAATCGGGAGTAGCTAGGCTTCTCCAGGAAGGATGGCGCCCAGAGATGGGACCTGCCATGCCCCACACCAACGGAATGGCCAAGGGAGGGGCCATGTCACCTGATTTCTGGCCCCTACGAAGGGACTGAAAATTCCCCAAGGAGACCCCGTCCCCTGTGGGAGACATTGGTGCTAGCAGCTTCTCCTGGCCCAGCCTTGCTGCCTCCCAGGTGAGGCCCTGCTTGCTCGTGGTCTGCCGCCTTCTCAGCTCCCTCACTGCAGCTCCCCTTTCCACCCCATCCCACTCTGACACACCTGAGAAAAGCAATGGAGGATGGCTCAGGTCCCTGGGTACCAACACACACCTAGGAGAACCAGAGAGGCTCCTGGCTCCTGGCTCCTGGCTTCAGACTCAGCCCTCCAAGACCTGGGCAGATACGATCTCTTGAAGTCTTTCAAATAAATACAAATATTAAATATTAAAGCAAAGAACTATTGAGAAAAAAAGGAAGTGTGTAGCCAAGGGGGCAGGTGAACTACGCACGGTGTGTTCCTTTGGAAGCTTGAGTTTGTCTCTGTGGGTGTCAGGACATGTGCCTCCCATCCCAGGGCCCGTCCCAGGCCTCACGCCCTTCCTTGCTGACAGGTCCCCCACAGAGGTGCAGCAGTCCTGCCCACAGTGGACACCGGGGCCAGGCAAGGGCAGAGGCCAGCGTAGAGAGAGCAGTGAGCACACCATTACCTTCCACCTGGGGACAGAGGCCTGGCCAGCGAGGGGCAGGCTGCAAGGACAGGAGGCCCACTGAGCTAGAGTCCTTGGTCACAGCCTCTTCCTGCCTTGACAAGTTGCACTGACCCCTAGTCCACACCCCTGTGGGGATTCCTATGACCCTTCCTGACAGGGTGGCCATGACACCAGCACTCCTGTGGGGGACACAGGCCCCTGTTCCTCAGCCTGCTGTGCAGACATCACAGAGGGGGAGCCCCGGAGCCCAGGAGCCCAGGAGGTGACAGTCAGGAGCCAGCAGGCTAGGCCGGCCTTGGCAGCTCTTGGAGCCAGGGAGGCGGCAGCCAGGAGCCAGCAGCCAGGAGCCGGCTTTTGCAGCTCCCTGCACTCCACTGGTCCTGCTCTTGTCTTAGACCTGGAATGCCCCTCTCTATCCTGGGGAAGAGGCCACACCCTCCTACACTCGCTATAAAGGCACACACAGAAACCCACAGCTCATCCCCACTGGATGGTCACTGCCACCACCCTACCTGGGGAGGACATACTGCCATCCCAGAGATCCAGGCAACAAGAGGGAACTTCCAGCAACGTGGGCTTCCCCCGCCCTAGCCTCGCTCCCAGCTCTCCTGCTCCCTCTAGGTGAAGACACAGCAAGGGGCACACATGGGGGCACCAGGCTCCTCCCATGCATGCCCTCCGCTGCCAGCAGAGCACGTGCAGTGGTCAGAGAACCTGCCCTGCCCCTGGCTAGAGGACACAGGAGTCAGAGCTTCCAAACCTTGGGGTCCCCAGCCGACCTGTGATCCTGAGCACCAGAAGGATAGCAACCAGGAATGATGGGTCACCCTGCAAGGTGCCAGGTCACACCTGCCACCCCCTGACTGTCAGCTGAGGTCCTTCACCTATGATGTCCACTCTGCCACAGTCCTGGTGGGTGGGATGGAGTCACATGACCCAGTGGCTGTCCAGAGATTCGGTGAAGTCACAGGAGCAAGGCGGTTGGTTGGGGGTGGGGGCCTCCTGGGTGCTCTGCTCAGAGGTGCAGGTACACAGGGCCTCAGGCCACAGGCTGTGGGGGACAGCAGGAAGGGGCACTCAGGCTAAGGAACCACCAGCAGGTGCAGACAACAGACAGAGGCTTGGCCAAGTGCCCAGGTCCTGAGAACGTGGCGCCCCGCTGCTGAGTTCAGCTCACATTCCAGGAGACCAGCACAGACAGGGGGTGAGGGGACCCCAGGACAGCGGAGGGACCTCCTGCCATCATCTCTCCAGTCTGAGACCTAGGGGAGGGCAGAGCTGCCCAGCACAGTCCTGGCCAAACGCCCTGTGCTCTTCCTGCCCTCCCTGACCCTCCTGGGCAGTGGCCCTCCTGAGTCACTCACCTCTGCACTGCATCACCTGCTCCCTGCACACACCTGGAGCCTCACCTGGCAGCCCCACCCACGGGTGAGTCTGTGGGTGTCCGAGGGAGCCCGACCCCATCCAGGTCTCTACAGAGTGCTGAGGGATGGGGCTGTATTTGCATAATTGTGTGCAGTTAAGAGGATGACATCAGGCAGGAGAGGAACAGTCAGCAGCCAGAGTCCTGAGGAGCACTTCCTGGAGGAAGGGGTCCATGTTGGAACCCACAGGAAGTGATCTCGCCTCCTTGGTTACAGGCCACAACAGAACCTGGAACTCTGACGGCAAAGACCCTACATTCCAGCGAAGGTCGTTTCAGCTCAGTTGATGGGAGATGCTCAAGGGAGCAACATGTTCTCTTGCTGTCACCCATCGTTGTGAGGCTCTTACCCTGGGGTACCCGGAGTGAGGCTCTCATCCAGAGATTCACACAGTGGCTGAGCTCTCACTGTGGGTGTGTGTGGCCATTGCCAGGAGGCACCCACACGTGCCAGGGCAGCCTGGGCAGTCCTGTGCAAGCCAGGTATGTGTGGTGACCATGTGGGG